>NW_019174900.1:1560798-1914103 GCF_002260705.1 Seriola dumerili
CCCCCCCCTCCCCCTCCCCTCGCCGCGTGTCCTCGCTGGCCTCTTTGCTTGTGTTTGGCTTAGTGCGATACATGTTGACACAGTTTCTTTTTTTTTCCATCCTGTGTTGAAGTGGAGGGCGGATGCTGTTACTCTGCAGCCGGACGAAGCCTCTTTAAACTCGTGCTAACTGTCTGCTCTGAGAAAAGACTCTTGGAGAACTACAGTACGCAGCACAGAGAGATAATGGCATTACCCCCGCGCTTTCTATACATTTTAAGCAGGGCTCGGCCTCTGTGTGTGTGTGTGTGTGTGTGTGTGTGTGTGTGTGCGGTGAGAGGTTCAATTTTACAGCTGAAATGTTTTTATCCGCCTTATTCGATAGACACTCTCTAATGTGCCAGGGGAACATCTAATTTTGCCAAAATGTCAAGAAATATCAAGATGTCTTGATCTGGCTTTATGGCTGAAATTACCCCCCCTCTCCCTCTGTCTCTCTGTCTTTCTTCCTCTCTCTCTCTCACTCTCTCTCTCTCTCTCTCTCTCTCTCCCTCTCTGTGTGAGTCTTATCTCTCTGGCAGAGTCTAAATGCCACATTTCCCGTTCCCATTTTGAGAATTAACACAGCATCCATTTTGTAATGGAAGCAGAACTCTGTGTCCTCCTTCCGCTTTTTTTTTTTTCTTTTTTTTCTTTTTTTGCTGCTCACACTGCTGTGCTATCCTGCATGTCCAGGTGCACTGATACCGTATGTCTGCCCCCAGTGTGCATGGACCCCCCCTCCCACACCAGCACACACACACCATACACCAAACACACACACACACATCTCCCACCCCAACCCCCCCTCCCCCATCAAGCTACACTAAGTTGTTTCCTCTCGTGTAAGAGGCCATATTAAAACATAATGTGATGGTATATTTATGGCATGTTGGTTAATATTTAATAAGAAACCCCTCTCCTCTCGATAGGAGACTGGGCACTTTTCCAAGCTGTTAGTGATGGCAAGCCAAATTAATCCGCTTTGTAACAAAGCAAATTCCCTGTTTGCTGACTGCTACAGACACACACACCACAAAAACACGCTCACACACTCTGCTTACTGAGACGGCAGCAGTCTTAGCCTGATCAGTCTGTATTCAGAGGGATTAGCAGCAGATAGCCCTAGCTGGACAGTACAGATTTTAGCCTCAAACAGCGACTCAGACACACACATACACACACACACACACACACACACACACACACACACACAACAAGCAGACTTAGGTTGCAAAAAAACATGCATACACAGGATCTAAGCCCTGCTGCAAAAAAAAAAAAAAAAAAAAACATATGGGGCGATGAAAACACAATTTGGCTTAAGGCTTACACTCGGCCTAAATAGCTGTGGTGAACAGCTAATGTTCCCGCTCACTCTGTCCCCTTTAACTCTTGTTCCCTGTGCCCTCTGACAAAAGGTGATTCTCTCAGACAATCCCTGCCATTAAATAAAAAAAAACAAAAAAAAAAAACCAGCCTGACAAATAATTACATCCACATGAAAGTGAGCATGCCCAAACTGGTTTTCATTCATACCTGCAACTAGCCTTTCATGGGGGGGACAATAGGTTTTGAAAAGGTGGGGGTGAGACTGAGGGCCTGGGACAGGGGCAGGCTGGTAATCCAATATCACTCAGTTTGTGGTTTAGTTAATCTAATGTCCACGCGGGCCGTTTGCTGGCCGTGGCTTTGAAGACACACACACACACACACACACACACACACACACACACACACATGCTCTTGCTTTGTTGTAGAAATTCCACCCACCTATTCCTCTTTTTTTTTTCACATGTAGACGCCTGCAGCTCACACACAAACATCCAGTAACCTGTGATATTTGGCATCTGACTGAAGATACATTTACATTGTACAGTTAAGAGCTTGAAACTTAATATAAATCCACACATACATACAATATAATACTTAAACTGTACATGAATTATCAAAAAAATAACAGAATCTAATCATTTAAAGGTTTTAAACCTCAGTGACCTCAATATTTCTCAAATCCAGGCTACGGCCCTGCCTGGAAAGTGAATCATTTACCTTACATAATCTCCCATATTAACTGGCTCCTTTTTATTTATTTTCATGTCTATTTCTTGCCTGTTTTTCAGTGCACAAAATTCAGAGTTTATCTGCATCAAGAACAGAGATCTCCTCTGATTACAGTTGGTGTATGTCTTTTAAGCAATTGCATTTATCATCATGAATCATTTCATTAATTTAGAGAATCCATGAGTTTGTTTACCTTCCTGTGTATTGTGTAGGCATTATTTTTGTCAGTAATTACTTCATAGTTTGGTTTGTCAAAAAAAAAAAAAAAAAAAAAAATAGCAATGCTGCTTCTTGATTTTCCCTTATCTGAACCGATGGTCTGAGGACAGAGGGCTTCATATGCTGAACATATCCTGAAGCCCTCTGGACGCTGTAAATAAAAACGATGTTACTTCCCTGTGTGTGCATGTCCCGGGCTAAGAACGTATCCACAACACCATGAACCAGGATTCTGTGAATTGTTCAAAACAGAATCACTTCTCCTCCTTGAAAAAGCCTAGTAACCCTAAAATATTTTACAAAATAAAATTCACTGACAAACAATCAGACAAGTCCTTAAACCCTGCTGCCCCTCTCTGCAGCTCAGAGCTCAGGATGTGTGCCTGAGCAATTTTGTACAAAAAAAAAATGGAGCCTTGAAATTGTTCAAGAAAAAAGAAAACACAGAAAGGTTTTTGAACAATTTCAAGGCCACAAATCTTCATCCTAACCAGTCATTTATTCCTTTATTTAATAAAACAATGTTCTGAGTCCTGAGTTCAAAATAAAAGTACCTCATATCTATATTTAAGTAAAGTACTTAGTTACTGAACCTCTCAACCTGAAATGCTCTGAGGTGACTCACAGGGGAATGGCCACAAAAAGGCTTTTTCCCCTCATTATGTCAGAGCCTCTGTAGGGGCTGTAAATATTGAATAAAATAAATATAGTTTCACCTGTTAGTTGACTTTGACTGAAATGGACAGTTGTTTACTCTCCTCTATTATATGAGCCTAGCTGTCTAAACTCTGCAGACACTGTTCATATGCTGTGCTTCCATAATAACAAATCTCCATTTTCCATATTTTATAAACTGATCATATCTTCCGTGTGTAAACTACTGTAGTTAATAAGCACAAGTACATAATTAGTAACTATTGCTGTTAGGAAAACTGCCAAATATGGAGCTTTAAGTGCACCTCATTTATCTGTGTTTTATTTGAAGTGTTGATCCATAAGAAGATATATTGTGGTTTTTAAGAACCAAAAACCATCTCAGGTTAGTTTTACATCTCCTCTCTCAGGCTTCTCTCTGGACCTCTAGTAACAACAAGGTCGGTGAGCCAATCAGAAGATTGCTGACTGTTTTCTGAGTGATCCGGTAAAAATATAGCAGATTTCAGGTAAAACACTCAGAGAAACCAAATCCTGTAAGGTTGGATGGTGGGTCTAGGTGGGCGGGGCTTGGGGCATAGCTGAGGGCAGTAATTGCTTTGTTGTGACATCACAAAGTTACAGAAGTCCTGACGGCTGGTTTTAAGGCTCAGTTTCTGAATACAGGCTGTGTGCATTTCTCTGTGGACTGAGGCTTTGATACTTTCACAGTATTAATATAGAACCTAGACCTGCTTTATAATCAAACAACACATGGACATCTACCTTTATACTATATGGGACCTTTAATGTCTCATTAGATTTCACACTCTTGTTTACTTATTCTCTGGTCAGCTACTTCCTGGTTTAAATTTCAGTCAGATTTATCTTATTTAGGGCTACCAGGGCCGGCAGCGATCTTCACAGCTTTTTTTTGTTAAAAACAACTTTCACAGTATGAACTTAGACCCACTTTATAATCAAAAAAGACATGGAAATCTCACTTTATATAATATGGTACCTTTAAAAGTGTCATTGTTCCCACTGAAATGCAGTGATGTAGAAGTATAAAGTAAAATTAAATGGAAATATACAACTACAAACCACAAAGTCACTTTGTTCCACATCCTTTCACTGTGTGTGTTAGTAGTTTTTTTTTTTTTTTTGCACAGGAGGTTTAGATCTTTAAGATGGTGAAACAGAAAGCTCTGACAAGAGGAATCAAAGAGCACGTTGCATAAGTACATATTGTGAAAGTCTTGTGGAAATACTTTGGATGGAGTTATGTGTGTCTGTGTGTGTCTGTGTGTGTGTGTGGATGTGCATTTGCGCACACAGGTATCACATTTTCTGAAAGAAAAACTTAACCCTTCAACATCTCTCCTTCAGGTGCTGATCTTTTCTCGAACTGCACGGAGGAGTGTAAGGCCCTGGGCCACTCCGATCGCTGCTGGATGCCGAGCTTCATGCCCTCCGACGGGCGCCAGGGTCCGGACTACCGCAGCAACCTCCACGTGCCTGGCATGGACTCTGTCCCGGACACAGAGGTATTTGAAAGCCCAGACCAAACGACCGATAAGTCATTCTCCACCTTTGGCAAAGAGACGCCTCTCAGTCATCAACACCATCACCTCCACCACAACCACCTTCATCACCTCAGCCACCACCACAGCTCCCTAGAGAGGAAAGAGTTGGAAGCATTTCTGCCTAGCTCCAAAGCACCTTGTAACCCAGCTTATTTAAGTGAGTATTGTGTTTTTTGCTCGGGCCTAAGCAGCCGCCCCGCTCTCTGATGTGGTGATCGAATTAGGTGAAAAAGAAAAGATTCCAAATTCAATTTTCTCCGTAGATTGGCCGGCAGACGGAAGCATGAAATTCATTTCAGGTCTGACCCCTGTTCTCTCAGCCCTCTTGTCAGAGTGTTTAACTAACTCTTCCCTCTTTGTCAAGCATCTCCATTATCTGTGAATGTGATGATCTTATCTTCCTTCACCTACCATTTCAATTCATATACACACACACACACACACGCACACACACACACACACACATGCACAGACACACACACAAACCTCCTGCACTGATTGGCCTGTGGGCCTTTCCAAATGAAACATGCCAAAAGCAATTATGCTCTATATGGTTGCTTTGATGTGGATGGAGATGTTAGCATTAAGGATGCTCTGTCTCGTTATGGAAAAACGGTTCCTTGTAATATAAGAGACACCGTCCCACTCACGGAGCCCCGCAATGAAAAATGGCTGTTTTTAATCAGTGAAGAAGAACAGCAGGCAGTGAGCTTAACATCTCATTCTCATTCGACAGACGTCATTGCATTGGAGCTGAGAATCAAAAAAACTGTTTTAGATAATTGAGAAGAGGGGGAAAAAAAAAGAAGAGAAAATTTCACATTTCCCAAGGAAATACTCTTTCTTAACTCTCATTCAAAGGCCACAAAGAGATACATCCTCAATCACTGCAATTTGGTGATAATGCTTAATTATAATTTTGTCAAGCAGTGCCTGAAGAGGCCCCCTCTCTCATCATCTGACACAGGCTGTCAGAGCCATGCTGCTTCCCTAGCGCCATCATTTCAAACCACAGCATGCTGTTAGGAACAGCAGGGAAAATGCCTTTTTTCCTTTTAATTAATGTTTTATTCATTTGCTCTGTTTTTTTTGTCAATTTTTTTTTTTTTTTTTTTTTTCTTTTTTTTTTTTTTTAATTTTTTTTTTTTTTTTTTTTTATCCTGATCCTTTTCATCAAAAAGTTATGTCAAGCAAGCAACCAATTTTGCACATTAGAATTTCATGCTCTTTCTGAAAGGCTGTGTTCGAGCACAATGCGTGCTGCCAGCGTCGTCACAGAAGATGATCAGCAGGTTGCAGTTTACTCAAATTGGGATCAGGAAGATTTCAAGCTTGTAACGATATGATCATAAATAATCATTAAGTTTTTAAATTGACCTCGTAAAGCTGTAAAATAAATCCGCAGGAGAAATTCAGGTTTGTGCATTTGTAGAAAAGATTGTATTTCTAAAAAAACAAAAACAAAATACTGAATAAAACCTGTGAACAAGACAGTGGTGAGGTCACACAAGTTTCTCGGTGAACATCTGTGTACAGATACAAAGCAGAAAAGCGTGTGTGAAACTCAGCACTCAAATTTCCCACGCTGTGTGTGATGCTTGTTACAAGTTGTTGGTACAAGTTACAAGTACGAAATCTGACCCCGTCTTTATACCTCAGTCTGATTTGACAGTGACTGTTGACGTCACAACCCAGGTGGGTTTGATTACATTTGACGATCGTGTAGAAAATAATGGTAAATATTTAATGTGCTGTGTGTGTGTGCAGACCTACACACCCGCCCCGACATCCATCAGGAAAATCTACTACACCTTTCAGACAACTGAACCGTCAGCCCTCTGATTAGGGCTCCGCTTTGTGATTGGACTGTGACAGTCCAATCAGATTGAGGTGTAAAAACAGGGTCAAAATTCATACTTGTCTCTTCACTGTCACGCACAGTGTGGGATCTTTGAGCACCAAGTTTCACAAAAAGTTTTCTACTCTGTATCTGTTCACAGATTTTCTAAAAACACTTCTTTTGAAGCCTCATCACCAAAATCACACAGTATCTTTTTTTTCTCTTTTCTTATTTACAAATACACATCTTTTCTACTATGCTGAATATTTTTTTTACAAATACAATATTTTCTTCACCTGCACAAAGCATGAAAGCAGATTGATTTTACAGATTTACAAAGGTTACAACTATATAAATATTTGTAAACATCATTTTACAAGCTCGAGATCTTCTTGACCCTAACTTCAGCCCATACAGTTGAAGCAGGTTTTGATGAGACTGTATTCATTAAGACGAAGAATTACAGTAATAATATATTTAACAAGCAATTAAAAGCAAGAGAGAAATAAAAACACCAATCAAGCTTAACAGTTGTGGGGATTTAATTTGATGGCGCTTAATAAGGTTCATGTCAATATCGTCTAAATGAATATGATGAGTAGAACATGTGAAATAAATGAAGGTAATTGTCTACAAAATACAGTAATATTGCAGTTTTACAAGTGTAAGAGGTTGAAAAAGGAAGGATAACAGATTATAACAACGTCATGGTGATTATGGTGATTACAAAAGTAATTCAGCAGTTTAACACGAGGATATATAAAATAAAGAATCAGCAATTTAAACTGTAAAGAAACTGAAATTAAAGCCTCATATTCTTGTTATTACCTTACATCACAAATATTATATCATCACCACCATCACCAAAACTAATAGACGTGAAATGCACTAATGATATAATTGTAGAAATGCAGGAAGGTTGCTGTTGTGATGGTGTTTTTGACAAACGGACCATGTGATGTCAGACAATGATACTGGAGGTTAACTGAGGCAGGTTAAGGGAAAATTCCATTTATTATGTTGAGGAGGTTTTAGCATTAATTTACTACTACTGACTAAAACTCTGAAATATGTCAACACCATCAAATGGATTGTAAAAATAATAGAACATGTAAAGTGAACTAATGAAATCATTAAGGCTGTGGTTGCTTGATGAAAAGCATGTAACACTATCTGATGGAATATAAAATATTTATGAGGCTAAAAGGCTTGAAAAGAGAGAAAGAGAGAAACCATTCAGGCTGTAATGTCTCTATTTGAAAATCCAGTCACAGAAATAATGTAAAAATATGCGGAATTTAAACCTGATGAACTTTTCCTGCGACCAAACAACAATCAATCAACAATTACAATTACCGCAACTTTTACATGTTTCAGCCTTCACTTTGAAGGACGCTGTGTATTTGTTGTGCGCTGCTCCGGCTCTAATAGTTACCATGGATGTGCTTATTATGCGCTTATGATGCAGCACTCGAAGTGAAGGGCTCCCGATATTGCTGCGTTTCCCAGGAACACCGCCACTCCATTCCTCTCTCAAAGTAGATTACTGTGGGCCTTATGCTAATGAGTGCGGGGGTGGCAGTGGGGGGGCGGATAATGGCAAAGAGGGAACAACAGTCAGAGGAGGGGGGGGGAGGGGGGGGGGGGGGCTGGAGTGGAGGAAGGGATAGAATGATGATACCAAGACTGCTGAAGCTCCTTAATCTGATCAAGTCAGTCAGTGATACACAGAGACTCTTTTGTCCTGGGACTTTGTAGGCCTGGGCCTGGACCTGGCCTGGGGTCGGGTTGAGGGTGCGGTGCAGGGGTGGGGTGGGGGGTGGGGGTGGGGGATGTGATAACCAGAGCTGAGTGATTACAGACAACAAACTCAGACAGCACTCAGGCAGGGGGACAGAGACGAGGGGGGGGGGGGCATGAATGAGAGGTTACTACTCCAGCCTCAGCCTCCCTCTTTTGTTGTTGTCCTAAATAAACTGGCCATGCAATATTCACCAGCCATTATCCATGAGTCATTTCACAGGAGTGAATTGACGCAGCCACAGATGACAAGATGTGAGACTTCCTACCCCTCGTTGTGCATGTGTGTGGACCCACTAATGCTGTGTGAATGAGGCCATTTAAGAGCTGGGCTTCTTTCTGCTTTTGTTTTCTGTCATCCCTCTCAGACAGAATTGACTACTACCCCCCCCNTCTGTCACATTACCATAATATGAATGACTGTGTCGATAAGTTTGTGTTAAAATTAAAACTAATCCCTAATCCTGGAGCCTGGCTCATTTCCAACCCAAATCTCCTCCCGGTGCGTTATCCAAGCCTGGGCCTGAGGTGGGCTCACAGACCAGTGGAGATGCTCTCCCTCAGGATACACTTACTGAGCCCACCTCCCCCTCCCCCTTCCCTTCTTACAATTACACAGACACACACTGACGCAGCTAATCATGTTGTGTTTCTCTCTACTTCTTGCAGCGAGGAAAAGGGTTTGCTAGCTCCTTTCGCGTGGACATATCGGAAACCGCGTGACTTTGCACAATCACTCCCCCCCGCCTCCCCGCCGACGACCAAGGCTATTAAAAAAAAAAAAAAAAAGAAAGGAAAAAAAAACAACAACAAAGAAGCGTTAAGTTTTCAATCCATTTTTGCCCTTCTCCCCCTCATCCCTCCTCACCCAGCGAAAAATAAAAAAAAAAATAAAAACAGTCATGACTACACATCAAATGAACAGTCCCCCCCCCCCAACCCCCCCACCCCCACCCCCCCTCCTTTCAAGGAAAAGCTCCCTCCTCTCTGGAATTCCTTGGATCACTGCCGGGCTTTTGGAGGCACCCCTCTCTCGGGATTAGGAGACGGTCGGGACACGGAGGAGAGGGGGGTGGGACGGATGGGTGCGGGCAGGTAGACAGATAGCCTTACTGGGAGGACACCATTGTCTCAGCAGGACTGAGAACCTAAACAGAGGAGGATGACGAAGAGCAGTGACGACGGAGAGATAAAAACTGGTCACTGATACTCGCCGTCCTTTTTCCAATCTGTGTGTGCCTGTTTACAGCACTGATGTATACATCTCTGAGGAAAATAAACCCCACACGAGGACTGGACATGTATACTGTGTAAGACAAACTGAAAACGAGAGCCACCCGGAGAAATCGCCACTGAGCCCTTTAGGCATTTGTACTCGCAGAGACGCCAAATTGTACAGGAGAATCTTTGTGCATTTCAAAATGCAATACCACAGTTTTAGATTTTTCTATTCTGTTTATGTGGTCTGATCTACTTCAAACTTTGTAAGAAAAGATTGTGGGCAGGATTTTTTTTTTTTTTTTATTTATGTTGTTTGTTTTGTTTTTTTTTTTTTAATTTTCATGTTTTGTTCCTTCTATTTTTCTTGCTTTGGATTTGATTTGTTCACCATATCGTGGGCTTGGACAGTGTTTGGCCTGCACTTTTCTGAATCGGAGGCGTCAAGTAGTTTCTATCATGTGTGAGAAGTGTTTACTGTACTCTTTTAAAAAGTTTCAAGGTGAATATAAAACTCTATATATAAATCCATCTATATCTACTTGTTCTGAAGGCGTGCTATCCATTTGCTAGGTTCCACATTTCTGATTCAGAGGTTCGACTCTTGTTTAAGTTCCCCTGACGAAGGCTTATTGTTTTCCCAGAGGGAGACACGGAGAGAGACACAACAGCCTTAGCAGATGTACAACTCAAGTTCTCATTGTTTGACATTATTTCATTTTCTTTTTTCACTTTTTTGGATATTGATAAAGATCATGTCTATAAATAAAAAGAAGGTAATAATTTTAGATTGAAATCAGTGGTAATTTAGTGTCATTGTAACCAAAACGTTAAGGGTCCATTTATAAAGAAACAGAACAAAAACACGGCCAAATGCAGAAGGTGTTGTACACAATGCAGTTGGAATCCAGTATACACACATTTCTTTCTCACACATTACAAACACAAACACACCAATATGCCAACAATAAACAGAAAAATGGTGAAAAGGAAGGTCTCATGTGCTTTTTTTTTTTCTTCCTCTTTTTTTTTTTTTTTTTTTTTTTTTTTTTTTTTTTTTTTTGATGCATTTCGTGGCTGTACAAGAAAAAAATCAGACAAAGTTCTGCTTTTCCTTTCTTCACGTCGAGCCTGTATACCCCTGCCCCAAAAGCATCAGGTTCAGGCTTCTGGTCAATTGATTAATTGTAAGTTTTTTTCAGGGAAGTTGCACAATTAAAGTTCACTATAAACTAAAGCAGGTCCTCGATTACTACACCATTCTTTCAGCCCTGCAGCAGGGTCCTGTGCCAAAATGTAAATGTTCAACTACAGTTTTCAAAACTCAGATACAGAATTTATTGATGTGCATTAGTGAATCATTGTGACAAAATATTACCTGCAACGGCGGGACATGAGCTTTTACTGTAGTTATTTTACAGTTTGGAGGTATTTGTTCTTTGTACACAAACATATTCAAGTAAACGCTCTGTATTCAAAATTGTACATAAGTATTATCAGAGAAATGTACCTATGGCTTCTCATTGATGCATTAATATGTAAGCAGTATTTTAACACTTGTGGCTGGTCAAGATAAAGAGCTAATGGTTTTACATGATTTGTCAGGTCTTTAAATATTTGTTTTGGACAAAAAATGACTAAACATACAGACAGACATACATACATACATACATACACACGTATATATATATATATATATATATACACACACACAACACACACACATATATTGATTCATCAATTCTCATTGTCTCAGTGACATAAGAAAAAATATAGAAAAAAACCAATGTAAAATCATCATCATCTCATCTCTTGTTATTTTTGTTACAAAAGCTTATTAGACATTTTCAAGTTTTACAGTTCTCATCATCTCAGTGTAATGAAAAACTATATGAAAAGAAGAGTGATAAATGTGTATTTTATTCACACACGAGGCTTCTGAGCTGGCGTGTGTGTATTCAGCTTCCAGTGGGAGGACATGTTTGCTCTCAGTAACTCTCAGTAACAAATGAACCTGTGCAGGAATGTGTAGCTACAGTTTTGGTGGAGACAAAGCAAATTATGCGCACGACGAATCAGTTTTAGCAGCGTGTGGCATTCTCTCCATCGGTACTATCAGAGTGTATTAATTGAGCTGAATGATTAAAGCTTTACAGCCGACTAATGTCACCATAAAATTAACACTTGTGATTACCCCCCCCCCCCCAAAACATAACAGAACATGATGTCTCAGCATTTTCAGTATGTTGAATTACAAAATCATGAAAAATAATCATTGTCACCGTCCCTTCACTGTGACACACTTTCTGTAATCCACATACAGCCATACAGCAGTGTAGGTTTAGGAGATGTTCTGTGTGTGTGTGTATGTGTGTGTGTTTTTTTATCTGTCTGAAGTCGATATTGCAGCTGTAATCCAAGGTAGATTAAGATATTTACAGATGGTGATGAACCAATAATGCAGTAGAGTTCAGATACACACGCTCAGTCATCTATAGTCCTGCTTAATCTCACAGTACACGCTGAATATTCATTGATTTGTTCAATCCGACGGCAACAAAAATCCTCAAGTCTTTGTTGGTGCACACTATAAATATTACAAGTAAACATGAGGAGGAGGTGGGATGAGTAGCACCTATGAAATGTCTCAGTCTGCCTTTTTTTTTTTCTCTCTCTTCAGAATCCCATTCTGATGTTAAATATAGGATGACAAATAGCGAGGAGCGGCAGTGTGAACCGGCGGCCCGGGCCCCTTTTGTTGCTGCGTAATGAGGGCAGAGCTATCAGAGCAGCACCGTTTAGATTGAGGACAAAAGTTGAGCGGAGAGCAAGTGCAGTATAATCATATCTATTTTCTTGTTAAATAGAAGCTATTATGTTTGACCTCCACTCGACGCTAATCACTGTCACAAACCAAAAAGTTTTAATTTCCATGTGCGTTAATGCACACCAGGCTCCAAATGAGAAAAACTATTAGAGTATAATGAAAGATAATTTAAGAACAAAAAAGAAAGAGAGAGAGAGAGAGAGACTTACAATTCCCCAAACAAACGAGAGGATTTGAAGAGAGGCAGATGGTTAATAGAGAGACTGACTTCTCTCTTTCTATTTCCGGTGAGTGCGGGGAGGGGGTGGGAGGGGGGGGGTGGTGGTGGTGAGGAGGTAATTGTGATAGCGAGTTTCAAAGTCACTCACTTCACAAAGGCAAAGCGGATTATAGAAGGCTGAACTTTTTCATGTCAGAGCTCTCCTCTTTTGCAAATGCCACTGGACACAAAAAAAAAGAAGAAAAGAAGAATAAAAAAAAAAAAAAAAAAAAAAAAAAAGAAAAAGAAAAGCCATCACGGTGAATCTGTGCTTGAATTCCCAGTTGATCAGTGTGGGTGGAAATAAAACCGCAGGCGGGTGTGGATGGTCTGCGTGAAGGTTGATTATTGGCTCTTCAGATGTGGATGAATGAGCAAAAGGACTGAGAACAAATCTCCGCAAAGAAGGACAGGAAGGGGGAACTTATAGAGCAAACCACACTGTGCTCCTGCCTCTGAAAATGTATTTTTCTCAATCAGCGACTCTGAGCAGTGAAAGATCTATTTTCTGCCAAATTTGGAGCAGTTCCAGTTACAAAACTGATTTCTTTCGTTGTACTTTTTGTCTGTGTTGATGTCACATAGAGACTGTGTAAAAGTTTTAGGCACTTGAGAACAAATGCTGTGGATGCTTTCAAAAAATAATGCCATAAATAGTTTTTATGTCGCTGGCTCTACGTGTGTGTTTGCGGTTGTTGTCATACTGCGGAATGAATTTGGGACTGATTACACTCCTCGGTGATGGCGTTGGGATGACGGATAAGAAGCGAAACATCTAATTCCTACCATACATTAGACTTAGAAGATACTTGTAAAAGACTAAAGTCTGACACCCTCTCATATTTAAAGACAATGTGTCATAAGTCTCAGAGTTTTTAGTGTCACATGGCGAGATTTTGTAAGGACTGGGGATCTTGCAGGGTCACTATTTTGCATTTTGTCTTTACTGTTCTTTTCTTCCAGACTTTTTTGCTTTTTGAAATTCTACATCATACAATAATAATAATAATAACAATAATAATAATAATAATAATAATATTGTATAAAGTTAGTAACTCAACACCATAATTGTCATGATCTGCCCCTAAAATGACTGTGTTTGGCCTTTGTATTTATGATTTCCTGTTTTACTTTGAAATGATTTTCATTGTGTCCAGTGATGTATTTACTGTAAATCCCACCTCACACCAAATGACTCACATTCTCAGTTTGCTGCTTCCTATTTGCTGCTGCTGCAGAAAGCATCGTTGAACATCACTATCTGCATGAGCCAACACTAAAAACTTACAGAAATATTAAACATGTTAGATTTCATTGGAGTATCGAGATGACAAAAAGACTGACTTGAGACAGCTCAGACAATCGCCTTCTACCAAATGCAAATCTAGCAAAACTCATTATTTTATTCTGACACTGGAAATTTGCCTGTGACAGTGAAATCACTTGAAAAGTTGTTTAGTGAAAGGCCGGAATGAAACGGGTGTTTTGGGTGTTAAACATATATAAAAACGAGGACGCTGCTTGTGTAGTCATGTAATACCAACATACACTTCTTGATTTAGTTGTAGCGTCTGGCGGCTTCAGGATTTATACAGTCCGCCCAGTTTAAAGCAGATACGTGAGTGTTTAGCAGCCGCTTTACTTTATGCAAGAGGTATATTAGCAAACACTATACAAACCACAGAGAGAGAGAGAGAGAGGTAGAGCAAGAAAGAGAGAGAGAGAGAGAGAGAGAGCAGTGGTGAGTTAAAATGTTATGATAGCGAGGAGTATCTGTTTTCTGTTCAGTTCGACTCTTGAATAAAATGTGACAGCTCTAATGTAAAGTGTTCTGCAGGATATTCGCTTGATTCATTCATGCAGTTGACATGAATGGATATTAATATAGGGGGGAGAGAGCTGGTCAGATTATTACTGTGGCTGTAGAAAGCTTTTTAACCTCTCTGCTCTGGTCACACTGTGAGAGGAAATAGTTTTAATAGACTGATCGGATTTGAGAAGAATTTCCTCAACAGCTGAAAATCAGCTCATTCGTCGTGTTTCATAGTTTATTAGACTGAGTTTATTTTCTTTGTGCAAAAGAGATGAAGGCTGAGATAATACATGTGTTCCAATAACGGTAGAAAGCAGTGATGTGAGAAGACACGCATTTATTCTCTCTGTGTGTTTCACCTTGTGCTGCAGTCTTTACAGTCAGAGAGTATTATAGTGCCACTTAGTAAGACTGCCATTGTGACTGTGACAGTGAGTTCAGTTAGACATGAAGCCAACATATTACATGGGGGGTGCTTGTCTGAAAGAGACTTAGCTGAAGTTCAATATGTGTTGAATCAACTTGTTTCTATATGGCTCTTAAGAATAGTGCAGAAGCATTTAAACCATTACCATGATTTCCCATCATGCTGATGGTGGAAATGTACAGGGTTTTTTTTCCCCAGACTTTTTTGCTTTTTGAAATTCTACATTATTATTATGATTATTATTATTCTTAGTAGTAGTAGTAGTAGTAGAATTATTATTTTATTTTAAAGTTTGTAACACGACTCTATAATTGTCATGATTTGCCCCTAAAATGACTGTGTTTGGACATTTGTTTTATTTTGAAATTGTGTCAATTACCCTTTCCTCCCTTATGTATTTAATGCCGGCCTTCTTTTTTATTTATTTATTTATTTTTTTGTTTGCTGCTTCCTGTTTGGTGCTGGAGAAGCTGACAGTGTTCTTGTTATTAAACGTTACTCTTTGCATGAACCAATACGACAAATTAAATTGGAGTGGCAGTCTGAAAAGGACTTAGGTGAAACCATTGCACACAGGAAGCCTGTATCGTATTAGGCTACGTCCACACTACTACGTTTTCATTTTAAAACGGTGTCTTACAACAAAAACAATCTCTGTCCAGACTAACACACCTGAAAACACATATTATGGTCGATGGCGCCCGCCCAGACTAATTCTGAATACAGAGCGAAACCATCAGAAACACATCACTGTGCAGATTATACAGCATGTTTGCTCACCATGACAGCCAACATATGTAGATAGACACCTTATAAAATAAATATAAAATAGACTAAAATAGTCATAATAAACAGACATTATAAACATACATAAAGAAGCAACACAAAAAGCAAGGTAGTCTAGACGTCCCTCTCCCCAGCAGAGCTTTCCTGGGACCCCGAGGCGTTTCGCAGGCCAGCGTGTTCTGGGTCTACCCCTGGCCCCCCCCCCCTACCACCAGATGGACATGCCCAGAAAAACTCCAATGGAAGGTGCCCAGGAAGCATCCTGATCAAATGCCCACACCACCTCAACTGGCTCCTTTCCCTACTCCGCTCCCTCCGGATGTCCAAGCTCACTCACCCTCATCCGTAAGGCTGAGCCCAGCCTCCTTTCACAGGAAACTCATTTCAGCCGCTTGCGTTCGCCATCTCATTCTTTTGGTCACTACCCAAAGGTCACGACCGTAGGTGAGGGTCGGAACGTAGATAGACTGGTAAATCGAAAAACTTTACCTTACAGCTCGGCTCCCTGTTCGCCACATTACTGCTGACGCCGCACCAACCCGCCTGTCAATCTCACGCTCCAATTTAACCTCGCACGTCCACAAGACCCTGAGATACTCTGGACTCCCCCACGTGAGGCAGCGACTTGCTCCCAGCCCGCAGGGAGCAATACAACCATTTTCTGGCAGGGACCTCCGTGGCCTCGGACTTGGAGGTGCTGACTCTCATCACTGCCGCTTCACACTTGGCTGCAAACCGGCATAGCGCACGCTGGAGGTCACGGTCTGATGAAGCCAGCGGCAATCAGTGCAACACATACAATTACAAACGATGACTTTAATGTCTCTCGCCTTCTTTTGTGCCACAACAACGATTAACTGATTAATGATTATTGATAACTTTTTAAAACCTATCTTCTATTAACAATTAAATCTCTTATTTTTCAGGTTCTTGCTGATGCATAAATTCATATGATTTTGAAATGGATTTGCAAATGTGGAGTATTGATCGGCTTCATGTGAGGTCACAGGCCAAACAACAACGCCCTCTTTTCCTCTTTGAACTCAACACTTAATTATCTTGCCCTCAAAAAGAACAGAAAATAAATGGTTGTTGAAACATTGTACAAATATAATTAAAGAAATCCCTGAGAACAAATGAACTTTGGCTTTTTTTAATCATATTTTATTCTGCAAATACTAATACATAACATTGAATGTAATATCAGTATCTGTGTATTTACTGTGTAAATGTGAAGATATTTGTTTTCGATTTTATGTATTTATTGCGTTTTTATAGATTATTTGTCAGTTATTGTACTTGAAAAAAAAAACAATATGTTAAGAGGAAATTACTGTAGAAATACTGGGCAGTTTCATAAACTAACTTATAAAAGTCCTAAATTAACAGAGACAAACTCGAAAGGCAGTTATTTTTGAGTTGTTTTTTTTTTTACATAATATATTTGTTATTCCACTGTTAAATGGACATTTATAAAGAATAATATGCTGTGATTTAATTAATTTTGACTTTGAAAATCAGTCAATTTATTACATGTAGTTTTGTGTGAGGGTTATTTACTGTAATTTGATGGTATCTGTCTGGAACCTTTGCTGCCAGACTTTTTACAGTTTCTTTTTTTAACAGTGTAAATATTTTGTTCTTACTACTTACTACATTTTAAAAATGTATTTAAGTAAAATCTCAAATAATTCAGTTTAATATTAAGGCTTGGATTCATGGTTAATAAACATGACAATACTAATATTATTTTTCAATATGTGTCAAATGTATGAAAAATCACATGTAAAGCGATCAAACCAATATTAAAAACAGTGAACTTACTTCTATCGTTTTCTATTGTTGTCTATTACTGCATTAGGCCTTTCTGGAACCACTCATTTACAATAGAAGCCAGAAACAATAGAAGTTTGCAAATCTAAAAACATCTACAATTATCATAGCTGCATGTCTTCTATACTTACAGTGGTACTTAAACTGAATTGAGTGCTCAATGAAAATGTGGTTATAAAGGAGTGGTTGTGAAACTGCCATAGCTGGTGGCACAAACACACACACACACACACACACACACACACACACACACACACACACACACACACACACACACACACACACACACCAGTTTGTGCAGCTGTCCTTTTAAGGACATTGCATTGACTTCCATTCATTGTGGACAGCCTCACACAAGCCTCAACCCTAAAGCCTGAACCTTATCCCTGACTTCACCTAGCCTCATTAGAACCAGGCTTCAGCCCCCAGGACTACTGGTCCCAACAAGATGGGCATTTACATCAGAAAACGCTCCAAAGAGATAACAAAAACATGTACACACACGCTCACCCACCCACCCTCACACACACACACACACACACACATATACATATACACACACATCAAACGGTGAGAGATGCCACAACAGTTGTAGCCCACAGCTCTGCTATTGTCTGTAGATAATTCCTACCCCTCCTCCCCCACCCCCTGACTTAAGAGAAAACACACACACATAAACACCTCCACACACTTTCCTTACTAACCCTAACCTAAGTCAGGGCAATCAGTACCCTGCTGCCCTGACTCGCCCCGGTCTGGACTGGCTCCAGCCAACATGCCCTGGAGGGGGGGCAGAATGCGGGAGGTCGATAGGGTTGAGAGAGCAGAGCCACCCAGGATGGAGGCTGCTTAGTGTCACAGTGATCTCACACACAGATGCGCACACATACACACACACACACACACACACACATCTGTAATAAGGGCCGACTTGTCTAAATGGTGTTGTCCAGTCAGGGCCTGCTGTGGACTGTTGTGTGGCCTCAGGCGAACAGGGAAAGCAGCATATAAATTGTGTTCACTTCACTGGCAGCAGTTGGTTTGCTGTTTTTATTTGATATTGTAGTTGAGCTCAGTTTCAATTGAGTTTACATCCTCTGTGCTTTTGAGGGGGTTATTTTCCCATTTTGTTTCATTCAGATAACAGGGTGTATTATTCATAAATGACCTGCAGTGAGACTCTTCACGACAAATCAGCAACAATGCACTGAAAAAGTTTTTCCTGTTTTAAACTTTGGAAATACTGCAGATTTCTTTCTTTCCTCATTCTTATATGTGCAAGGCTCATTTTCTTTTTCTAAAGACTCTCACAAGACCTACCCTGACTTGTCTTTCATGGTGCAAGATGATGTTGTTCACCTTCAGTTTAGTTTTTTTCATGGATGGGTCTTATGAAAAGTTAAAGGTCCTGTTTTGTATAAAGGTAGATGTCCATGTGTTGTTTGATTTATAAAGCAGGTTATATTTTATATATACCTATTTTATTTATTTGAAATACAGTTGTGTAATTTTCTACAGTATATTTGTCATGTTCAACTTCTGACCCAAAATAAATAATATTTAAACCAATATTAACCTTATGATATCTTCACTTCTCACTTAGGCGTAAAAAGGAAACATTAAGCTTGACAGAAACAGTGATCCATATGGCCCAGTCCTAAATGTACATCAGTAAAGATTTTCAACTTATAACTTACTTAATAATTTCTTCATTAAGATCTCATGTGTGATTTAAGTCTTCCCTTTTTTTGAGCAGTGTAGCTTTCCAATATCCCTGCATTCACAGTGTGGAACAATGAAGATTTCATTTGTCTATGTGTTGTTAATGCTGTGGTCTGCATATTTTACATTTTCCTGTATATTATTGGAAGTGTTGATCCATACAAAGATATATTTGTGGTTTTAAGAACCAAAAACCATCTCAGTGTAGTTTTACATCTCCTCTCTCAGGCTTCTCTCTGGAGGAGGAGGCTCTGAGCCTCTCTTCTGATTGGCCAACCTGTTGTTACTGAGTGATCCAATAAAAATATAACAGATTTCAGGTAAACACACAGAGAAACCAAATCCTGGGAAGGTGGATGGTGAGTCTGTGTGGGCGGGGCTTGGGGCATGGCTGCGAGTGGACATCACAAAGTTACAGAAGTCCTGATTGTTCTTTTTAAGGCTCACTTTCTGAATACAGGCTGTGTGCATTTAACTGTGGACTGAGGCTTTGATACTTTCACAGTATTAATATAGAACCTAGACCTGCTTTATAATCAGAAAAAGAGATGTAAATCTAACTTTACACAATATGGGACCTTTAAGTGACCCATTCATGCAAAAAACTAAACTGAGGTGAACAATATCTTCTTATTCCATGAAAGAAAAGTCAGGGTAAGCCTTGTGAGTCTTTTGAAATAAAGACAAGCCTTGTACAAATAAGAATGAAGTCATATTGAAAGAGGGAAATAAAGAAGTCTGCAGTATTTTCAAAGTTTAATACAGGAAAAACTTTAATCTTCTGACACGTTACAGAAATATTACAGGTCTTTAACAGAAAAATGGCTCGAGTGCTTTTTTCCAACATATGTTAAACTGTCATGCACTTTGTTATATTAATGTGCTGTTTGAAAGGTACACTCTGTGTCACAGCAAACTGCTCAGTGCAGTAATTTAAAAGCACAATCTGGCAACATGAAACAGTCTGAGTGTCATTATAGTTAAAGCCGCAGAAGTTCCTGGGTGACGTCTTTGCTTCTTCGCAACCATTCGCCTCTCAGCGAGCAGCCGTCACCTCAGAACGCTGTGTTCTCTCCATCTATTACTCCATCTCATTCCCATCTCTCCCCCTCTGTCTCTCTCTCTGTTACTTCTCCTCCCTGCTCCTTATCTGATAACAGACAATCTGATCAGTGTCATCAGTCACAGCATGCTGTCCTCCTCAGCTCAACACAAACACAGACACTCCCATGCATACACATGCATACATACATGCAGTTACGCATGCCCGAGAAGAAGCAATTTATTATTGCTACCAAGTTTGTCACTGGACCTTTGGAAAAAAAAAAATAGTTGTTACACACATGCATATTCACTGTTGTTCCTCAGGACTGACCACTATTTGTTTTAACAGTCTGGGGAGCATTTGGCCAGAGTTGAAGTCAGTGTAGGGGGAGGACACAGGGTGAGGGGGGTGGGGGCGTGCAGGGGCTCCTGCTGCAGGAAGAAAAGGGTGTGGAAATAAGATGCTGAAAAAAACTCAACCTTACATTGCAGAGAGGAACACAGTGACTGGATTTACATGGAGCCCAGATGTTAACAAGATCTAGTTATGGTTACCCCAAATTAGGCAGATCCCAGCCTCTTGTTCTGTTCTGCAAAAGTGCCAAAAATATATTTCTACAAGTTTTCATTCCTTATTGAAAATATTTCACTTTAAGAAAAATGGTTATAGCATCGAAATTGCAAAGGTGATGAATGCTGAGTTAAAAGATGTGTATTTACTACAATTACATTTTGCAAGAGTAGCATGATGCTAATGCATTTTCACATGCAGAAATAGTGGCCAGTGCCTTATGGCATAGAGAACCAGTGAACCTTTATATATAAAGACAGACCTTTATTTTTAATTTCTTATAATTAATGCAAACTCACCACTTTGGTATTGTTTGCCTGTTGTTCTTATAAAGTCACCATTGTCACTGCATTGTACATTTCCACATCACACCCACCACTCTGCTGAAAAAAAAATCTCTTTTTACAGAAAATGATATTTACTTAAATTGTGTCTGAATTTTACATCTTGCTTTTGTTTCTTATTGGAAAGCACTTTGACATCTAATCTCCAAAGGTTCAATATAAATAAACTTTACTCAGTAATTGTATTCTATCAGTTGTACATTTCTTCCAGCTTTCTCTTTCCTGGTTGTACGGCGGCCCAGAGAGCTCAACACAAGTTTTTCTGGTTGTAACTAAGTGTTGTAAGTATTTTCTGGTTGTAACCAAATATGGAAATGTGCTGCAAGTAGCACAGACAACAACAGAAGTGTTTCCAGTGGACACTAAAAAGTGATGAACCCAGCTGGGACGCACTAGAACAACAAGTGCACATGGATGTATTATAATACATGTATTATATATTATATTATAATACATAACTGTACTAAACCCTTGGTCACCGCCACAGCGAACCTCCCCGGACGTGGCCACAGGAGGGAAACTGACCTCAGACTGAAGCACAATTTGAGTGGTGGAAAAAGAACCAAGGAAAACGTTAAAACAGATACGAGCTAACCTCCAAGATCAAGAGACAACAGTATTCAGTCTCACTATACGCTGCTGTTGGAGTGAAAGTGGGCTCCATTGGAGAAGACCCAGAAGACCCCATTTTTGAAAGAGGAACATAAAAAAAATTAAAGGTTTGCTAAAATTCATATCGACAAGCCTCAATGCTTCTGGGGAGAATGTCGTTTGGACAAATGAAACAAAATTGGAGCTTTTAGGTCACATCAGTTTAATGTTCCCAGAAGCTATCAAAGAAAAGAACATCATCCATCCAGACTGTGAAACAAGGGGGAGGCTCAGTTATGTCATGGCATCGCTTGTGTGTCTGGCACAGAGAGCTTTGAATCTGTGCAGGGAGCAATGAAATCATTAGATTATCAAGGCGTTCTGGAGCGACACTGCCCAGTGTCAGAGAGCCCAGTCTCAGCCGCAGGTCATGGCTGCTCCGACAGGATAATGACCCAAAACATGCATCGAAAAGACGAGAAGAAAACATTGGGCCGTCCTGAAGTGGCCTGCTATCTATGGAAAGAGCTGAAACTGAAATAGTTGGGAGGGGGCATCAATCAAACCTGAGAGAACTGGAGCAGTTTGCTCAAGAGGAGTTCAGCTCAGAAACCAGCTCAGTACCAGCTCAGAAACATACAGAAGTGCTGCAGTGATTGCCTCAAGAGCGTGTGCTGTAAAATATTAGGATCATTGTCCCAATATTTGTTCTATTGTTCAAAATAAAATTTTATTGAAACTCAAACCAACATGTCTGTTCTATTAAATATGGAACATAGTAGTGGATACCAGTTACTTTTTTTTATAAATTTCAACTTTTCAGAGAACATTGTTTTTCGTTTTTAAAAAAGGTCCATATAGTATAAAGGTCTCTGTCCATGTGTTGTTTGATTATAGATCAGGTCTAGGTTCTATATTAATACTGTGCAAGTATCAAAGCCTCAGTCCACAGAGAAATGCACACAGCCTGTATTCACAAACTGAGCCTTAAAACCAGCCGTCAGGACTCAACCAACAGACCTTGCAGGATTTGGTTTCTCTGAGTGTTTACCTGAGATCTGCTATATTTTAATTGGATCACTCAGAAAACAGTCAGCCAATCAGAAGAGAGGCTCAGAGCCTCCTCTCCTCTGATTGGCTCACTGACTTGTTGTTACTAGAGTTCCAGAGAGAAGCCTGAGAGAGGAGATGTAAAACTACATTGAGATGGCTTTTGGTTCTTAAAACCACAAATATATCTTCTTATGGATCAACGCTTCAAATAAAACACAGGAGGAGAGGAAAATATGGAGCTTTAAGTGGAAGGACAAAGAATTAACATTTTGTACATTTAAAAGTTATATAGTGTTGCTTTATTGCTATTATTAAGATTTATTATCACCCAACAGAAACTCATAAATGAACAAATATGGGAGAGAAAGAACAGTAATGAGTAACTCGTGTAAAATAGGAGATTCAGAATTAAAAGATGCATGCATGGAAAAGAAAAAGACATGAAATTTGAATCCTCTGACCAAAGGGTTATTTTCAAATCTCAAAAGAACTGCATTTCTAAACATGAAGGGGAAGAAGAAGACACATGGGCCGCTGAGTCTGCAAGGAAACAAAGATTAAAGATTAAATTAAGTCTCAAATGTCCTTCATAGACTTAAGAATACATTAAGTCAGGGACTCAGAGACTAATATGGACATAATATAAGAACTAAAGAGTAACATAAACTTCTCTTAACAGAACTGCCTCCCCATGCAAAGGTGAAAAAGAACAAACGAGCTTCTGAAGTCTTTAAATAACCTACCAACCGAGTGCCCAGGTGAACTCAATCAGGTAAATGAGGGGTGGTACTGGTGAAAACAAAGAGCTAATCAGTGATGAGGAAAGGGAAGGAAGTGAGGCAGGTGAAAAATGAAAGGAAATAGGGATTTTTACTACAACATGTGTTCATTATTTTAAGCCTTTGAAGGTCCTTCATATGAGTCCTTAAATGATAATCTATGTGATTTTATGCAGCTCTAATATAACAATTATGGCTCCAGTAAAAGTCAAACTAAACTGAAATGACTCAAGCTCACACTACAAGGTACATGTTACAGTGTTTACTTTAGCCCAGCAAGGGTTTGCACAGAGTGTCTCCACCCACTTGTAATTATATCGATATTGGGAAATTCTGCACTAATAATTCACATCCAGTGCCAATGTTCAGCACCAGTGCAGGAAGTACAGTGTCCTTCATGCAGCAAAAAGGAAATTAAGGGTGTCAGGGTGTTCGATGGCCATGTAGCATATCTGATTTTTATGCAGGAGACCAGAGTTCACGTCTGGCAGAAGGCAACAATTTTAGAAACGCTGGCACTGGACATTAAAAAAATGTAATTTAACATCGGTTTGGTTTTGCAGAATCATTCACTATCAACGTTCTTGCTTAGAGAACAACACTCCATTTCTAAACCGTATACACCTCTTTGTGTTTTTCTGTCACGGGTTTGCCTACAATGCTAATGGTTAGGAAATGTATGAAAATCAAAGGTGGAGCTGGGGCGGTCTGTATTTTCTCTTCAGTGGGGGAGAATCTTTAAACTTTTTAACCTCAGATTAGAATTTTTTTCTTGAGAGATTTATTGCATGAAGGAAAAAAGTTCACAAAAGTCTTTTTCAATATGTCACGTCTCTGTTTCAAAATCAACAGAACTAGTTTAATCTTTGCAATTTTTCACGACCCGACAGTTGCAACTCAGCGTGACAGAAAACAGAACTATAGTCAAGTTAAATGCTCTCAAAGGAATTTGCTGGCCAAATGGTTGAAACAGGACTCAACTCAGCACATGACCATTTGGAGGGGCCGGACCTGTGACACACACACACACACACATACACACTAGAACAACCTGAGACAAACAAGCAAACTGTATCAATGCCATCTGCTCCACCTATCAGACTCTACAACTGTGGAGGTGATCCACAGAGGGGGTGGTGCCGGTGTGTAAGTTGTTAGTTGTATGGTTGTATGATGAAGGGGCGGGGGCTGTTAACACAAGACCATTTGCTCCTCAGTATGCTCAAACACTTGCTGCAGTCATTTGGTATGCAACTTAAAACAAGCCTACACTATATTTCTCCTGCTTCTAAAACCATTAGATTTATGTTTGTGGCTGTGCGCTGCATCTACACCGACACACTGTACTAGTGATCTGACAAAGAGCTGGAAGAAACTTCACACCGCTGAGACCAAACAGAGTAACCGCACTCTTCACAAGGTGATGGTTGTGATGCATCATTTTGTTATTTGCCAACTGGAAGCAGCAGCAGAGGAAGGCGAGATCTAACTGTTTTCCTATAGTTTGAGGCTACGTTTTGTAATCCTGGAAACAACAGGAGGTCTTATTCACACAGAGAATTTTTTACTATAGTACTTGGGGCAATGTGACTTCACAGGCTGATGGAAACTCAGATGGCAGTCAATCAAATGCAAATATGATCCAAAGGGCCTTTTAGCTATCTGAGCGTTGTCATTTAAACTTAATTTAAATATATATATATATATATAAATAAAATAAAACTACAGCAAAGATTTATGCAGGAGACAACCATACTAGCTGCAACATAGCTACACAAGAAAAATGATTGACCCAATGTAACACCGGCGCAATACTGATTTAACTTTAACCAGTAGTCATGGGGAGAAACTATTAGTTTTTACATTACTTCTGGGTACATCTTATTGCTGCAAACTGCTATAATCTACTCTAGCTCCTCCTCCTCTGCATAGATACAGAATACTACATCTATACAAAATATGACACGAAAATGAAAAAATGTTTTCTTAAATCAGACCTTTTCAGCCAGTCTGACCTCCCTGCTTTTGATAAAACTCTTTTTTCAACAAGAGTCACTTCCTATGGAGGCTCTGGCTTCGTGATCTCTATACTGAAACAGTAGCGCTGATGAGAATATGTTGGTTATAAGGAATATTATCTGCATGATTAGGACACAGGTCATTTGAAAGGTTAAACCTTCGCTGCGGTTTAAAATAAGGAGTGTGCAACCTCAGAGAGCAGCGTTGGTGGTCTGAGCGGATCTGCTGTATATAGTTTCACAACTGGAGGAGCAGCAGATAAGCAGAGGACATAATGGAGGCGGGCTCAGATTGAAGTCCAGAGGGAACCCAGGGGACATCACTGAGATGGTCCACACAGAGCTAAGGCCAACAGCCATATCATCTTTATCTCATCCTGTAATGTACAAAGGAGAAGTCTGGCAATGGCCAGATCACAACGATCAGGGGAAAAGGAAGAAAGAGCGATAACAGGAGAATAAAATCATTTTCCACAGGTAACCCACAACTGACACAACTGATTCCAGAGTGACCAGCTCAGCCTTCATGTAATCTGAATATGAAGTAGCTGACCATATATACATGCATATAGAGCACAGGATAAATAGGTCACTGTCAAACACTAACAGTGAGGTACTGCTCTTTTCTTAGGTGAAGCAAAGATTTAATTTCCCCTGATGACGTGGGGACGTGTCCTTTCCACTTTTTATACCCCCTATTTTACAATTTACACTTGAGTTCAAGTGAATCATTGATGGGGTCTTCTTACTGTCCTCACATCATAACCAACTACAGACTGCTGGTATTGAATAAAAATGCAGACACACAACTCTAAGTCACCTTCAGCTGTTAATCTACACTCAAAGCCCTTCACAGTACCCTGAGTTTTCACAGTCTTGCTTTCAACCACTTTAATTGTTTAGCTGTAAGCTACAACGTCTCTGAGTTGTTCAGTTGCACTGATCTACACAACAAGATATGGACCTATTCTGGGTTATTTGGTGATCATAAAAGCTAGCCTATGTGTACGTTTTTTCTATCACTACATAACTAACATTAGCATTAAAACATTGAGAGTTCAGCAACAAACCTCATTCCTTTGCTCACCAAGGGCTGTCTCCAGATGTGGAATGCAATGCTAATATTAACTCGTTTTGCTTCTATTTCTATCACTTTCCTCCACTGATGTTAGCATGCTAACCAGCTATCCCCAGCCAGATGACCTGTTATTTCACTTTCTGATAGCGAGTCACTGTAGCATCCAGTCTGCTCTGAAGAAGTAGCACTGCTCACAGGGCGTATTATAACCCTTTTGTATTGTAAAAACAAAGATAGCTGAAGCCATTGGCAAAAGACAATCGCATGTGTTAAATACAGAGCTGGACTCAGGATGTGCTTAGCCTAGCTTAGCATAAAGACAGGGAGTAGAAGTGTCCATAAATGAATGTCCATAATTGTGAAAGCCACAACTTGTATTTTTGTTTGTTTGTCATTTGTGTATATTTGTGTCTATTTAATAAACAGGGTAAAACAAAAACAAAACATATGCAACAGTTTGTGGTTTTAGTGAGTTACTGTATGTACTGGAACCATTCTTGATAAACAGATTTATCCATCCACCATTCAAAATTCTATGCAATGCTTCAAGCATGGGTTGCCAGAAGTCAGAACACCTTTGCTAAATGCATTTAAACTCAGTTTTGTGCAATTCCTGATATTTAATCCTGATAAACATTAGCTGTCTTAGGTCAGTTAGGATCACTGCACTCATTTAAAAAAATGTAAAATTTCAGAATAATATTTTTCAGCTTTCACTGTAGGGTCACATACATTCAAGATGCTACCAAACCTGGCAACCTCAGTGTGACATCCCTTTTGCAAGCTGCACACAGTCACTGCGCCTCACTGCTGTCACGCTCTGATGATGTCAAGCCTCTTTATTGACAAGCAGTGCATGTTAGAGAATAAAACCCAAAGAGGGAACACACTGGTGGGGTCAAGAACATCAATCAGCACATCACAGACAACTACCATCTCACACCCTGTACAACTGAACAAGTTAAAATGAATTTATCCAACCAGTCAGTCCAACCCTGAACATGATAGGAAATGAGGGTCACTGCTACAATATATACCTATACTGAGTTCAAGACTTATTTTATTCCTTACTGAAAATTCAAAACTGCATTCTGGGAAATTGTAGTTAGACGTGCTGATATTACTTTTCCCTGAATTTACAGCTGTGCTGTTGGTAAGTGAAGTATTTTGGACAGAAATAAAATATAAGGGCTGTGACAATGCTTCACAATGAGTAGGAGGAGGAAAGTGTTCAAAACAATGTAGTAGTGTTTGGTAGTTCTAAGTGTCAAACAATCAACTTTTTTTTTTTGCTGAGAAGCAGAGAAGCACTTAAGCTTGTTTTCCCCTGGATTAACAATGAGGTGTGACCCTGAATGACCCCTATGGCACTGATGGATCTGCTCACTGTCAAACAGCAGAGGACTCTTGTCTCACTGGGCAGCTCCTACTCTGAATATGTCTGTTCAAACACTGTCTGTGCGCTTATATAGCGGATTATAACACTTCATTATTATTGTAACATGAGGGTTTGATATGTAGTGGTTTGGATCCCTTTTGATAAAAGAAACAGCTGGATGGAGACAGATTCACTTTTCAAGCAGCAGCTGTACTTTTCTTCACACTTCGTCCCCTTCACAACAACACTTCCCGTCTCTAAGTCACATGTCACTAACCTAACCAATCAGAGGCTCAAAGGACTTTTTTTTAAAGATCTGTTTTTAAAGGTGCATATGTAAATATTTAAACTTGTAAATACTGTATGTAAATAATAATTGTGTAAACCTAAATATGCAAACAGTTAACAGAATGAACAAATGTATTAATAATGAGCTGTTAAAACTGTAAATATTACTCAAATATACAGTATGAATTAACATCTAAACCTTCATTATTACTTTTTATTTTCTTTTAATTGATAAGTAACACACAGAAACTACACTCCGTTTGAACATAAGTTTCCCTGTTACCAGCAAAAATGGAAATGAAGGCCTGAAAACTTTCTTTCTACAGTGTAAACGGGAATTAAAGCAGCAGTGTGGTTGGTCCATTGCTATTTGAGTGTCTTCATCAGAAAGCAAATCCAAATACTGTAAAGTCTGGCTTTGGATCAAAGCTTTGCTTGTTGACACCTGGGAGTGTTTCCTGGCTCAGCTCTAAATTCTAATAATGGTAGCTCGCTAAAAGACACTGTGGAACATTGTTGTGTTGTGAAGACGAAACCCACAAATAACAGGTCAACAGGTGACACTTATCATGAGACTTGACCTGAGCTGCTGCCAGAGGCTGTTAGCTCTGCTTCTTTCTGCTTTTCCTGCTGACAGGAACAGAAGCTTCTGCAGTGAATAAATATTTAGAATAAAATTAACACACAGTCAGAACCTCTGACATTACAGAAATAACAGCAGTGCCGTTAGCTCAAGGCTAGCAATAATAGCTAAGAACGCTTTCTGGATGTATTTTTAGGGGCATATAAAATTAAATGTAGTTAATTATCTACATTCTTTATTCTAGGTTGGTTCCACAGTCTGCGTTGTCGCTCATGTGTCTGATTTGTCTGGCAGTTCGAATACGTCTGTTGTGCTCATTGACAGGTATTTGCATCACTTAAAGAAACAGCTGAGCTTTACAGAATGGATTAATGGGGTGGTCATTTTCCTAAATAGCAAGCTAGCTTCCTTGCTACATTCATACCGGATGATTATGAAAAACTGGTTCAGTTAAGTGTTCACCAGTGATTAAAACTTTTACTTTTGCAGAAATACTCCCAGTTCTTACCAATCTCTAGAAAACTCTATTGTTCATAAGACATCAAGTCAATAAAATGAGCTGCCAGTTGATTTAGTTGTAGGTAGATGTTGAACTGTCCTCAGGTCAGAAGCTCCAGTGGTAAGCACTCGAGTGGCTTTGGTTGTTGATCTATACTTTCGAGCTCAGAGAGTTGATGACCCAACAGTGGGCCCTTGAACATATCATCTTATGCATTCAGAAATATAGGGTAGGACTAATCCATTAATACCTTATAGGTAAAAACAGTATCTTAAGATGGTTTCTAAAGACAATTCAAAGTCCCAGTGGAAGTGTTCGATCCCAGAGCTATATTCCTTAGGTTGTGTTTGTTTCATGTTATCGACATTTGTGTTCCCGGTCAAATTGACCGACCCATTATAACTGTTTATAAATCTTTCATGATACATAATTATTATTAATTATTAATTACTAACTGATGTTGTGTTAGATCTATTATTAACTTTTGATAACAAGTTATGCAGTTCTCTTTGGAACTTGTAGTTTTGCCAGCCTCTTTGACTTGAACAAATTGTGCTATTCATCTCAGATTACTTAATGTCAAGGTATAGATAAGACATTTATTTTGAAATTCCTCAAAATTTAACAGTTACAAAATATCACCTGTGGTGTTCCTGCTTAAAACTGACCAGTATAATTGTATTAATCTTTTTGCATGGGTCTCACAAATAAGTGCATTCAGAAAGTATTCAGACCCCTACACCTTTTTCACATTTTTTTATGATGCAGTCTTATGCTGAAATAATTAAATTAAATACATTTTTTTCCCTCATTGATCAACACTCAGTGCCCAATAATGACAAAGTGAAAGTGGAATTTCAGAAATTAGAAATTTATTAAAAAGAAAAAACTGAAATATCACATTGACAGAAGCATTCAGATACTTTCCAATGACACCTGAAGTTGAACTCAGATGCCAATTCCTCTTGCTCATCTCTGAGATGTTTCTACACCACCAGCACCTAAAGGACTCTCAGACTGTGACGAACAAGAGTGAACCGTTTGGCCTCAATTTTAAGCATCATGTCTGGAGGAAACCAGGCACCAGACATCACAAGGTTGTTGTTCTATGATAATGTAAATTAAGTGTATATTTTTTCATCTGCTCATATCTGAGGACTGTGAAGGACTGTATATGGCCACAAGCACTCTGACTGCACATGTGATTAACACAATAGGTACACAGTGACACAAATTTATGCTATGTTGACAGTGACAATGGAGTGCATGGGTGTGAATACACATGTATTTCCTGCACTTTGAAGAAACTGTTAACACCATCCCTGATTCACTAATTGGATGCAATGCTTCTCAGCTATATGACTACCAGGACCAGACACAAACAAAAACAACATGACAATATTTAATCTTATTCCTCATCCAGCCTTCTACCCTTCTACCTATAAACCTAGTGGTATCCATAGTGAAGAGATGTCCAATGGGATATCTCTTGGCCCTGATAATAGGAGCTGCTTTATTCTGCAATCACAGACAGTTGTCTTATTTAACTAAATGCAAACTATAAGATATTCCAGTAGTCAAGACAAGTTGAAATGACTGTGTGAATAACTGTCAGTGTAGAGATGAATGACTTGGCTTTGGAAATAACTTTGAAATGATAAAAAGAAGAACTCCTCAAACCTGCTGTCAGAGTTCAAGTTTTGGTCAAATATGACTGAAGTAAAACAGGCTGAAATCAAAGTCAAAGATGAGTAAGAAGGACTCCTTCTGGTAAGATTTCATGTACAAGCTTTTTCTTGCAATTCCACAAGTGAATTAACTGAAGAGAACCTGCAGACCAGATGCAGTGATTGTAGTAGCAAAGAAACCAAAACAGAAATGAATCACAAGATATACTTCAAATATCCAGTCACTGTGATTTGAATTTTGGCCCAGAAATGCAGGAAGCTGGGGGTCGATCCCCAGTCTCTGACGTGGTTATGCTTTCCAGGAAACTCAGTTCACTGTGGTGATGGTGGGAAGCCGGTGAGGGATCCTACACTTTTAAGTGGCCCTACAGCAGCAAGGAATTCATGGGGAAAATTTAGGACCTCCCCTCACATTATGTCCTCTTGGTGAAGATCATTCCTGGCAGATGAAAGGGAGAGCTGCCGGTGGATAGGTGTTTTCGGACCAGAGGAACTTTTTGAAGAACAGTTGGAGAGCTTCAGCCAACTTTGTGTTCACAGGACAAGAAGTTAGAATACGCCCTCTGGACAGGACTACTTCTTCATCCTCTAATGCTGAAGCGAGGGCCGACTGGGTGACTCACCATTGCAAAATAGTATTATGCGACAGGACAGGCCAGGGCTAGCTGGTTAGCATGCTAACATCAGTTGAATAAATGAAGTGATAGAAATAGAAGCAAAACAAGAGTTAACATCTGTGTTGGTTTCCACCACTGGAGAAAGGTCCTGGCGAGTAAAGGAATGAAGTTTGATGCAGAACTCACAATGTTTTTTTTCTAGACCAGTAAGTATCAGCTGTTGGTTGCTAATGTTGGCTATGTATTGATAGCACAAACTTACATATAGCACTTTTAAATCAAAGAATGGGCTGCTTGCTCTAATGTTTGCTAAATGTAGCACCCAACAATTATCAGTCCCTTATAGGAAGCTAACTTGGGATAAGAGATGTGAGGATAGGCTCCTGTTAACTGTTAACACATACATTTTCACAAAGGTAAAAAAAAAAGTGTTAAAGCAATCTCAAGCTGCTAACTCAATCCAAATCCTGATCTCTTTTTTTACAGACTGCACAAGATTCCGTCGCACTGCACATACACCTGTGTAATTTGATAGTCACTTGAGTTATGTGTTTGATATGATCATGATGATTTAGCCGTAAGAGTAATGATAATAATAATATTCACTTTAGTCATTACCACATGGGGAAACTTGTCACTGGCTTACGGCAGGACTGAATCATATACTGATTCATCTTCCCATGTCTCATAAAAGAGACACAAGTACAAAGTCTGTCCGAGGGAGAGGCTGAAGAACATGCCCGGCTACAGGCAGAGGCTGCAGAGGCTATAGGTGCCTGCAGGCTGCTGCTCAGGAGGGCCTTCTGACCTTCTTGAATAAGCTTGTGGCAGGGGTACAAGGTCCCAGTCACTGTGCACCCTGAGGTGGACTGATCCCCTCAAGTGTTTTGTTGTTTTGCACATACTGTTATTTCTTTATTTATTTTTTTTCATTTAATTTATTTGGTGCTTTGCAAATAATTTGTTGTCTTGTTTTACAGTCACGAGAGGACGGTAGAAAGACAAAGCCCACAAAATGAGGCTGGATGTCTCTATAATTAATTCATTTTTTATTCAAAAATGACATTTCACACAGGTATCGTGGAAAATAAATGTGGTGAAGTAGTTAATGTTCAAAAACAGTGGAAGCATCACCATAATTCAAAGGACATTTAAATAAAGGTTTGTGAAGAGATGGTTTACTGTTATTTGACAGGTACTCATACTACAGGTGAAGTCACAGAGGAGGACAAAGCACACAGAATGTGGCTAGCTGTATCTTAAATTAATTAATTGTGCTTTTATCTATAACCGGCAAGAAGTACAAGTCATAATGAATACAGTCACAATAAATAGAGTGCATATGAAAATGCAAGATTGTGCTTACTATCTGCTGAACTTATTTTTGCTCATTTTTTTTCTATATTTGGGCGTTTCAACCGCGACCGCTGCCTTTCTTGTTTTCTTGTTTCGTGAGGCTTCATGAGCCAGCTTGTCACTGGATAGGCGGCATCTTCAGGGCTGTAGTGGCCAACGTCTAGTCCACCAGTGTTCTTGTGTTGTTGTGAAAAACAGCTTCCTGCCAGTTCCCACCATGCACACAGACACAGAACTCCGGCGTTGTGCAAACTGCCAGTGTAAACTTTCCAAAACAAACCTCCTGCATCATCTACTGCCTGCAATACCAAAGAATACCATCCCTTACCGCTGAAATAGTGGTATTCCCAGGGAGCCAAAATAAGGATGTGTGAACCATCAGGAGCCCCTACTGATTGTTGTAACCTCCATCTATGCTCAAAGTAAAGAGACAATTGTTTCAGCTTCTTTTTGTTCGGCATCCGAATGATTTCAGGCAACAGGATTTCTTCTACACAGAAGCAAAACTCTTTCACTCTTTGAAATGCCAACTCCAAACAGAAGTACAACAGGAGTGTTACACATCTGTTTGGTGTTAGTAGCTAGCTCTGTGTTTTTGGTGAACAACACACCAGCAAAGCTTTTTTGGGGTGGCAAAGATATATGATAATCAGTATTCACTCTCTTCAGCGCAGGCTTCAGACATATGTACTGAAATATTTCTATGGACATTGACAAATTTTGTATGCACTGGTCATCACTAAAACTGGGAAGGACAGTTTTCCATCCGTCATCAACTCTCTTCTGGACCCAAACTGGTGGAGATTCTTTTCATTATGCACTTCAGACTCTTTGCTTTACACTGTTGTATTTCCCCTGAAATATTTTTTCCACACAACATAAAACTTACGTTACAAAGCTAACATTCAAGAGAGAGAAGAACACAGCACTGCAGATGAGTAATTAAACTCATCTGCAGTGCTGTGTTCTTCTCTCAGCCTAAATGATATTCTCATAGGTCTCCTAGTTCTTGCTTCTATTCTATTCTATTGCTCTGATCTAAATTTGCACTTCTCCTGTAACACACAACAAATACACAGCTCCAAATATGGTATCTTTGATCTTGTTGTTGTTGTTGTCATAGAAACAGTTCTTGCTGTATGTCGCGCAGAAGTGACGTTGCTATACCTATCGCCCGGCCATCTTATGCCACTTCAGTGTTCCTATTGGAGGTGCAAATTTAAACAGGAAAAGCCCTTAAAGGGGGAGCAGCACAGAACTGTTTGGGTCTGAAAACACCTAATGCTGAGGTCACTGATAAGGTGGACCATGGTCGTCTGTGGGTCCGGACCCAGACCTAGACACCTATCCAGACCTGGACCTATAACCGGAGCGTTTCTGTTTTAACCGGCTCTGGTCACATGATGCTACTCAGTGACTCAGTCAGTGAGTGAGACACACACATGGGAGAGAGACCAGATGATACATTCTATGGATGAGACAGTAGTCAGAGAAATAAGTGGGGAAACTGGGGGAGTGGGGTATTAAAGGGACAGAGAGGAGCTGTGTTGTTCATTAGAAACATGGGTGAGACTGCTGAGATGTGAAATGTAGTTAACAAAAAAGACGAAAAAGGAAACTCAAGCTATACCTTTTATTTAATTTTTCTAAAGTCGAGCACTTTATTTCAAGATTCATGTTTTTCAAAAGCTCCGTTATGTACTTATTAGTTATTTTCCTTAAAATGACAAAAGAACTTTTACTTATTTACTATTAATCATTTATAATCCCTTTGTCCTCACTCACAACCATAGAAAGACATGTGTACATTCACACACACACACACACACACACACACACACACACACACACACACACACACACACACACACACACACACACACACACACACACAGGTAGGGGAGTGCTTTATGTGAACTAGATGAAAGATGCTGTTTGTGAGCCTGCAGAACTCAGAGAGAGCAGCCGAGGACGACTTTGATGGGAATTTGCTTCATGATTTCTCAGCTCCTCTTCACTTGTACAAATCAAAGCAATAATCTTTATTACTGATTCATATCTTGATGCAACACATACTCAGTTTTTTTTTTTTAGCCCTGTAAAAGCACATCAGTCTGCCATTAGCAAGGATTGTGGCAAAAGTTGAAAGTCTGTGATGATAGGTATGTGTGTATTGGAGGGAGTTACAGTATGAAGAGAGCAACTTGTCACCTCCAACACAAGTGTCTGGCACTGCAGTTGAGTTGCCAGATGTGGTCGAGCAAAACCACTGCTTTCAAGTGTATCGGTTGTCAAATGGTACCATTTGTAATGGTTCCGCAATCACGGACAAGATGGTAACTAAGTTTGCTGGTATTCAAAAACAGGAAAATTAAAAACCAGAAAGAAAGGCAAACTTCTGTGAAAGGGGATCAGCAGTTCAAAAGCCAAGCATGTGGTCATAAGCTGCAAGGTTTAGGCAGACAGATAACAGATGGTTGGAAAGCGATGGTGGAAACACAACAGACAATCTGGCAAGGAGTGAATGCAACTGTCCGGTATGTACAGTATACTATGGAGCTGATGGGGAAGTGAGTACAGGTGTGTGAGTGGGCAGGAAAGGTCAGATTATGGGGAAAGGCAGGAACACAAGGTGACGGCAGGGAAGGTGGGAGCAGCTGGATCTGAAATGACAGGAGAGGAAATGTGTGGCAGGAAAAAACAAGGCAAAAGTAGGTGGTGGTAATGAGACCTTAAACATAAATCGAACCCAAATCCTATTCAGGTGATCACCTGGATTTGTGTTACATAGGTTCCCGCTGACCATGTGCTAGACTGATTGAAGCGACAAGTTCTCCAACCTGAATGATCATATAACCTCTGATACGACCCATAAGAGTGTCTATGCAGGTGCATTCCAAACTTTGGTTGTCACGGTGACAATAATAAACAGGGGGCCTATACCGATGGTGGTCATGGCTTGGTTAGGTTTAGGCACAAAAACTACTTGGTTAGGGTTAGGAAAAGATGGTGATTTGGGTTAAAAAAAGTACTTTAGACAATCTTTGTTGTCATGGTTACAATATTAACGATATGGTTAACTTTGTCGAATAGTCATGGATACTAGAAATAAAATAAAACAGCTGCTTTCACATGGGAATCGAACACCGCTCTCCCGTGTCACATTCATCCATCCACCACAACCTCCTCCTGACTTTGTCTCTCTTTATACTACGTCACCGCACTTTTCCCTTTGCTCCTGTCATAATTACTACGACCACTAGATGTCGCCTAGCAACAAAATGTAACTATGGGTCATACTAACCTATGAACTCGTTTTTTTTACAGGAGGACAGTCTTGATTGAAAGATTGGTACCAACAACTCCACAAATCAAAAGTTCTTGAATCATCGGCAGAGGCTCTCAGCTCTCACACATTCAGTGGCAATATGGGAAATGTAGTATCCAGTGCTGTACTAGAACCTAGAAGTCAGCAGCCTCTGCTACTGTTTCTTAGATCTGTCACATGTTAATTCCCCAACTTCAGTTGCTAGAGTACTCCTTTAACTTGCTAGATCGTATAGAAGTTATTCCATAGTTTTTGACGGTTCACACATAATGCATTAAAACACTTTATCAAGGTGTAATGGTTCGGAAACATTCGGTACCTGGTGACTGACAGAGATAGATGACACTTATCACATATTAAGTCTAATATTGCCTGATATCAAGCTTCTCCACACTTAGATTTTATGCATGCACACTTCCTCACACAGTTCCCTTCACAAAACTTAGACTGATTCACTTCAGAGGAAACTATTATGGAAAGAGCAATTGACATATCAGTCCCCAAGGAGTGCTTCATCCATCACTGTCCAATGGCCTTATTAGTACCTCGCTACAAAGGAAATCCTAATTCACCCCTGGGGTAAAGAGGCTGCTGCTAACTGCTTTGTTCATATGGAAACTCTTATCAATACCTTTTTTCATTCACTCGCTCATTCATGCACGACACAAACACAGGAAGTGCTCTTACACACACACACACACACACACACACACACACGCAACAGATGCCCACACACATACCTAAGTAGAGACAACTGTAAGCCATCTGCAAGCACTGAGTGAACTGGTGGAGAAGAAGTAATCAACAGCTTGTCTGACTGCTCATTACTTCTTCATTATGGAGCGGAAACAAACAAAATACCTGAGCTTAGAGGCAGCTCTTCTCTCTCTCTCTCACACACACACACACACACACACACACAAAGACAACACACAGACACACTGACATGCAGATGAAGAGGGGCTGACAGACAGCTATTATGGTTTGGTTCCTCTCTTACACTGATGTGATAAATGTCAGGCCTATATATCAACAGTATATGAATGTTTATTGTTATTTTTGCTATTTCTTTGTTTGCGTATTTTAAATAGTCAAACAGGATAAACAGATGACACACCTACTAATATCTGGTTTTAGGAAAAAGACCTTTTGAGGATACAAAACACACTGGTCCTGTTGGGAAAGTATTCCTGAGATACTATTAATCCGAGCAGAAGAGAGACCCCATCGCTGAAGGTTTTCTCTTGTTTAAGTGAAACACGAAACACCTTACTGCCTACAACGCGTGGTCAAAACCATTTTCTCTGACACCATTTTTCAGAATATCCACTGTAATTCTTGGCTGTTTGACAGATTTTCTCCCTGGTTCATTTCTGCAGTAAAGACACTGGGAGACACTATGAAGTCATTTTCATTCATCATGAATTTGGAAATTTAAAACTCCTGCGGGTTAAACTCAGCTCATGAAACACTTTCAGGGCTGACTAACTCTGAAAACACTTGGTAGTCTAGATTAAGGCCACAACAACCCAAACAGTAATTCAACACTCTCTGTAGAAGCCCATGTTATGTCCTCCCCAATGCCCACTGACAATGTTTTTGACTTCCTGCCGAGAATACATCACACATCGCTCTCCATTTATAGGACCAGATGGCTTGTAGCAGTGGTTTTGATACCCCACAAGACTCCCCAGGGGTACAGTCGTAAGCCTTCACCAAGTTCACAAAAAACATTGGGGTCACAATATCATCCTCTATTACCTCAGTGTCCAAGATATATTGACTGATCTTTGGTTCTGGTATCAAGTAACTTATGCCAAATCATGACTAGCACATAGTCCCAATAACAAAACAGTCTGAAGGTTCAGATAAAAGCAGGCCATTCCTCCTATTCACCCGCACCCAGGTTTCCCCATCATTGCCCACATCAGCATTTAAAACCCCCGGCCGAATTATAGAGTCCCTAGGCACTATCTTTTCCAGGACCCCACCCAGAGACTCTAAAACAATAAACTTCTCCAACAATGGAATGCAGAGGAATTTTGGGATTAGAGTTTTAAAATTGCTGGGTGTGGACAAGCCCCCAGGAACAGAGCTGGACTGTAAAGTGATTTTGGCATAGTGGCTACACTGGGTATTACAATCGATGCACACTTGCCCAAAAAGCTCCTTCTCCATGTATATTGCAACTGGAAAAACTGTCAAACAGTGAATGCATTTTTCTGAATGTCACATACCCCCTGACTCCTTTTATTGTCAAAACTTAACTTATTCAGTCCATTTGAAAAGTCTAGAAGAGCTGTATGATTAAATAATTTTATTCCTTTCATGTGCAAGATGACAATAAGCCATAGGATGACAGGTTGTATGCACATAACACAGCTTTGCAGAGAGGGTGTCTGTTCTGATATTATTAATTTAAGCAATACATCCAGACACGGAAGAGAGTAAAACTGCCTGAGTGGTGGTGTTGTAAGAGACTGTGTTATACAGTGACTTTTCAGAGACTAAACCCCGATCTGCAAGCAATGTCCTATTGTTGGGATGCTAAAAAATAATGCCTTTAGCCATTAACCAGTTTGATATAGCATTAAAGGTAATGTAACATTGTTTAAAATTTTAAGCTTAGGTTGCTGGTTTTCTCTTATTCTCTCATTTCTCACATCATCTTCGGGGTGTTGTCATCATTTCCTATCAATATATATGTTGTCTGAGCTACCAGAGCCATAGAATTAAGGTGTGTATGTAGTAGCTAGGTCCTGGCTGGTGCCATTGGTGTTGCGTTCATGGGTGCGTTGCAAGTTTGTAAAGTCACTGGGAAGATGATTTGGGTGCATAGGAAGAGAAATATGCACCACAGCCCTTTACAGAAAGACATTTGGATTATTATAACTATCATCATCATTATTAAACTCCATTTATTGTCATCTTCAGTTTTTATTTTTCACTCTATTTAGTCACCTCCATGGCAGCAGCTCTTCTTTGTCATGGGATAAAAAGGCAATTAACAAATGAATTTCATCAGAATTTTCATTAATAAAATCAACACCTTTGCAAACATTGTCAAGAAACAAAAAAAAAATACTACATATCAATGACATCTAAGCATTTAACTTTTTAACAATTGATATTAGCTAATGATTATGATAATGCTAACAAAATACTGAAAATCTAATAGACATACTAACACAATTACACTCACAACATATTTACTATGTTGGTTGCAGGTTGTAGAATAACTCAACAGCTTAAAAATAAGAATTCAAGGTAACTATCAACTGATATGACCTAGTGCCCACATGTTCTTCAGGGATTAATTAAGTCACACAGATGAAAAGGTCAGTCCCTCAAAGGTGCAGCGCAGGTTTACTGTCAGCCAACAGTTGAAGACAAACAGTCAGATGGGAGGGACCCTGACATATGCAGTATTAAATTATGTTAGTACAAAAAATTAGCATTTTAACATGACACAATATTCCAAACTTACTTATTAACCTGGTAATATGTAGCAACATGAGGGGGTGTGCGATAGCAGCAGCAGGACATAGACTGTGCCAAAGAGAAAATAAAATTATATTTGTATGTAAGAAAAATCATGATATTTGAAAAGTATGTTAGGAAGTCTATAACACATAAAAAACAGATGTGGGGATATTCAGAGGTGGACTAAGATGTTTCCCTGCAGAACTGTGGAAAGGCCAAAGTTCAAGAGGTGTCAGGATCAGTGACCTTAAGGGCAATTTATGACCCCCACCATTAGAATGTGAATGTTGCTGAATGCACTATTCATTCTTCATGTGTTATGTATACGTCCTAATTTCAGGCTCTGTTAATCTCCAAGGAAACTGTGATTGACAGCAGGAAGCAACACAGAGCAGCTTTTTGTTCCGCTCCTTTTTGAAAATTAAAGTTTGTGATGTGACTTTTACTAAAGGGGGAATACTAGTGTTTTTGCATCACATCCCATAAACTTTATCACATCTGGGCTTTTGTTTTTGGTGTGCGTCGTAGTTGTTTGTTTGGGTTTTAATATTTTGTCCACCCAATAGCAGTATAGACTAAATATTCTATATAAATAAAGGTCTGTTCACAGTGTAACCCAATGTTGTTCAACAGCAGCACAAATTGCAGCCCTTAAAAAATAACCATAGGGTTAAATCAGAAACCCTGTAGTTTTCAACAAAGCCTGAATATTATAGCTTTCATGTTGGCAAGACTGATTGCAGCGATGTTGGACTAAATTGAATGTTGAGTATCTAAGTATTTAGATCAGCCCATTAAAAGTGGTAATACCTGCAGTGTAAAAGTAATTCATTTTCAATTAATTAACCAAATTAACCAAAAAAACAAAACAAAACCTATGCTGTGTGTGACCTTGTACTTGTATATTATGGGATAGGATATGATAGCACCGATTCAATTATGTGTGAGTAGCATTTTTGTTGTAGTTGGTAGTTGGATCTTTAACTACTGTATCAAGCTGCTTAATCTGCAAATACAATCATTTTAATGCATTTCTGTCAGTGCATGAGTGTTGAAAACCTTATTTCCAGTGCCAACCCCATTTACGTATGTTAGGTAACACTGTATTTAACTTCTGGTTGGTTTAACTTAGAAAAAACAATTCACCTGCTGCCTTAAAAATATGAGTAACCTCACATTGAAGATAAGCTTTGTTTCAAGTTGTTTAAAGTGGAAATTGACAAGTTTTGCTTTAACATAACATTTTGAAGTAACTGTTGATTGCAAGATGTAATGGATATAGAATAATGGCACCATTAGCATTTAGACTGGTTCCCTTTTAGCATCGCTTTCACTGTGCTACATAGCTACTAAGAGCTACACAGAAACCAGGACAAGTCAGAAACAAACTGGCTGCTCGTGTTGGAGTAGCTAGCAAGTTGCTAACGCTATCAATCACTTTCAGTCAATCAGGGATGATTAGTTTGCCCTTCCTGTGATTCAGACAGTTGGCAATGTACAGGAGGAGATTGATGTATTACATCTTTGGTAACTTTGTATTAATATGCTAACTCCAACTCTGATGCATTTTCGTGGTCTCAGTCGCTGAATGCACTGCTGAGTTTCTTCCGAGGATGACAAGACGCAGGCAACCATCGCCTATTGTGACAATCTGCAGAGACTGGCCACATTACTACAGCTGCAACTAAGTGACGGCTGCAGGATATGATGGTAAACCTCCATTTGAGGTGACAATCACATCGAGGGGAATTGCATTCATCTTAGAATCAGAGTGATGAGATTTAACAATGTTCCACTTTGAGACGATCTGTATTGAGAAGAGTTCAACAGACTGTGATGTGGGTGCAACACATTACACTCGTGGTGAAATACAGTAGACAGCACTATTCACCAGCATGTTATTTTATCATTGTGCAGCCTGTATGGTTGTACCTCTTCTCAATATACCTCAATAAAATATTCTTTTTACTCTGAAAGTTTCAGTTCATTCTAGAGTTCTTGTGGATTATGTCATCTTTGTGTTTTTTTCCCCCTGTCACTGTAGTTTTGTCCCCATGGGCGCAGTGTTTTGGCGGGGGAACTCTCAGCCCCTGCTGAAGTCTTGAGACTTAATGTTGTCTACCAACACAGTGCTATCTGGTAACAATTCCGCCAAGATAGCACTTCTTTTCAAGTTCATGAACATGGGCATGGTGGCATGGTGCAACAGTCTAACGATAAAGCTAATTCTCTCTCTCTCTTTCACCCCTTATCAGGCGAAGGCAGACATGTTATTTTTTTTTATAAACCGCTTTCACAAATGAACATTCATAATTCCTTTTCACCAAGTATGACTTTTAAAAAAATTCTTTATGTTTTATTTTATCTGTAGGCCACTGTGTACAGTAATGCACGTACACACACAACTGTTCAGCACGAGTCCCGAGATATTGTCCACATTGAGAGATATAATCGACAAGAGGGAATCAAACAGGAACTCGGTCATCATGTGGGAAATAGAGGTTCATATGGACACTGCTTCAGGGAATAGTGAAAGAAGGGGTCATGGATCCCCACAGAGAAATCTCAGCATTGTGGAGCAAGTATAACTGCATATATATTATATGCATGCAATATCTATTATTTAGTATTTCTTTTCACCTCTAGCCATTGTTACTAGGCCTATATCTATGTACATGGAGCTAGTAGGTATTTTTCATTAAGAGTGTGCAGAATTTGAGTGTAAATGGTACACTATCAGATTCAGAGCATGACCAGTACAAGATGTGGGGTATGCAACAGTCTCTTGACGTCTGGCGTGCAGCAGCGACCCTGGGTAAAAAACTACAAACTGTATAACTGGTCAAATCCTGTCTTTTTTCTATGAGAAGGTGACGATAAAAGTGCAAGGCTATGTCACAAAAGCATTTTCTTGCTATGTGTATCTGAACTGCACTAAAAGGTTTTTGTTGTGGAATCTTGATATGGATCAACCCTGCAGCCTCACATTGACAACGCTTATTTTGTAGTTTCTATGTACTGTATAAGTTAAGTTATGCTTGTGTCACACATAGAACTTTTACATTTGCTCATATCTGTGTAATATTGGTCGTCTTTGAGTAGTACTTACTCTCTGATACGGTGTGTTTGTTGAATCATCCGGTTCTTTATGGATGATGTGTCACAGTGTTCTAGCATGTGAGGGACCACCACCAGTGGTCATTCACGAGCTGTGACCACACCCCACCTAGATGACCTCAGATAAGACATGGATGGTGGTTGATGGTTCAATGTTTCCAGGGCTTGATGAGGAATTTGGTTGCAGTGCATGGAGACATGAAGAATCACATATCAGTTTATTAGTTAGTTTATTTTAATGATTATGGTTTCCGTGGGTCCTTGACAAGTGCTGGCTGAAAAATGTCAATAAAGTTTTCTGACATAAGTATTGCTGAGTTGCTGGTTTGATTTATAGATTTGACAGTATAGAAAAGACAGTTCATGAAGGAGATTAGAAAGACTGAAATGACATCTCAGTCTGTATTTGAGTCCTACCTGTCTCGTTTCTGAGTTATGCTTGAATTAATAACAGTTATTTTTCTGAACTTTTCTGGAAACTAAAAATCAGTTGGACTTGAGTATTCCTGTTGTGCATGAACTTCCCTATTCATATCAAATTTTAATATTTTCCTTCTTTTTCATGAAAGAAAACTTCAGATTTGGATTCTTTCCTATAAGCCATATTCTCGCTGAAAGGCAGTTCTCATACAGTCCACCAGTTTACTCTTCTTGCTGCACTTGAATATAATCACCACAACTTTCCCATGACAGACACAAGATGTGAGTAACAACCAAAATGCTTCTACTTGGTCATAAGACACTGTCTTATTGTTTTGTGTATTTCCTTTGGTTTAAGCATGTCAACTGTTTATTCCTGTTTAAATGCATCAGTAATCACTTTTGATCAGGTGCAATGATTACATTATGTGTCCCAATTACCCAGGTGAAATGAAATGAATCACATTGTCACAATCATTTCATGGAAAAAGGAAAAAAATATTTTATTCCAACTTTATGAGCAACAGTGTATATATATATATATATACTGTATATACATATATATATTGGTGACATGCTATACTTAATTTGCAAGTTCTCTTAACAATATAAATCGCCCTTGTTCAAGATCAAATTCTTGTCTCCCTACTTCCTCTGTGTTATGTGTCACCTTCATCTTTGTATTCTTACATTTTGAGACCACTGTCTGTTGTTGAGTCGAAGCACATACTAACTTTCATATCTATTTCATCTCTGAGAAATAACCAGTGCTACAACAAGAAGTGTGAAAGAAGACCATGAAGGTCCCGAAGGACTACAGTTCAATCCCTGAACTGCAGAGAGTCCTCTTTAAGAAGCGCCTACAGTCAGGTTAGGGCTTTCCAATGAGGAGGATAATGAGGCCTGATGACATGAGGAGGCTTGGTCTCCCCGCACACACACCACCAACACCTACAGCAGAACTGGTCAGGACACAGACCTCTCAAGGAGAGGACGGAGAATAATATTGAAAACATATTATTTTCTCTCTTGTAAGGACGACTGTGTAGAGATATACTGCATCAAAACAAACAGGCTTTAATCATGACCAAGTCATTTATCTTATACGTGATACACACGGTTGTGGAATACACACAAACACACAAACACACAAGGTCAGAACAGTACCAACCACATGGTTGTAGCTAGTATTAAAAACTGTACTGATAATAACCCAAACAAATTGCACCCATAAATAATACCATACTGTTTACACAAACATGCAACACACCTGGAATAAAATTGCTATCAACATAGAGTATTAATTCAGGCAGCGACCCCTGAACCCTGAGCATCTTCCCATTTGGTCTGGAAACGTGTCCTGTATTCTCCAGCCACAGCAGCTATTCCCCTCGCCTGAACAACCACACTGCCACAAAACAACTGTTTTGTTGTTGTTGCACTGCCAGTTCCTGGTGTTCATCAATGGCAAAAATGTCATTCCAGGTTGCACAGGCCATCTGTACAACCCCTTCGTTTAGGATATGCAAGTTCATATTGGCCATTTTGCTTACGCAGTTCTTTGGCAGCAGCTCTTTCTAAGCTCTTTAGTTTTCGTTTTAAAACGCATCTCTTTTGCTACGTTTCCTCCTGGCGTCCATACTTTTTCCAGCGCCTAAAACAGAGGCTTTAGGAAATGCTGCTTTAAGTTTGAAGACTCCGGGGTCGTGTTATCATCTGGACAGGCCTGGAGACCTTTGGAAACGATGATGTAGACACTCACGGTCGCTCTCTAATTGGTTTTATCAGCCTCAGCCACCAGTGGTAAATACAACATGATAGTGAATTACAAGCGTTGCTGACCTTGTTGTCTTTGCTAGCAGCTATTGTTTAGTTAAATTCTGCATTTAAATGCTACAACTGTCCATTGTTCCTCGTTTGTAATATTTTGTGCAACTAGTGAACTGCTGATAATGCTGCTTCCTGTTAACGCCGGCTTGTGCATGCCCAGTGAATGTGAATGGTCGTGTGATATGTGCTTTCAAGTGTCTTAGCATGGATGGAGATTATTTCTGATACAGAGCTAACATCGGGTCTTTGAGCTGGTCTTTCTGCTGACTGGGCAGGGCCTGCATGTTTGCCAGTGAAACAGAAACACTTCAGAAATCTGAGTTTGGTGACTTCCTGCCACAAGAACATTACATGGTTTAGAAGTAATATGGAGATATTAGAATATACATACCAGCGCTTCTGCTGGATTTCCTCTAATCTCTCCTAGTCCTTTGGATTAATATGGTCTCTGGCCCTTGCCTGCCCTTTCCCTCCCCCCCCTCCCTTTCACACCTCCCCTCCCCCTCACTTCTCACACCTCCCCTCCCTCTGGCTCTTGCCCTACCCTGACCTTTGGCTCCTGTCCCCCCTGGTTCCAATTCAGAAGATGAGGCGCTTCCCTGTAATGAAGGCATAAAAGAAACATCTTAGTTAGCGGTCATACAAGTGGACACATGCACATACATTTACAAAGGTTCATTTCACATGGAGAGGTGGGGTGATTATGTATCTGTTCATCCTTGCAGACCATTTCCAACATGCAGGATTATTTGTGGTTGGGGTATATCAGGCCAAAACACATCTGCTTTTGTATCTTTTAGTGATGGGCCAACTCACATTATTAAGTATCATCATTACTATGCGATAAATATGGAATATTGCACATGCAAATCTGATAACACACCTATAGTCTATCTGCGAATGCTACATTTTAGCTGCTTCAAGTATATTACCTGAATAAGCTTTTCTTTTGATTTCTAGAGGCCATAGAATAATGTAGAATAATGTTACTGGACTCTGTGTTAACAGAAAGTTATAAGGTCAAACAGTAATACTAGTGCAGTGGTTGGGGGGTAGGAGGTGTTCATAGCTGCTTAATTACTCTAAAGCTTTAGGGGTCCTCTTTATATGAATGAGTTCACATGCCTTATTGACCTCTAGATTAGGGGTGGGCGATCAGACCAAAAGATCATATGACATATGACAATTTTTTGGAGTAGAACTGCAGCCCACGATCTGAATCACGATCTGCACCCAATTTTCCACTGTGGTTTTGTTGTGCAAGTCCTGACTGGAAGTTGTGATTCTTATCTTTCCGCTGCTTTGATGCTTCCTTTGGATGTTTGTGTGCTCGCCGCTGTTCTTCATCCACAATGCTGTCTTCTGTTAACAAATTGTGTCACAACCAATTTATATGTAAGTGTTTTGATTAGAAAGTTCATCCGCTGCTCACCAGTTAGCCCGAGCTTGTCGTGCTTCATGTTTCTCTGCCTCTAGGCAGGTCTCTCATCCTGCAGGTGGGTTGTTCTAACCTGGTGGAGAAATTTGACAAGTGGCGCTACACCAAGCTCGCTGAAACTGCAGAGCAGAACAAGGACTGCCATTGCCAGCTGTAGTTATCTGGTTAGCTGTTTAACAGTTAACAGTGGTCTGGTCTTGTGGTCTTGCAATGATTGAACTTTTTGAAATTAGATATCTAAACATAACACCCTTTAATGACACAATTTGTACAATTACTCATATGCCAAAGAAAGATAGTCCACCATATAGGATTGTCAGATCGCCCACCCCTACTCTGAATGGTTTGAACAACATATGGTCATTCACTGGTGTTAAGAATAGGCTGAACACGAGCAAAGTAGTTGACACTATCTGCAATCATAAAGAACAAGCATGTGTATGTGTATGTTTCTGGCCCTAATCAGTTCTAACACTTCAGATGTTCATATAACTCTTCACCAACATTCAACCTTTTTTTAAAAACAATTCCATGTCCTGTTTCTGCCTCAGATTTCCGTTTATACTTTACATAACGTCTTTTAAAACAAGTCCTCACATTTCTGTTTCTGATCTTTTTTGTCAGTACTTGGCATTTGGAACAGTGTCAAACAATTAAAGTGTCTTCCAAAGACTCCAGCAGGATTCAATCTTGTTTTCAGAACTAGTCTATTTTGTTTTTCACCTCTGATTTCTTTAACATTTAGTCAACGATACATGAACGATACCTCAGCAGTTTTTTTTCAGAGTTCCTGTATCCTAGCTGAGCAGTAGTCGGGATTTATCTTCATGATGACTTTCAACAGGAAGTCAAAAGAGTACTTCATATTGCAAGGGTACTTGGTGTCCATTAGCATTGCAAAAACCAGTGGTCACATCTCTATGGTCATGAAGAATAATTGTCTCCTCTACCACCATGACCAGGTCAAAAATTTTGAAGAGGAAACGTATCACGCAGGACACTTTCATGTCCAATCAGGAGTCCGACATGCATTACCTTCATGATGATATTCACCATGAGCCTAAAACAAATGGACCAATCTTAATTAACATTTTAGGTAATTCTAATAAACAGAATGCTATATAGTCGTGGTCAAGACATAGACACTAAAATGACTTTGGAATGAGTTCTAATTGACCGATGCAAATTCTTCTCCCTCTGAGCTTCAAAACCATTTTTCAGAAACTTATGGGTAACATCACAGAGGCTAGGTCCATCTTCATTTTCTGTCTGTGGCTCTTAGCTCCACCCCCTCCCCAGTGTGTCCTTACTGAAGATGTAGATACAGGTTACAGAAATGTTTTGTATTTTTTTCAGAAAATTCTTGAAACAGTTGCACACTGTAATTTATAGCAACTGTTACAAACAGTAGGACAAAGTGCATTTGTTCTGGACTATTTTCAGTGGCGGATTAATCCACATTTAGTGCTCTAGTGAATATTTGGGGCAGCAGGATGGTGCATGTAAAAAAAAAAAAATGATAATGTGTATGTTCATTGGGATGAAGGAACATATAAGCCAGTGCAACAGTGTGGCTCATTTATGGGTTTTTGGACAACAATGGAGCTTTGTGGCACAGAGGAATGAGATATATGAGTCTTTGGATTCACACAATACTTGTTAGTAGGACACATTCTTTGTTGGTTTGGTTCTACACATGGGATTTGTTGACAAGAAGAAAAATATTGAATAGTCCCAGACCTTGCCTTTAAGCCCATTATCTAGCCCTTAAAGCTCATTAAAACCTTTCAACAGACTTTTGAGAATGTCAAAAAAAAAATGCACATAATAAAAACACAGTTCATTTCAATGATGATGCGCATATTTTCTCATGCTAAAACAGTGATGTGAAGGTAATTTGTGATTTGGAAGAGGCAAAGTTGTTATTGTAAACATTCATTGTCACTGTGAACATTTCATCAGAAATTGTCCTGCTGTGGAGCTATTAACTACAACACAGAGAAGACAATCTGCCTTTCATTTGCTCATTTCTTTAATTTTTTTTTTAAGTTTGTATTTTGAATAACAAGGTGACATTTTTATGTAAATGAAAGTCCACTTCTCCTGTTTGCATTCTCACGGGAGCGTTTCAACGTCTGCTGAACAGGAGATTATACATTTCAAAGATTCTATGGAAATGGCACCTCACCTTACACAACCACAATCCTCTATTCCTCATGTACATTACACTCCACATGAAAGATTATAATAGCCCATATCCTCTTTAACAGTCTCCGAAACCGTAATTCTGAGGATGCTTTGCTTTTAGCAGCTTTTTTTTCCACCAGTAATTTTGCTCCCATTTCAGTAAAACCTCTAAAAAGCCCTGCTTCTCAAGCAATGTTTCAGTCCTCCTTGCAGCCCTGCAGGAGGCGGACGCTCACAGCCGTTTCACAGGAACACATGCTGTCTGGGCCATACTTAATGGTAGCTTAGGAAATATGAGTCAACGGGTGGAAATGAATGTCAATTATTCCCTGTCCCCTCTGTTTAACCCCGGTTTATTTGAACCACATTAGTGATCAATAGGAAGAGTGAACATAATCCACTTGGCTGTATTTGTTTACCTCTTTCACATCAGCCCTAATAAATACGTGATTGTTCCGAGATGCAGGAGAGCAGAAATCCAAATTCATCTCTTTTTACTTTTAGTGCTTTCATTGGAAAATCTTTCTCTCTTTCTAGCTCTCTGTGTGTATGTGTATGTGTATGTGTGTGTGTGTGTGTGTGTGTGTGTGTGTGTCAACACTGCTACACAAGTCAGAAGACATCTTGTTCCATGTTGTTGCAAATACCCCAGCAAGGCTAACTATTACTCCCTATAAAAGATTAATTGTGCTGATCATTAATTCAACCTCAAGGCTAAAGCTCCTCTGCTGTGAGAGCCCCTTGATGTTACTTTTTCCTCTCCCTCTTTCTTATTCTGGATTTATGAAATAGACATAAACTGCTGAGTGAGTGTGTGTCAGTGTGTGTGAGAGTAAAGTGGACTTAGGGGCTGTGAGTGGTGACTTGGAGGTCAACCTTTAGGGTGGTTGAGGGCAGACTTGTTTCCAAAGTAGTTGGTACGGTAGTGAACTCAGACCTCATGCAAAGCATCACAATGTGGCCCAAATTAAGGGACTACTAATTGTTAATGGCTTGTATCCATAGACTATAAATAAAGATGGACGCAGCCTCCGTGACATCACCCACAGGTTTCAAGAGAGCGGTTTTGAAGCTCAGAGTGAGCTGCTCTGCATCGCCATCTTGGCAGTGCCTGACTCCACCCCGAACTCTTGGCTAATTGAAAAAGAGGCAAAGAGGTGGGGCGTGTGTGGAGCTGAGACTTTGGAGCATGTCTGTTTGTGGCAAGCATACGCTCACCCACCTGTCACTCAGGTGACAGGTGACATATATAAAGAGTCTATGGGGATGGACTGACTGATAGAGCCACACTCTAGTGGTCATTAGAGGAACTGCAGTGTAGTCTTTATATTAAAACAACAAAGATTGTCTAAAGTTGAGGAAGTGGTTGTAACCATGGCGACAAAAGTAGGTACGCCGCTGTTGGTAAAGTCTGTGTGATTATTATTGTAACCATGACAACCAAGGTCCAGTACGACTGACACCTTTGGGGTACAATTTCAGGAGACACACTGTGTGTGTGTGTGTGTGTGTGTGTGTGTGTGTGTGTGTGTGTGTGTGTGTGTGTGTACGTGTGTACATACACACAAGCAAACTAAAACAGAAATATCAGTTTATGCTATATATTATTACTTAGTTAATGCCTGTGGTTATTTTTATTGTTTTTCTTGCATTGAATGGCATATTATTTTATTTACTGAGTCATTTATTTATCTATTTATTTATTTTTGATTTTGTTTTAGTTTCAGTCCTCCATGCCATCCACCTTAAAAGAACTAGGTTTGCTCTGAATGATTAATTTGATCCCCCTTTATTGCTTTTCTGGTAGAATTTACTCTTCAGAGACCACTGACATGTGAGTACATTTAAGAATTAAGTAAGTAAGTTTAATACTGAAGTCAAAATAAACCCCAGAGCTTTAATTTTTCTCTTTGTGAAAAGGAGTAAACATTTATTTTTACTTTTATTTTTTCATTTTTCCAAATTTTTACTTCAAGTAGTTTAATAAAAAAAAAGGATCCTAATCTCAAACATATTATAGCATCATCTGATCTTATTCATGTGTATTTATATTATTTGGAATTTGGTTGGGCAAAAATATCACAGTGCTCAGTGTTCATCAGCAGAGCCGGCGCCTGTGGCAATTCCATTCATTCGGTGGCTGCAATAACAGTGGAGTTTTTTTTTTTTTCCCCCCAGAAAATATTATATAAATAAGAAAATATTATTAACACTGAGGAAAGTCTTGCTTTTTATAAAATGAAATAAAACAGTCAGACCCTCCTCACCTTCACACAGTCCCTTACAGTGCATGTACCTGTGAGCAGACCTCAGCCACATTTACATGACATGATTTATGAACACGTCTCTGGAGAAGTCTGGAAATAGAATTCATTTGAAGTTTTTTTTTTCTTTCATTAAGCAAACAGTAATACGATGGTATTCTGTCCATGTGCCTGTAAACGCCAACAAGTTAATGAATGTTTGATTGGAAAAGTTTCTCTGCACTGTGCTTGTTGATTAACTTATACAACTGTTTTTTTTTTTTTTCCTGCAAACTATTCCCCTTCTGTTTTCCAAGAAAAAACAAAAAGATCCATCTGTGAAGGCTGATTTTGGATTTGGAAAGCTGGATTTTGTTCAGTTCAGTGGCACCGGGGCAAATTTATTTCAGTAGCTGGAACAGAATTCTACTGTCTGAGAGAATCAGAGAAAAGCAACACACACACACACACACACACTGCACCCCTCCCACTATCAGCACACCCAAACACAAAAATTCTCATGTTGCCTTTCTCTGTGAGGACCTTCCATTGTCTGCTTTCATTCCTGAAGCCTAGAACAAACCACAGCTTAAGGTTTTCATCAGTTTCTCAGGAAATAATCTTGATGTAACAAATCAACAACAGGTCGCTTTTTTTCACCTCTCTGATACTACCCATAGGAGTGTGTCCTGAAATAATGCCCCTTTGGTGGCAGGCATACCAGACCTTGGTTATCATGGTTGCAAAAATAAACACATGGACTGTACCAACAGTACCTACCTTCATTGCCGTGGTGGTTAACTTTGGGAATCGAAAACCGCTCTCCTGTGTCATATTCCTGTGTTTGGTTGACCCATCCATCCACCACAACCTAACTATAGGTCATAATAACAGGGTCATTTGTTATACAGACTGTAAATAAAGATGGACGTAGCCTCTGTGACGTCGCCCACAGGTTTCTGAAGAGTGGTTCTGAAGCTCAGAGTGAGCTGCTCCACTGTTGCCATCCTGTCAGTGTCTGACTCTGCCCCTTACTTTCAGCTAATCCCAAAACGGAAATTAACTAGAGACCAAAAATTGTTTTTTGTACCAGGCTGTAAACATGTTGATTTCTGCTGTAAAGTTGGACATTTTAACATGGCAGTCTATTGGGATTGACTCACTGTTGGAGCCAGACTCTAGTGGTAATTAGAGGAACTGCAGGTGTCAGCATTTCATCAGCATCCATGCTTGTTTTTTTACAGGAGGACAGTCTCATATATTTTTTTTATGTTGAGATCTATGACTGTACAGTTTGGTACAGATTCAGACAGTAATCCGGATTCGGTGGAAGAAAATGTTTGGTCTTGGTGGAGGTATGCATCATTCTAGCTTCAACATGTTATCATGGGTCAGTGAAAAGTATGATTATTTTATTTTCAATTTGTATATAAGCTGAAAGGCTACATAAATGACATGGTTTCCTGCCTGTTTTACCCACGGAACTTGTTATACAGTATATACTATAGTTAGCCTAGCAGAGACCACAAAAGCTCCATACAGTTAGTTTTTACAGTTTAAGTTATTTCTTTTATTTTTAGTAACACAGGAAGGAAGTAATAAGGAAATAATATAAAATAATATAATCATAATAATGGAAAATAAAAAATACACATTGGGTCTTGTTTAATGTAGATAAGACATAAATTGGAAACAAACACAGTGAGTCAAGATCAAAATGCAATAAAATGTGGCAGTGTCAATAGCATTGTGATGAAGTATCTCTTTGTTTACAGGAGGTGATGAATATCTACAGTATCTGTAGCAGAAAAAAAGAAAGATGGTGCTGCCCATGAAGAGCATTCCTCCCTGCTGCTGCCTCTGGTCCTGTCTGGTCTGGATGATAAAGTATCCAGGCAGGAGGTCTGTCAGTGTGTAAAGGGCCCATGCCCAAGCACCTCTCCTGGGGCACAGTGAAGGAAGGCAGGGGGCCCCAGCTGGAGGTCCGATGACAGACGAGTAGTAAAGGAGCCTCTCAATCTATACCCATGCATTCCACTTCCCCCTGCGCTCACCTTTTCTGCTACCTCCATCACTCGGTGAAGTCTCACTCTGCACGTTTTGTCACCGCATCCGTTACTTCTTCCACATCTGTCTTCCCGTTTTGTTTCTCTCCACATTTCCTCTGCTCCCTCATCGCTCTTTCTCTCCTTCGATCTTTTATGTGAATGCCCACATGGAGTCCTCTGCCTGTGTTATCACAAAACCCAGTAACACACACGCGCTCACACACACACACGCACGCACACTTAGAGACTGAAAACACCACGGGTCATTACCTTGCTGAAAAAGTGCTGCCAGCCAGCCTGCCTGTCTGCCATCTATCTGTTCCCACTCTCCGGATGAATTAGACATTTTCTTCCTGTCCCTCCCCCCGAATCCTCAACTTCCTATTGGCTGTCTGAGGAGTCATAGGGTCACTGCTGGAGCAGCCGGAGGAGTATTGACAGGGCACTGATAGGCCAAGATAGAAAGGTCTTCTCCTTTTGTATCCTTCCAACTCTGGCCTGAGAGCGCTACACATCTAGGAATAGTAGAGTGGAGGCTGGATGAGATACTGTTTTTTCAGATGCAAAGGAAAAGGAAGCACTACTTTCTGCTCGTTTATAATGGACAAGGGGAATATATTTTGGATTTGTTGTTTTGGATGCCATTTTTTATGCTCCTCCAGCTGCAAGAGCCTTGATGGTCTTCCTGCTAACACAGAGTGGCCCAGTTGCCTCGGGCTCAGGCACCAGTGAGATCCCCATGACACCACTACTTCTGTAGCTGCGCTGGTTCATTGGAAAAAAAAGCCTTAGGGTGCCAATTTACAGGACCTATCTGTCTTTGAAGTGAGGTACTGAAGTCAAGAACTGGATGGCGCCCTCTTCTTTATCTTGAAAGCAAAGCGCTGCACTCCCATTAAGATCTGAGAGCTACAAATGCCATATATGACTCTCTTAAATTCAAAGGGCATATACCATCACAGTCTTCATTTGAAATGAGCAAGGCCTGCTGCATAAGAAATGAAGACACTGGGCGGGAGGGCTCCTGTGGTTGGAGGTGTTTATGTTTTTACGCTTTTTTGATGAAAATATCCCATAATACTGTCAAAACATAAAACGGTGCACAATTGATTTGTTTACTTACCTTGTAGGTGATGAAATAGTGACTGAGGAGTCAAGGGGACTTGCCTGCACCATTCAACAGGTTGAGTGGGTCTGCTGAAGGGAAAAGTATTGCATTAACCCTTAACCAACGCAAACCAAGTGTTGCACATTCGATGAAGCATTAAGTACGTTTTGTGTCAGATTCTCTGCCTTCCCATGCAACTTGAATGGTGTGTTTACGACAACGAGGGATTTGTTATGGCTTACCGATTTACCGGTGTTTACTGGAAGTTTCCGCACACTGACTCCTGCTTTTGGTGCGAGTCTGCAGCCGTCCCGCTGAACAACTCAAATTGAAGTGCTTCAAAATGAAAAAAAATACAACTTTTAACTGGTTTTTGGAGAAGAGCAAGACAATGGAAATGAGAGCAACTCAGACCCTGACAGCTGGCACATGGACGAGGAGTATGAAGAAGGCATCCATCCATTTACAGGAGTAAAAGTAAGTAACATGAAGCTAGGCTATGATGCATCAAGGGATTGGTCTAGTTGAGCAATAAAAAACACATATTTTAAAGGGAGAGATTTAGTGCTCCATGATGGTCGAAATGCTCTTTTGAAAGTATTGTTGTCAGCTATGTTATGGTGTACAGTACTTTACTTCCTGGTCATAAGCTCAATGAATACCTACAAAATCCACAAACAACCCTGATGTGGAAGAGATGTTGCAGTTGACTGGTTGCTTATGGGGTTAATATTGTCTGTTACTAAGAAATTAGCCAACACCAACTGCAACCCAGAAATACACTTCTCAATTTTCCTTTGTGCTTCTTGATATTCTTTTCTCTCAGTTTGTCTTAAAGCCTCTCAGTTTTTTTTTTCAGAATTTGGTAATCACAGAAAAAAATGGACAAATGTTCCTGGAGCAGGGATTGATGGATGGAAGGATGCAAGGATCTCTGAGAAGTGACCATAAAGCAAAGTTGCTATTAGCATTCAGTCAGTAGCACGACCTAAGAGTCGGAATCAAAGTTACTCTCACTGTCAGTTGCCATCACTGATTCATGAAATCTCTGCTAACTGGTAAATAAGTGAAGACCTCCACAGTATCCTCTGCATTTATTCTGAGTGAACTCTAGATGGTTTCATTCCATTTTGGTAAAGATCTTTAAACACACTGAAATGCCTAACGATTGGAAAAATGGCTGAATCTCTTTATGACAGCCAGCATGTGTTGAACAGTCTCTGCTGGTTAAACCTCCATTCATTCCCGTCCCTGATCTTCACCATCACCCGTAATGTCACCCACAACCAAAGGATGAACACTGATTTGATTGTAGGTGGTCAACAGGAAAAGCTGAACTTCTGCATTGTTGTACTGAGGTGAATGTTGCTGTTAATCACTATGTTATGATCATTAAGTCATCTGACATAATCAGCATACATAGGCTACAGCTTAACACCAACAGCAACCTCATGAATAGTGGTTGTAGACCTGCAGTGGACCTCAAAATGTTTCACATCACGGACCCCTAAACTGACACAAATTAGACCACAGACCCCCATCTGATAAGATCTTGTCCCAGGGTTCTTACATCTGATCAGGAAGTGTTCCAAAATAGTCGCACATTCTGTCCTTGTGTTATTTATTGATGGAGTTATGGTGTAAATGAATTATTAGCCTTTTTGCTGTGGACCCATAGGAACCCCTTCAAGGACCCCTGGGGTTTCCTGGACCCCACTTGGAGAGCCACTGTCTTAGAGCAGCAGAACACAGCAGATTACTTATTTACGTACAAACGGATGCACAATTGAATTCCGATGTGATGTGATGACTTGAAATCAAATGGACAAACGGCAGAGCTACAAACCTTTCAACTGAACTGAACAAAATGATCTTGAATCAGCAGAAAGGTGATTCATCATTTCTAATTCTAGTTTGCACCATAACCAGAACACCTTTCATTTCAACCTGGGATATTCCCCATACATGTGACAATGATGTGAGTATGGACCACGACATCTTTACACTCACCACCTCCATTGTAGAGATATGGTGAAACAAGAATTCATGCAAAACAGTGAATATGGGGGCAATAAGTGCAAGCCTCCCACAACTCTCAAAATAAACATGTTTATATGAATCATCTTAAAATGCTTGTCTTTAAGTCTGACTAAAAGTAAGCACAGAAAGTAGGCGCCTCAAACAACCATATGGCGAACTGCATATGGATCTGCAGGACTGTTGAACAGTGCAGGCGATAAAGAAAACAATATCAGGCTGAAGCAGAAGCGACATATTGCAGCTAAAGCCTTCCTCCCACACTCCCCGGGTTCATTTCAGTTTTGGCCTCTTGGCGACTCGGCAAACACAACAAAGCAGAAGAAAAATGAAATCCCAAATTCTCCCAGATTCCCCTGATGAACTCACACTCCATTGTTCTGTTTCCCTGATGAGCGCCGTGCCAGCATCACTGTCTGCATCCACTTACCCATCCATCCGTCCATCCATCCCCGTCCACCTAGGCAGAAAAAGCTGCAGTAGCAGCGGGAGAAGTGGACTCCACCTCACCTGTCACATTCATCATGATGGAAGTGCTGCCGAAATGCCAGCGAACCCAATCATGCAGGAAAACACTGAAACACAAAGTAATTATGTTCCAGTGCTCCGCTGAAGGTAATTAAACAGTATATTCTCTCTGCAGCGGATCCACAGCCTGTAGCCTGAGCAGCTGTGAGCACACACACACACACACACACACACGCATACACTTATTTTTGTTCACCTAACATTACACCAAATTGCCATGATAACATTTTTCAACAATGAATTTTACAGAGCAAGCAGTAATAAACATAATTAATGATCAAACAATCATATATGAACATATGTAGTTAATTACATACATTTTCAATGCATTGCAGTTAAAGCCCATATGTGTAGGCATTAAAAAAATCTAACAACACACAGATGGGCCCTAACAGATGTAAACTAAACTTCACACAGTCACTTCCAATAAAATAGTAAATCTTGATCCTTGTGAAATTAAAATTTAACCAATAAAGCCACTGGAAATTTCAGAATCGCTTTATTCGTCAAATGTACACAGTACACAGGATTTTGACTTGGTGATAACAGCGCTAATGGGCAGGAACAAGCAAAAACACAAACTTGAAACAACATAAAAATGTAAGTTAAGAATAAGACTAAAAATTACAAGAACTAAGAAATAAAAAGTAGTACAGATTATTGCAGATCAATAAATAAATAAATAAATAAAATATTTTTACGAACAATTTTGAGTAATTTCACCCTTTTCGTCTGTATTTTTGTTTTATTTTGCTTTGCCAAAGCGTTTATATGTTGTGGTTTCATGACAGCATTTAAGAATAAAACGTCACCAGAAAAAAATGGTTGGATAGTCAGTCATATGGTCTCATGTTTTAAACTGAAAATAAACTGTTGTATCACAGGCTGAAGGCACACACACTGACAACAGCCACATGCATTAAAAAAACACAAAAACAAACAAATAATTACCCATTTTACACCAAAAGTGGTGCGTACAAACAGATATTTTAAGCGTGGGTAAACCCACCTGTCACTCAAAGTGGCCACACCCTCAATTACGAATAACTTTAAGCCTTAATAAAATGTAAACAGGTGAGTTATATAAACAGTTGTCATGAAGGAGGAAATTAGCTCTAGAGACCAAAAGTGTTTTTAGTACCAGGCTGTAAACATGTTTATTTCTGCTGTAAAGTTGAACATTTTAACATGGGAGTCTATGGGGACTGACTCACTGTTAGAGCCAGACTCTAGTGGTCATCAGAGGAACTGCTGTTGCAACAAGGTCGTATCAGAGGGTTGGTAAATAATATATATGGTTATTCAGGTTGGAGAACTTGTTGAACATAAGACAACTGACTCTTTTCACACTGCTGGACTAGTTTGACTTTCTGTTTGTACTGAGAGGACACAGACACACCACTGCAGGGAGCAGTGTTATCACATGCAGAGCAAACACACACACACACACACACACACACACACACACACACACACACACACACACAGATTCAAACAGTGAGCTGGTAAAATGGATCTGTTGCATCTCAAACTGGGGTTTGTGCTCCTGGTGTTGGAGGCAGTAAATACCTCTGAAGACTGCAGAGTCATTTCACCTGCGAGTGAACTTTCACACTGAGGAGCCAGATGTTAGTGGGTTTTTTTTTACCCGCATGAAAGGGGCTTAACCAGTGATTCCCAACCTGGAGGGTGTTGCAAGTGGGCCGCCAAGTCATTTGCAAAAAACAGTACAGTTCTGGTGAAAAAGTACCATTATACTTTTGTTTTGTTTTGTTTTGTTTTGTTTTGTTTTGTTTTGTTTTGTTTTGTTTTGTTTTGTTTTGTTTTGTTTTGTTTTGTTTTGTTTTGTTTTGTTTTGTTTTGTTTTGTTTTGTTTTGTTTTGTTTTGTTTTGTTTTGTTTTGTTTTGTTTTGTTTTGTTTTGTTTTGTTTTGTTTTGTTTTGTTTTGTTTTGTTTTGTTTTGTTTTGTTTTGTTTTGTTTTGTTTTGTTTTGTTTTTCCCAGCGATGAACCAGTGATAGGAACTTGAATGTTGTTGCCGACCAGACCGGCTTTACCGTTGGACCCCACCTGTACTTGTTTTGCTATCTCAGTCTGATTGTGCGCTAAAAGATCACATCCAATGGCAAAAACCAGAGAAAACGGAGAGCTGGTTAGCAACAGGAAGAATTAAAAAGAAAGACAGTCAAGAGACAGAGGGTCCATCGACAAGTGACCTCTTCCCCGTCACACAATAAAGAAGAAGTTGATGTGCCTGTTTGAGTTATGTGATGAGGTGCGGGTGCTTTTTCTGGACACAAAGTTTGAACTGGCACATGGCCTCAGTGATTTTGAGTGGTTGGCTACATCGGGTTACCTGGTCAATATTTTCAACCACTTCAATGGACTTCATCTCAGCCTGTGAACATATTCAATGTCCAGAATAAAGTCAAAGCGACCATTATAAAAAACTGGAGCCGTGGGTTGAGCGAGTCGACCAGTCAAATTATAACTCCTTTGACAAATCTGTCCGATTTTGTGACAAAAGAACAGACTTCAGCTTCCAATCACCATGAACCAAGGCTATCAAAAAACACCTGCAAGGTTTGAAGACCCAGCTGCGCGAATACTTTCCCATCCCAGATGTGCAATACAGCTGGATAAAAACCCATTCGTCAGACACAGTGACAAGGCCCTCGCAGCCCTGAGCGCGAAAGAGACAAGTCTTGTGGATCTCGCCTTTGTTTATTAAAAACTAAATGTAGAAATAAACTGAATGTTGAGCCAGATCTTCCACTGAGACTGTCATCATTGTGCCAGGCGTCAAGCATTTGATGGCTGCTTTGCAACATCAGCCGTCTCATTAGGTGAGTCAACATATTGTTGATCTGTTGTTGAACCGATGCACTGCAGCTTTATAATTATCAATAAGTAAAAGTGCAATGTTTTAATTTTGTTTTGTTGCAGTTTTTGCTTTACTTATTTAAAAATTTTTCTTCAGAATTTACGGTATAATCACATTGAATTAGTGTCTGTTTGTAGGCTTATCGATTTGATATAAAACGTGTCATTTTTTGTGAATCAGCTGTGGACACGTGTCGGGGATGTAAGCCCCTGTATGAGCCAGCAGTGGATGTTGCATAGCACAAAAGTGCAAAGACACGCGGGGAGTGGGTGGTGAAATCCACTGGAAATGGACAGTTGTTTTGAAAACCATGTGATCTTCATATTGTTGGCAGTATTATAAAAAAAAACACAAATAAGAGTGCGATGTTTTAATGTAGTTTCTTTGCAATAATGGCGGTTGCTTGTATTTAAGTTTGCTGAATTTACAGCTTATGTAGACCTGCATTGGTTTTATGTTTGTTCATAGGCCTATCGAAGATATCATTTGTAATCATTTATTCGCTTATCAGCCTATTGCAGACAAGCCTGTTTAATGTAGTGCTGATGGACAGCTCCTTGAAAACTCTGTAATACTGAAAGTGTTGCAACATGTTTCTGATGCTGTGTTAGTGACTGCGGAGCTTCCGACATGTTTTTCCCCTGCTTTCCACAGAATGTTTGCCCGTTATTATTAAAAAAAAAAAGTGCTCTGAGAACACATTATTTGGCCTCCTATTGTTATGGGGTCGGATGTGGGCTGCCAACATTTTTGACATTTTCTAGCAGGCTGTGAGTTGGGAAATGTCGGGAACTCCTGCGCTAAACAAACAAAAGATTTTGAGCCACAGCTTACATTTGCTTTCTGACTAATTTCTCATTACCTATGAACAGGGACAAGTGAGTTTGCTGAACTCTGGTCACTTTAATGCCACAACTACACAAGTCAGTTTTCAGACTTACATAGGATCAGCACATTCAGCTCCTTCAAAACTTACCAGCATATGTTAACATCAGTAAGTTTAGATGTAAAACTGTCTTGTTCTCATCCTTCAACATCACTGCGAACAAAACAGTCTGTTCTTGGCTTAGAAGCTACAGTTCAAGTTTGTGTCTCTACGCCCCTGCCAGCTTAGCTGTCAATCAAGCTCGTACATAGCTTGGAGGCTAAAGGAGCATTTCTGATGTTTTTTTTTTTTTCTTTTTTTTCCTTTTTTTTTTTTTACAATAGAAACAGATGGACTTTAATGAAGTAAAATAAATGCACCCCTGTTAGTTGCAACCATTAGGCCCATAAATCTCTCACAACCCTCTGGCTAATATTCCGGTTGCCCTGGCAGGGTTGCGTTTTACCTGACAACAGCAATATTACTATGAATTGATAAACATGATATCATTACAGATAAACTGATCAAATTTGAAAAATGGTAATGCATAATGAAAATGCACACACGTACATGTAATTACACGCAAACATCTACACTGCAGCCCAGCACCAAAACTACTGTGCATCATTTGCGATCATTTCCATATTTGCTGTTGAGTGTATATTTATCTTTCCCCTCGCCCGGTTGCCTTCATTACAGTCGCAGGCAGACGGTGGCTGCAATTACAACATTTCCTCATAGACGCAGGTTTCTGTGTTCGTACACTCCACAGCCACCGTGATACATCTGTCGCTCAGCTCTCCATCAGATGCTGTCAGATGCGTGGAGTGAGCATCGCTCCTGAACTGCACGCGCCTTTCAACCCTCCCCCTTCACTTTATAATCAGCAGGTAGACAGACACATTTACTACACAAAAGGAGACACTTTCGTGTACACAGAAACACACACACACACACACACACACAGACACTCTCCTGTACTCCTCCTTGCCATCATTAAGACCATGATGTAAGCTTTGGCAAGGCGGCTCGCAGGCCTGATAACACCAGACATAATCACTTCTGATCCCTGAGCTTCCCTTCGTTCACTATCTCACTTATGCCCCCACCCCCATAACACACACACACACACACACACACACACACACACACACACACACACACACACACACCAACCACCTTCCTTTCCTTCCCCTACCACCTTTCCAAAAAATCCCTGAAGATGTGCTTCAAAAAGCGAAGGAGTCCTTTTTTTTTTTTGTGGCGTCCAAGCATCAGCGTTTGCAGTGTGTTGCATCAGCGCACACGTAAACACACTGTTGGGGGTGGGGGGGTTGGATGGGGGTGGAAGAGATGGGTGCTCTGGGCGGTGCTGTTTGTCACAAACACAAGTCACGTGGCTCAGGGATCCCATCATCCCTTGGGGTTACCTGTAACTGAATGGTACACCTGGTGCTCCTGGCTGGAGGCGGTCCCTCACTGCCCCACCTTTCCCCCTCTAACTCCACTGGAGAAAGGTGAAATGGACCCATGAACACTGTTCTAGGGAGTCACTGCTTCAACTATGTGAAATACTACATCAGGTAAGAACATAAAATAATATGAAATAATATTTTGATTGTATAAGAATTTATAATTATCATTACTTTTATAGAAAACCAAAGAAAACATTGGTGGATTACAAATTAGGTTTTATTCTCATAGTTTTGTGTGATGTACTTTTTCATGGCTGGTGGCAGGAGCACCGGCAGGCTGGTGCAATGAAGGACATTAAATAGATAAAATGATGACGTACAGACTTACAGACTAATGGATCAACAAGTAGGTATTCAGGCAGACAGACAACAGGTTACTACATGAAGGCAGCAGGCCCGGTGGGAAACACATGGAGACATCAGCAGACAATGCAATCGCTGAGTGGGAAAAACAGATGCAATAAATGCCAGGGAGCGGGTCAGAGAGATGAGGAAGTGAAAAGGTAAGCTCAGGCGACTAGTCAGGTGAGTGGGATAGGGAGAAATATCTGTGGACATCTGGATAGAGACTGGCAGGAGGAGGAGGCCAAAATAAACAGAGCTGAGTCAGGGATACTGACAGTAGGGATGGTCGGTCCAGACATATCGTGACCTCATATTGCAACAGTACTAACCAAAGTAGGTGCTTCCTAATCATCTGACCGCTCACACTTGTTGACATAGGCAGAGCAAGGGGGCGGCTTACAAGGGCTCCAACCCGGGTTGTTTTCCCAAAAGCCCAGAATCTTTTAAAAAGTTTATAATATAACTTCAACTTGGTGTCATTACCCCGCAGTCTCTCTAATGGGACGGGGAAATGTGGCCATCTATGGATTGCCTGACAACTCGTGGAGCTTTCGGGCTTGACGCAAAGCATGTAGTGGTTTCATTTTCAACCCCTGAAGTTAGGGCTAAGCCCCGCATGTTTACAATGTCTGGCTCCTCCCCTGCTTGATGACCCATTCTTTTAGTGATGCTCCTTGACCAAGCATATAACCAAATTTAAGAAAATAGAACCCAAGTTAAAATAAACTAAATTTTCCTGATCAAAATAATGAATTTCAAGTATAAAACAAAAAATATATAGACGTTTAGTGACCATTGCTGTGTAAAAAAAAAAAAAACCCAGCCACCAGCACAGTAGGCTGGGGAGGTGGACGGAGTTGCGTTACAGGGCTGCCGCTCACAGTGGTCTTGCTCCAGACCCCCAGTTCACACCACCAGGTGACAAGACCCTGTCTACCAACCGGGAGACAGGGTCTGCTGCCAGACCCTCAAGGAGGGAGCTTATTTTTTGAGCTGTTTCCCCGTCCTTCTTTCTCCTTTTCAGTTACTTCTTCCCCATCCACTGTAGGTGAGCATTCCCAGTCTGTGCTGGGTGTTGGCCGACCTGCCACTCCCGAGAAAAAGATAAAGAATAAATAACCACAAACAACAAAGTCTTCAGTTTAGCTGCTGATGCTACATTAGCTAACAGTAACATTCTAGTCTCACAGACTGACAGAACAAGCTCCTGCTCGGCTCTGAATGTTCCAGAGCTCCCAATTAAAACTGATGTGTTTAACATCAGGGATCCTGTGTAGGTTTTACCTGCTAATCAGTGCTTGACTCATGTCTTGCACAGTCAGATATATTTAGCCTGCATGTTACCCAATAGGCTCATCACTCTGTTGGCCTGCTATCTTATTAAATATCAGAGGTGTAAGGAGTGTGTGTTTCTGTCCGTGCCTTTGGTTGAGGAAACAGACGCCATCTTGCTAACCACAGCTAATAGCAACAGCAGCTAGCGGCAGAGTATGCCCTTGATTTTGCAGTGATGTGACATTTTGTCCTTTAAGTTAGTCACAGAGGTGTGCTCCGTATCAAATCCTGTCATTCACTTCATTCAGAACCCTCACAAATATTTACTTATCAGGAGCCGCATGAAGCCGGAGATTGTCAGTCTCGACTTCAGCATTAATTTCGGCATAATACATGAATGAATCCCTCTGGGTCCCACAGAATGACTTTTCACTTGAAGAGGCATCCTTGAAACTAACTCATATAATCCTCTATGGAGCTACACATCTCCAAACAATAAAGCTGCTGCACACTGAATTCCCAAAAGCAGCTTCCTTGATCGTCTCCTCTCCCAAAGAAAGCTTCTGAAGTTAATATTTACAGCCTCTCAGAAGCAACAGCTAATGCACAGCTTTGTGAAATCTGATTACACCCTGCACCTAGAACACAAAACTCAGGGGACTCAGTTTGATCATTTCTTCCAAAGATCTGTGAGTTTATTAAATGTTGTTGTTGAATAAAATCTTGTGGACTTGGGGAAGATCTTATACAATTGCATGGGTCACAGAGGCACAGGGACACAGGTCAGGAGAGCCACAAGAGGATGGAGCAGCACAGATTATTGAAAAGAGATTCACTTGAGCACAGTGGTATTCCTATTTCTTTACATGTGACCTCGAGACATGAGGCGACAGATGCTGCTTTAAAAATATAGAAATTCAAAAAATACAGGCTCTAAACATCAGGTTTTAATATAATTTCAAGCGCAAATTCTCCCCAGTTCTCAGGGTTATATTTACACAGACAAACATTTTCACAAAGTTTTATTAATAATATATATTTATATTATTTGGGAAAATGTTTGATGCTACAGAGTAAAATCCAGGCATTGAAACTTAATTGACAGCCATCATGTCCTTGCAATAAAGCACTAATGAGCAGAGGTGGGGGTCACATGACCTAATTTAAATGTGCCATATGTGACATTTCTCCTGTGTTTCATTTGAATAAATGATCCCTAAGAAGATATATTTGTGGTTTTAAGAACCAAAACGCATGTCAATGTAGTTTTACATCTCCTCTCTTAGGCTTGTCTCTGGAGCTCTAGTAACAACAGGTCGGTGGTGGAGTGATCCAATAAAAATATAGCAGATTTCTGCAAGGTTTGAATGGTAGGTCCAGGTGGGCATGGCTTGGGGCATTGCTGAGAGCAGTGCCTGCTTTGTTGTGACATCACAAAGTTCCAGAAGTCCTGACGGCTGGTTTTAAGACTCAGTTTCTGAATACAGGCTGTGTGCATTTCTCTGTGGACTGAGGCTTTGATACTTTCACAGTATTAATATAGAACCTAGACCTGCTTTATAATCACATAAGACATGGAAATCTATATGGGATCTTTAAGCCAGACTTAAGTCACAAATTTGAGGACTTAGGACTTGCTTGACCAACACTGATAAAAGACTCAGCTTGACTCTGACTTAAGACTTCACTGAGATTGAAGACACAGACTTGAATGGACTTTTTTAATTAAATATTTGCATTTTTTTAGATACTTTTAAACATAATTGAGTGATTTCTAGTGCGATGCCCACGAACCTGGCAAACTGAAAGGACATGGCAGACAAGCAGAAGCCAATGCACAAGGCAGCCGTTGTGGGGAGGGGCTAAATACAAAAATACGGAAACTTGGATTGCAGGAAGAAAGAGAACAGAGCACAATGCGGGTTCCACATTATCAACACTCAGGAGAGCGAATACCTACACCAAGGCCTAACCATCCTACACATTCAAGAAAGTGATAGAAAAAATGATTGGATGTGCCCCTTTAACCTGATCTGCACCAAAAATGTGCCGGGTTCTTCCCTGGCCCCTCCCCCATCCCTCCACCAAGTTTGGTGCAAATTGGGGCAGTTCTTTTTGCGTACTCCTGCTGGAAAAATAAACAGATGAGGTGAAAACATTAACCTCTTTTGCCGAGGTAATAATAATAATTGCACGTGTGACTTACGCCCACAACTGCTAATGAGACTGTGCTTGTACCAGCTCCTGTTTGTATCTAAATGTGCATGCGCCTGACACACAGAATCTTTATCTGAGCATGTTTTGTAAAAATGACAAAACACTGTGTATTTCTCTATATTTTCAGCATGAACTCTTTAGCCAATAGCTACATGTTGTATTAATATTCAGTAAAACACAAGACACCAAGTTCAGTGACACATAAACTACAGATTCCAGTTTTCAGAAGACAAGAGACTGAGTGAAACTCATCCTCCAGACACACTAACAGACTTCAGCTGTAGGGACCAGAGCAGTAACACACTGGTTCATATTTAACATGTGCATCAGTGAAGCTGAGATTTAAACTGACACAATGGCCAAGAACGTTGGCGGGCGCTTGTGAGCCGTACACACAGCTTTTGTGTTCACTGCTGCCGGCTTATTTGAACACCAGCAGGAAGCAGGAGTTCAATTCAGGGAACATTCAGTCTGATTTGGAATCAGTTTAACACTGAGTATTGAGGGAGGAATCAATTCTTTTTACCTTTTGGAGGCATTTTGGAGTGGTCATGACAAATTTTATTTTTTCATGTGTTTTGGGGATGTGACTCCAGTCCAGTCCCCTGCGGTGATTACACAGCTGCTTGTTAGTAGGATACAGTCAGTGTTGGTTTAAGTAAGAAAAATATAAACAATGACCAGCCTTATCCATCAAGTTATTTAAAATGATAGTTTGGGTTATTTGATGTGTTGTTCTGTGAGGTAATTAGAAATTGTGTTGTTTTACCTTCAGTATTTTTAGATCCTTGCCGAACCGGCACAAAAGCTGAGCAATGTGTTGCAGAAAAAACTGTCCAACACAGAAAGATGTGTACACTTTATTTTGAACATTTTTACGTCTTCATCTTTTCATCAAACAGCCCTTTCCTTTGGAACTACATTTTCTCGACCGCTGAACTATCATATTACTGCACACAACCCCATGTCATATAACCCGAAATATCACTTTCAGTTAGAGTGGAACTGTTTTGTGTGAGGTTTTGATGAACACTGTTGTCCCATTGAAAAACTGCCCACCTCTGGGAAAAGGTGACCAAACAAAAAAGCAGACACACACATTATCATGGTTATTTGTTTTGTGTTATAGTCATCCACATATATGTCTCTATGTCAAGAGTGATGTTGACATATATGTCACATCCTCTGGATACTTTAAGATATAAGTTTATAATATATATGAAATACTCTTAGTAAAATTTATCAAATTCAAAATTTTTTATCAAAATTTGTGTATCTATATGATGGATTTTTATATGGTATAACATGATGCATTTATTAAAAAAAAAAAGTTTATTAAAACAACATACTTACAAAAATTCAATATGCTTATACATGTTTTTCTTCATATTTTCTCATTCATTTTAAACCTGTTTCTTCCCATTCTGGGAAAGTGGTCTCACTAGTTTGGACACTACTGTTTATAATATCAACTATTAACACATTTGGGATGGATATATATTTATATAATATACTGTATGTCTATAATATAAACATGCATAAACATATTTGCATGGGCCAGACATATACTGTATGTCAATATAGTAATTTTGTTCCAATTTCCAATAGGTTTCATATAAAATTTTTGCATATATTCTTATTTTATGTGTACATATATTTCAAATATGGAAATTCGATACATGTACATATATTACATTTCTGTATAGGAAGCGTATCTTTTCACACTCACGTTATATAGTTTAACATGGAAGCATCACTGTGCCAAACACTGAACAGAAGTAATGAGAACTACTGTGAAGGTGCCTGAACAGTTTCCATGTTTATCTTTGATGTCTACCAATCATATTACTTTACTCATAAACACGTGCAGTGATTTGATTATTTCTTATAACCTGCACTGATGATGTGTTAGCTTGGCCGTTCCATTCTTTAACCTGACTTTTGCTAATTCAGCTGAGCTCGCTAGTCCTGTATTAGCCTATAGCATCGCTTCAGCCAGTTAAACTAACAGATGACAAACTCAGTAGTGAGCTCTCCTCTCCAGTCAAATATAAACAGCCCTGTGGGCTGGAGGCTTTTTTTCATTAGTTTTCTTCACCCTTCACTTAGTCTCTGTTCAAACTGCGGAGCCTTCCTCTGTGACATCAGCTGGTTATGGCAGGCACGTCACAAAATATGGCAACAATGAAGGGTCCTGGAGGACCTGGGCTTTGTTTGCTATGAAAGCATATTCAGTGCAGTCTTGTCTCAGGCTGCATTGATTTGTACAGCGTGGCGTGTGATGTTATGGGAGCAGATTGCGCATCATCTGTCACCACAAATCAGCAATCAGCAGCAAGTAATTGCATTTAATTACTGGAGCGCCTCAAGAAACAACTCCACATACATTATGGATACATGGAGACAAACATATAACTATAGCCAGCATTCCTCTGGCAACCTGAGTCAAAACAATTACTTCAGCGCCGGTGAAGACAGTCGGCGCTGCGAGAGCGCTGCTGGCAAACACATAAGTCAACAACACGGAACGCATTAAAGCGACGCATTAAACAAAGTCGCAGCAAGGTCGCTGAGCTGCACGCCTGTAAAGAACACACACTTTGGCTTGAGTTGGAGAAACACATGCATCACCCTCCCACACATACACACTCACAGCAGGTGTGTGTCTAAATGCTGGAAGGTGATGTAAATGTGTGTGCACTCTGAAGGATACGCCACTAAACCCGATTGATTATGTGCTGCTCGATGGGAGCTTTGCTCAACATATGACACACCTGGCAGTTAGCGGGACATCTGTTGCACTCAATTACATCACCAAGTATGTGTGCTGAGAGAGCGCGAGAGAGAGAGAGAGAGAGAGGGGGGCGAGAGAGAGAGAGCCAAGTGCCTAGACACGCTGTTCCTGTACTTCAAACGTCCTGAGAACCTGTTTAGACTTTACACCTTTTGACTGAGGGCACTTTGACTAAGTGAAGCCACTTTATCCATTAACACCTCCATGGGACTTAAGGTGAAGTGTAGTTCACCGTTATCTGTGTGTGTGTGAGCATTAAAGTTATAATCCTGAAGATTGCAGCAGTGACACATGTATCAACCGCTGGATGCAGTATTTGGGTACAACAGGAGAAAGACCCGGCCGAGCCGTACTACTCATCACTATTTCAAATAAATGTTATCACATTATAATAAAACTATATATATATTATATAATATTATTATAATAATACATGTAAAATTGCTGTATTGTATAAAGTAAAATTATATAAACAGTACATTTTATATTGTATCACATTGTTTATAATAGTTGTCATATATCAATACACTATCATATCATTTTACACTATTGTATATTCTTATATTTTTGTAGTAAGATGTTTCACAGATGTCATATAAATGAAATGAAGTATTATTAAATATTTATAATTATCATTATATTGTTTTATTATTAGATTCTTTCAACAATTATATTCAGGTTACATCATTTATTATGCTTTTTTCTTCCCTCTCCCTGTCCAAACACACACACACACACACACGACAGACTCATACCATACACATCATATTCTCAGTCATTTTTTACTTAATACATTTCTATAGCTGATTTTGTCGTCATCTGCACGTCTGTCCACTATGTCTTAAGTGTTTTTGTTACGTTTTCTCACCAATAAAGGGAATTAAATGAATAAATAATAATAAACCAAATTTATTATGATTATCATTATTATTTGTCTACAGTCTGCTGCTGAGTCCAACCCTTAATTCACAGCTTGGCTTTAATGTACATTGTGCCTTGTGACATATAAAACTTTTGAACTCGCTTATACCTGAAACACAAATTATAATGATATAATAATAACAATTATATAATTATTTAAAACAAAAGAAAGAAAAAAAAACAACTGAAATCTGAAATACAACAATATAATTATATTATAAAACCACCTCGCAAAAAGAAAGTATCATAATAATATGATAATAATATGATTTTATTTTTTATCTCTGCAGAAATAACCCTCTTTCTTCCCAGAAAAACAAAAACCAAACAAACACAAAAACACTTTCTTCTGTATGTATTGAGTAAAGCAGTTTTACAGAGCAGCCAGACAAACGGCAGGCTAACGCCATGTCGACATATGTGACATCAGTTTGTGTGTCTACACAGAAGGTGCTTGAGCTCAGTGTTGAGTTGGAGGACACCCATATTTTGGAAGCGCTAAGAAGCCAACAGAGAATCACTGTGGTAATGCGCATAAAACACAAGAAAATAAACTCGAAGCGTTAAAACACATTTCCAGTCATATTTACGGGCGCACAGTATGAGTAAAAGGCCGGTAGTTAATGGGTCTGTGTGGACAGCTCAACTGATTAAAATAGGCGCGTGTGAGGTTGAGCAGCTGAAACTGAGGCAGTGCCTCTGTAAGAAGAGTCGCTGCCTCACATTGTTTTAATAAAGAAGATAAATGCTACACCTTCATTTCTAACTGCACAGGCTTCTGTCATCAGGCTTCACAAATCCTTGTGCATGTGTACACAGCTTGAATCCAGTGTGTGAAATGTTGACTCTAACAAATCAGTACATCGAGTAGCAATTTAATATGCAAATACACTAAATACTGACAAACTGTTAGTTGTGAATAGGAAAGCATATACTGTAAATCTTAAGGATTACAACTTCAGTCTGCAAAATATGCACAGATAAAAGTATTTGCTACTTCATAGTATTAGATTATATTAATCTGTTGTATTTCCACCTTCAGATTTTGAACAAATTTACATCAGAAAACCTTTTTTTTCTGCTTCTAAATGCTGCACTGCATTCATCAGTGTGTTTCTGTCAGCTGACGTGCTGCGTGTGTTTATCTGAGCTTTTTGACTGAAAACAAACTAACAAATGCTTCCTGCTGTTGCTGCAAAACAGGTTGATGAGAGTTGAGATTGCAAGTTGTAGAACTGAAACAATGAGCCCAACTCTCACCAACCCTCAATCAGTGACAAATCTGTAGGGTTTATGGAGTGGCACTTTTTACCTCACGGTCATTTAATCCTATATTTAAATAAATCTATATATTATGACCAGCAACTTCAATCAATTTTTCCCCAGATATGAAAATATCTAAATCATGTGTCATTAATAATCCATTGAAATAATCCATCATTGTTTTTTGATTTTATTTGATTTTTTTGTTGGGGGGGGGGGACGACAACTTTGCAATTATAAGGTTCTATCTGCGTTCTGAGCAGTTTCGAGATATTGAGCTTCAAAGTTTTTGCATTGCATAGAGCAGAACTGATAAAAGCCTTTTTAGTTCAAAAATGCGTACAGCTTAAAACAAACAAAAAAAAAACAGAATGTCAAAATGACAAAAATGTCAGGCAGAACTTTATAATCCCAAGGAGACGATGTGTGTTTGGTGGGATAATGTGTGGAGTGAATTCACACATTTTTGCTATGCGGTCATCACAATTCCTACACATCCCAGCCCAGTTAATGCAGTAACACATGTAGGATGTCACTGGCAGTACCCATCATGCCGCTGGAATGATATGACATTGTACTGACTGTGAGGGGTCAAAAGTTGTTGCTGTCATGTTTACACTGTTTACATATGGTCAGCATGCATTTGACAGCCTGGCTGGCCCTCTTCCCCTCATCGTCCACGTCTGCTATCAGAATTACTGAGGAGAGCATCTTCCTCATTCTGAAAGATAACAGCAGTGTTTCGTATCTTGTCCGGGTGGTCACCTAGATGCAGCTTAGCTTGACTCAAAGTGAGACTAAAAGAAAGAACAGTTGAAGGTTTGATGGAACAACAACTACGGATGTGTATAAGTATATGTGTATATGTTTTGCCATCAACATGCTTATTTCTTTTATGACCACGGTGACCAAAGTTGAGTAATTGAAAATGCATATAGACACTTTAAAGATGGTGTCTGTCTTTACTTTGTCCTGTCTGTCAAAAACTTTACTAACCTTTTGTTTGGGAGCTTCGAGGCAGCCATTCTATTCTCATGGTGCAAAACAGAAAGCAAACAGCTCTGCTCATGTGACAATTCATTCATTGAGACCCTTTATTTCTTCAGTATTTGCTTGGAATGTATAGGTAGAACATTCAGTAACATTTTTTGACAGAAAATATATATTTCTTTTTACAGTCACTGTTTTGACAGGTGGGATTAAACAGAGACAATTCACATATTTCTCTCTCCCTCCCATAGTTAAAGAATGAAGCCACATTATAAGGTAGATAGAACTTGAATTCATCCTGAAAGAGAGTTGTAACATACGCCCGATATATTCAACTTTGTCCAGTGTTGAAAACAATCTCCAAGGCAACTGAAACAGCGCTTAAAGTGTTTGACGTGGTTTACCTGATAAATGGTTTTCACGCAGCATCCAAAACAAAAACAACAACAACACACACAGAAAGTACGTAAACTATCAACCCAAAAAGTTTTTGAGCGAGGAATGCCGTCACCGTTGTTTGTGCACGTGTGTGTGTGTCACACACCAGCACAAGGTGTGGGTACAGTTCGCCCAGGACATGACACATCACACCCAATCTGTGCTGCGATGTCTGTGTTACAGGGAGAGTGAGAGAGCTCAACTTACTCACCGCCGTCTCACCAGCACTGGCTCCAGCTCTGCTCTGCCACAGCAACACTCTTATTGATTTCATGTTTCACAATATTAATTAAAATCACTTCAGCAAAAGAAAAAAAAAGAAAAGAAAAAACACTGTAATACCAGTCTAATTGATACAAGGAAAATTAGCCCAGTTGTTAAAAAGCAGCGCGTGACTTTATTGCTTACAAATCATTACCATCTAGCTGACAAGCGATTCCATTATGATGATGAATCACATTAATGGATGTTTAAAATGCTTATGAGGGAAGGCTTGGTCTGGTATTAGGCTGTAATGAACCTCTGCAGTCACCCAGGACCTGGGGGTCGGGCTGGGGGGGGGGAGGGGGGGGGTGAAAGCCGGACCTTGGGCCCAGAGCTGGAGCTGGAAAAGCTCTGAGATTGCAGGGGGGAGAATGAGGAAGATGCTAGGGTCAGGGAGGTTGGAGGAGGTTAGGGGAGCAGTCAAGTCCTTAGACGGGAGCCATACGCCAGCGGTGAGGGGAGGATGGGAGGGGGTGGGGGCGGGGGTGTTGGAGGAAGTCTCCATCGGTAGCTCAAGGCCACATAAAAAAAAGTCCAAGGCAGCTGCAACAGTGGAAGGAGTCTGAATAAAATAAGCCCCAGCGCAGACCTTGAGCCAAGGACAGCGGCACCCCGGACCTGTAAACACCGCCTCCGCACGCTCCTCAGGGGTTACAGTAGGAGGACGACCGAGAGACAGAGTGACACAGACAGTGAGAAAGAGAGGAGGGGAGTTAGGGCTAGAGGGAGGGAGGATGGAGGAAGAGGGGTGGTGGTGGTGGTGGTGGTGGTGGTGTGTGTGTGTGTGTGTGTGTGTGTGTGTGTGTGTGTGTGGGGGGGGGGGGGCGCCTTTGTTTCCCGCACGAATGCACAGCAGTGAAACCCGCCGCCTTCCCCTCCCCTTAACTTATGCACCAAGAGGCAAAGTGAAAGAGAAGGACTCCAGAGTCAAAGTCAAAGCAGTCTTAAAAGTCAAGTGGTATGAAGGGCTGCACAGACTGAAATTAAACCAGTCCAACTCGTGGCCACACACAGGATATAAACACACACGGAGAACACAAGAAGAAGAAGGAACAGCAGTGGTCACATGGAGGAACTATGTTACACAGCTCAAGAGTCATGAGGACATCAAACTTAGAGCTTAAAGATTTATATTGTTTTTTTTTGTTTGTTTTGTTTTTTCCCCTCTGGTTCCCTGACATAGCTTTAGCTGCTCAAAGTAGAGTAGCCTGCTCTGATTACCTTAACTACAGTTTAACTGTATTTGTACTTCATGTACAATAATTAAAATTTCCTTTTTAGGATACTTCAAACTCTTCTACTCTACCACACTATCTGACAACTGTAGTTATTTTGCAAATACATTTTGGATGCTCAATAAAATCTGATTCACAGACCCTCATCTGATAAGATATTTGCTTTGAGATGTTTAATTAAAGAAAGTGTTTAAACCCATGACTCTGTCACTGTGTTACTTATGGATGGAATTATAGTGAAAATAAATGATTTCCCTTTTTCTTCGGGGACCCCCAAGACCCCTTTCGAGGACCCCTTTGAGAACCACTGATATAAAGCATTTGAATGAAGCCCCACCTCAACCAACTTCAACAGTACAATGCTTCTTACATGTTAGTAAACCTCTATTTTTCCTCAAGAATTCAACATGTAATTTTATTCATTACATTTTCCAGACTTTGCATGACTTGCACAGTCGGTCTGAAGTTAACACGGTTTATTAACCAGATGTATGTGAGCCATTGACTCGTTTCTCATGACATAACTTTCCGTAAAGCAGCTTTTGTGGAGCGGTTCACTCTCCGGCGGCTCAGGGTGACATGAAAACGGCTTGAGGCACACAGCTGCAGCTACTCTCCTGTTTGGGACTGTCTCCCTTTGTTGTGCTCTGAGGTCGGCTTTCTCAATGTGCTTCTCTGTTGGTCAGTACTAATACTAAATCACTAATTGAGTGTCACCAAAGCTCCCCAAACTTCAAGGTTGGTTTCCTGCAAATTTACTTCACCCCCCCCCCCTTCAGAGCAAATCACCTTGCGTGAGCTGAGACAAGCGACCATGAAAACGTGATCGACTGTTGGGAAACAAAACACACGTCCCTGCATTACCCCTCCTGGTTAAGGTTTCTGTCGTTTGTTTACCAGTGGGCTAGCAGGCCACTCTAACACACATTAATCCTGGGGCCTTGGCTAACGAGCTTTGGCCTACGCCGCTCTCCTGCCTCATTAAGGAAACACTAACAGCGGTGGGACGGCACCTGTGACTGATAATAAACTCTACCTACCTACTGCCATGCATGCAGCCAGCCAGCTAGCAAACAGACACAGACACACACACACACACACACACACACACTCATCCACTGCTCATTCAATTAAGAAAGTGCATGAAGGTTAAGACAAGTGTCTAGGGAGGAGGTCAGGAGGAGATAAATAAGACAATTTCCAGTCCTGGGTTCAATACCCATAAGGGGAAGCGGTGTGCAGTGAAGCTTTACATGTGCTTGATGGTGCTCAGACCACATTGACCCCTGCCTGCGTTGTTAATGCATGTTCCTCGTGTTATGGTGCGGACTTTAGATGTGCTACGCAACGTTATGCTCTTAATTGAGCCTCTCGCATCTGATAGCTAATGACCTCCCCTTCTCCACGAAAAAACAAGCTGCTTTGATTTACTATGTCTGCCCTCTTCTACTCGTATCTGTGGTCTTTATTTACACAACAATCACCATCTATTACGCCTTCTGTGGCTGCCCATGCTGTGAAAAAGGAGCTCAGTGCTTCCAATAGCTCCGGGGGCTCCTAGCAAACAACACTCCTGAGATAAGCTAAGCTATATCGACTGCAGGAGACTGACTATTCACTGAGTGCACTATGTTAATCTTTTGGACTTTTTCAGTGGAGGAGATCAAGCTAAGCGGCCTTGGAGATGTTAAAAATGAGCCTGACACTCCAAATGGCATATACTTCAGAGGTAATGTGTTTGGTAGTTAAGGCGGCGACAGTGACTTATTCCCCCTCTGTCTTCCACAAGCCAAGGCGTCTTCCTGCCCTGCAAATGGACCATCTGGACTGCCTGTTATAGCTCTCAAGCAATATGACTTGACCATCATTTTTATAAAGAGCTTTTTGTATTTCTACATGCGGAAAAAAAAAAAAGGCAATTTGCTCATTAAGGTTGGAGGAGAAAAAGTACGGGGTTATAAACAGACCTAAAGGGCAGAAATTAATGAACTTTTGGAACCTGAAAAAGAAAAAAAGAAAAAAGACAAAAAATCCTCAAAGCCGGGGCCAGGCAGCTCGCAGACGAGCAGGGAGGAAGCGGTCCTGACAGCTGTATCTTCCTGTGCAGAAAAATTGCAGTGATTTTAGAAGTCATTTAAAATTCTGACAGCCCAGTTGTGAAATATAGATCTGTGCAGCTTTTTTGGAGCTCACTTTTTTTCTTCTTCTTCTTCTTCTTCTTCTTCTTCTTCTTCTTCTTCCCTGAAAGTCTTTCGGCATGTGCGAAAAAAAAGGTATTTGGTTTCACTCCGCCTGCCTCAAATTGTGTGCCATCTAATATTAGTATTTGTATTAATTATCTTAAATTAACTGTCAAAGTGCTTAATTAGCATTATTAATGTTGTGTGGCATAATCACTGAGTGCTGCTTGAAAAATGGGACGAAATACCTCAGACCCAGCTTCATAGTAAGTCATCAGAAAGAGTTAATTACACTAATTAATAAAACTTTAGGGGGAGAGACTAAATTAACAAAGAGGGAGCGAAGCACGAGGCTGAAGTATCCTCATCGTCTGAACTGAGAGGGCGCCTCATCAGCATCTTGTTTTTTGCCAACTTCTTCATCCTCGGACTGAGTGTCGGACTCCGGCGGCGCTGGGACTGTGGATCTGCCAGGCCTTGGATGTGACGGTCTTCTAATAAGAGGTGCATGAATCTCGTACTGCCAGGACAGACTAAAGCCTCAAGCACTCAGAGAGGAATTGTGAAGCATAAATCAAATCAACTCATGAGCAAAGCTTTCAGTAGGAGATATGAAGGAGGTGAATAAAGGTAATACCACGACACGTCTACAATAAGAACTCTGTTATATCAATCATATCAACTTCAAACCACTCTGACCTCTGGACTTTAACAACATGTGTTCTTATCCTATTGTTATCTGTGTGAGACTTTTTCTGTATTCATTTGTTCCAGATACATGTTGCTTATTCAGATCCTTCCTGGACAGCAGATAGATTTAAGTTCAGCCTAATGCTAAAACCATATCACACAACACTGCGGTTAGTCCATTAGCTTTCAGACCACAAACAAACCGCACCGGAGTCCGCTTGGACCTGGATCACGTTTATCTTCACGAACAGTTTCGGTTAATTAATCCGTACCAGGGTCAGCGGACAGCTTTCTCACTAGCTCGAATGAAGTGACCTAACCACTGGAGATGCAGAGCGGCTCTGAATCTGCATGTGCTGTAGGTATAAATCATGCACCCGCCCCTAGACCTGCTTTATAATCAGAGAAGACATGACAGTCTCACTTATTACTATATGGGACCTTTAAAGCAAAAGCTCTCCTCTTTAGGTAAAACGCAGCCTGAACACAGTCCGACATTTTTAATCCCTTCAAACTACAGTTCTGAATGTCACTGCTACTTCCTGAACATAAACCATTCAAAAGCTCAAAATAACATTTGGCCGCTGCTCAAAACATTAAATAATGAATTATAACGACTTCAGCATTCCAAACACAGACTCGAATTTGAGCCTGATAAAAAATGAAGCTTAAAATATGTTCACATTTTAGAGAATGTAATTAATATTTTCCACATACATTATATATTATTTCACCCGAGAGTTAATCTTTATGACTCGGCCCTCCCGATCCGTGGATTAACCGCAGTGCCCGCGGATATAACTGCGATCCACACATCCAGTTAGTTTGAACTGAACCAAACAGGTCAGGAGTGAAAACACCCCAAGGATAGGTTCTATTATTTTGGTCTGAGTAGATTTTGTATTCGTGTGCACTTACTTTATTGTAAAAAATGAAACCTTGTCCAGACCATGCCGCATTTTTTATACACAATATGTACAGTATCTTCATGTGAATAACTGTGCCCTCTGAGGTGGTGGGCACCTCAGAGGGCACAGTTATTTTTTTTTTTTTAATTTTTCTTATGCACCACATGTGCTTTTTAATACAGGGAGGTCAAAAGTGACGTAGGAAGGGCAGAGGACATCAACAACAAAACGAAAAAAAAAAAAAAAAAAGAAAATCTGAACCTGGTTAAAAGAAGCTGTCGGCAGATGAAGATAGCAGCTACAGTTCAGGGAAATCATGTCAAGGATGGGCGAGGAGTACGGCGAAGAAAAGAAAAGTGAGAACAGAAGAAGTAAAAGTTGAAAGATGCTTGAATGCTGAACATCAGCTTTTTTTTTTTTAATTGCAGATTGGTTCCAGTCGCCGTCTGCCGCTTGAGCCATACAGATGCTGTTCGCTCAGCCTCAGGATAGATGACAGCTCGTCAACATGAGTATTGGAAACGGGAATGTGGCTAAATGAGGGGGAGGAGGTCGGGGCTGACAATACACTTCCTTCGTCAAGGGGAGAAGATGCACGTTATTCGCTTTAACAGCCTCCTGTATCGCCATGTTTATTCCATAAATTATTTAGCTCGCTGTCGATCTCGTAGCGACCGCAGAAGCTCGCATGAAGCGGGCAAACACGGCCTCCTCCGAATCAGTGCTGACATGGCTGTGGTTTCCCATGTCATCCTCCGGTTCCTTACGTTTGTCCTCTTGAGTCCAAACATCCTGAATCCACTGTGTTTTGTGGAGAGCCGGCGATTAAATATTTATGTTGAGTTGCACAACAGCCGGATCTTGCAGTGGCACAGCAGGGCCATTTATCCGGCTGAGGCTGATCGGCCGCTGCCGAAACAAGAGCCGGAATGACATTCTCCCCCCTGAGCGGGACCCCCACAGGGTCTGATGAGCTGTGGGGCTGACATGCAGTGTTGTGACAAGTTTACCAAAAAAAAAAAATCCAAAATGAGGGATCCATTAGAATCGTATGGAAAACAGGGCAAAGTTTGGAGTCATCTGCAAGCTGAAGACACAACAAGCTGGCAAGGTCTAAAGACAGAGCAGCATCACCACTCAGAAGATAGACGCACTCAGTGGCTCAGCTTAAAGTTACAATGCGTATCTTTTCCACAGGAAAATGTCTAAAAACAACTAGACCTATGTTCTATATTTTTTGTTGAGTTGTGTTCTTACATTTTCCCAAATGTTTCCATCGATTCTCAAACCAGAGAAATCTGTGATTGTAATCATGGTAACGCTCCGTGTCATTGGTCTCCTGTCAATGACATCATATCCTCTATGATCATGTGTCAGTGTGGTGGTTTTCTGCCAGAAGTTTTCCAGTTTTAATTGATATAGACTTTTTACACCTGTGTGGTTTTCAGCTCTATATTTGAACCAGATGAAGGATTTTATTCGTCGGACGTCTGGAGCTATCAGAGAAACAAGTTGAGGAAATGTTAGACAGCTCTGTGACAGTCCTGTGTCCACTGAAGATCATCAGCAAACCACTCATTCATAAAGTGACACTGCTTTATTTGTCATTTTTATTGGTTTTAATCCTCTGGTGTGTTTGTTATGGAGAGGAGGACACCTCTGTGGATGATTCAGCTGCTGGTAAAAACCTGCTGAACATCTGGATCACAAGTTATCACAGAATAACTTTATTCAGTGTTTTCTACTGGTTATAATCACCTGGTCTGTTTTATTTGGAGAGGAGGACACCTGTGTGGATAGTTCATCTGCAGGTAAAAACCTCCTGAACCACTGACACCGAAGGAATCCAAACCGGGAGAAACTGGTGGAAATGGTGGTGAAGAAAACGACTCCCATGATCTCACGCTATTTCACACCAACGCCGTCTTTTGTTATAATTTTGATTGAGAGACCCCTAGAGGCAGAAGTTACATACTGTACATTTAAGAAGAGCAGCTAAAATGTCTCAGTAATATTCCTTGCAGAAAAATTACAAAGTTGACAGTCTAGATTAACCTTCTACTCGTGACTGGAGCCTGTAAATACAAAGGATAGCCTGAAAGTAACCTTGACCGTACATCCACATCCACATCCACAGCCCGAATGTAAAACATTGTTAGTACCTTACTTTACTCTGTGATTCAATCACATTGCTTTCTCTAAAAACCTTAGGAGAAAAATTTTATTGTGGTTTCAATGTTCTTTATTTCCAGATATACAGAGAAAATGTGCTGCTGGAAAACAGGCAGAGAACATGCTTTTATTTACCCCCAAAGGTTTGCATGAAGAGCAAACAACAAAGTAATGAACTGACTGCTAAGATCCAGTGGCCACCCCCCTTCGCAGGCAGACTAGATGTCCCTTAAACACCTCACATGCAGACGATTTTAGACAGTTCAAGTTACCGATATTCCCTGAATGCCTCAATCGTAGGCTATTGGTAGATGCTGCTTTCAGTTCACATAACCAGGGGCCCCACTTAGGGGGGTTTTAGGGTGGTGGCAGTGCTGTGTATATTGCCTTAATGGGAGGTTTAAGGGGGTTTAGAGTTGTTATTGAAAAATATGCCAATATGAAGGCCACTGGGGACCCATTTTTCCCTTGGGGGGGCTCCAACCATTTGACTGGTTTACCTCCCCTGATGGTGCGCTTCTGCTAAGATCACAAGCAAACGAAGATATACTTACCTTTTTAAAATGTTGTCATGTTGGCAAACATGTTTCATGATTGCAAGCCCTCAGGAACAGTGCTGAGCTGTAAGGGGATTCTAGTGTACACGATGCACACTGGCCAAAAATATATTTCTTCCCACAGAAAGGTTTTTACAAAAGACCCCAGCTGTTAAACTGTGAATACATGTAGTCTGTGTATTAACAGAAATTGATCAGTTGTGTCCAATAATATCTGTTACATCTAGAGGGGATGTACCACCATACATGTGGTCAGAGGCCAACAGGAAGTGAGCTGCTCTCAAACAGCTCAGCTGGAGAATGACCAGTGTACATGATCTATGAGCTCAAAAATGTGTTAGCGCAGTAAAGCCTGAAGACACAGTCTTAATACAGCCATGGTTTGTCCCAGCTGTAACTGTCTCAGTGTAGTTTTCAGTGGAACTTTCAGTTGGATTGGAGACTTGAATTTAGTCCATAAATCTGTCACCTTTTTTTCCAGAAAGGGAAACATTACTGGCAGAGACATAATGTTTCTGAAGCGCTGAATACTGCTGACTAGTGCAAAAGGTCAAACAGCTAAATCAGACTGTGAGGAGGAGGTATTTGGCGATGTTGGAGGAAATTGTTTTACTTATCAGGAGCAGACAACTGCATTAAATCACTTACAAGTGTGTCTATCTGTCTTTTATCCATCTATCTTTTGAAATTTCTTAAAATAAGTCTCATTTCATTAGTTTTTATAGTTTTAATTTCAATGGTTACTTTCTTGTTTTTGTTGGAAACAAACATTTTTTTCACATATTCACACACTTCCGCAGTTTTCATTCGCAACATTATAGAGGCACTCTACCAGATTAACACTGAGCTAGTCCTGTTAAAACTCCATATTTTACACTTCTCCTTTATATTCCTTTATTTTGAAGTGTTGATCCATAAGAAGATATATTTCTGGTTTTAAGAACCAAAAACCATCTCAGTGTAGTTTTACATCTCCTCTCTCAGGCTTCTCTCTGGAGCTCTGGTAACAACAGGTTGGTGAGCAAATCAGAAGAGAGGCTCAGAGCTATGTGCAGATTTCATGTAAACACAGAAACCAAATCCTGCAAGGTTGGATGGTGTGTCATGGTGGGCGGGGCCTGGGGTATGGTTGAGAGCGGTGACTGCTTCGTTGTGATATCACAAAGTTCCAGAAGTCCTGACGGCTGGTTTTAAGGCTCAGTTTCTGAATACAGGCTGTGTGCATTTCTCTGTGGACTGAGGCTTTGATACTTTCACAGTATTAATATAGAAGCTAGACCTGCTTTATAATCAAACAACACATGGACATTACCTTTAGACTATATGGACCTTTAAGACTGCCTGAATAAGGTTCATCAAGTCTGATAAAATAAGTTTGATGATGTCATAGTGACATAAGGGCTGCCTTAGCTTTAGTTTGAAGACTACAGAAAGCCTGTGCTACATACTGGAGGTGGAGTTTGAAATATGTGGGCATTTATTGGGCATCGTGAAAGACACCACTTGGTTGAATTCTGGGAAATGTAGAATGCATTGTTTTTGGCTCTCAACCCAAAACAAGAGACTTAAAGTAAGGAAAACTGCCTCTGCTTCGACTGTAACCATGCATTTTTACATTAGCCTCTTCTGCGACAGCAACTGCATGGAAGCACTATACTATACTAAATCACTGGCTAGCCCTTTAACACTGAATAGAACATTATGATAGAGGCAGTAATTGATTATTCCCACCCTCCCATGCGGACAATCTTTTGAGCTTTTTCTTCCATTATACTCGGCAATTATAACTTCAAAGGATTTAGTTTCTCTTGATTTCCAGTCCTTTGTCGGCTCAGTCGCTGCCTATTGAATTCCACGGATCTGGTGTTTGGTGTTCATCAGCTGTTTGGATGTCAGTGTGTCCATCAGTGTGACTGAGCAAACAACAACAACAACAACAGCCTCTCCCGTTTGTGTTCTCACACGCTGGCATTTTTCTCTTCTCCCCTCATTTCATTCCAATTCAAATTTCATTTCAACGAAAAAAAAAAAAAAAAAAAAGAAGAGCAATGCAGAGCCATCATTGTTCCAGCACGACAGCCAATCACGGTGTAGCAAACCGAGCTCTTTCATCTGCGACTTAGACTCGGCTCTGTTCCCTGAGTGACAATGTGAGTCAATGCAGGCCACAGGTACTGGCTCTGTGTGTGTGTGTGTGTGTGTGTGTGTGTGTGTGTGTGTGTGTGTGTGTGTGTGTGTGTGTGTGTGTGTGTGAACACTCAGCAATACAATACAAAGCACTGTAATATCCACACACACACACACACACAGACTTTCGCGTATTAATTTGTGTGTGTTTTTATTTATGTGCGTCGCTGCAGGGACATGTAGGCAAGTGTTAGAATGAGGACTGAATGCAATCAATTTAACCATTGTACACACAATGTGGTGTTTTTGAATCAGATGGGAATAATAGGCTTACAAGCTATAAACCCATCCCACGACCAAATAGATTTAGGTCTACACCCCTGGGGGCATGGAGATCATTTAACAAACAGCCCTCCCTCACTAATTCCAGACTACTTAAGCTCTTTATGGCACAAATATCCAAATGAATGAAAAATAATTCAAAAAAGTGTCAGCTAACAATTCAGCAATGAGTTGATAACTCCACAGAGGAAGCTGAACAATAACAGGCAAAGTATGAATAATATAAAGAGCCTGGCTCTGTGTGATTTGTCTGTTTTGGCTGGAATCTGACTCTGTAGCCCTCCCACAAGGCCCTGCCTCTGGAGACTGAGCCGGTTCAAGGACTTGGAATATGTAATTAATATCCAGACAACATCCTCCGCAAACCAAAACATCTAACCGGTGGTTCCTATTGTGAGAGCGGCTTGCTTTTTTTTTTTTTTTTTTTCACTGGCAAAACACGGAACAGAGAAAAGCTTGTTTTCAACCTCAAAGCCTGAGATGCCAGTTCAATCAAATCCCTCTCAGAGCTCGTATTACACTCTAATGTTATTCACTGTGACTAAACACCAAAACCACCGACGATTTAGACAACAGCGCGCAGGCGGTAAAGCTGTTTGCAGGAAGTGTTACAGGTAAGAAGTAACCTGGAGCAGCTTTAACAAACAAGATTCAAGATTCAATTTAATTATCATCATGCACAAGGTTGTATAATTAAATTACAGATGTGTTTCCTTTTGTGCAACTCACAAAAAAATAGAAATTAAAGAAATAACCAAGAACAAGAAATAGAACTATTTTTGTGGTGGAGTGAGGAGGATGAATACAGTCGTCTCACAGCTCGAGGAAAGAAACTTCTCTGAAGTCTGTTGGTGCAGCAGAGGATACTTGTGTATCGCTTGCCAGGCGGCAGCAGGGTGAACAGGCTGCGGCTGCGGTGGGTGTTGTCTCTTAGTGTCCTCTGGGCTCTTCCAGTCAGTTGGACTGGAGAACTGAGTGATGGAAAACACAGGCTGTACACAGAGAAGTCAGACTCTGATTCTGGCATAGATCTAACAGACAAACCAAATATAAATATATATATATATGCACATATTTTATCCATTATGCGTTGTAGGTAATTTAAAAGAGAAGTATGCTAATTTTTTTCATGTCAAAGTCAATTTACAAGATGGAACTCCATACTTAGCTTGAAAATACACTTATGTAATATCTTCCGTGGGTGTGAAAGAGATATTCAACTGAAAAAATGTTATATTTGAGTCATTGTTAAATGTTACATGAAAATGAAATTAAAAAATGTTATAATAATAATGTTATCTTTTTACAACAAATAAATACTTTTTTTTTTTTAAACATTTCTTTAATTTCTGAGTTCACTGTTGAGAGAATAAATTTCACGCTTAAATACAGAGCATTGCTACATGGTTCAAGTTACCGATATTACCTGAATGCCTCACATGTAGGCTATTGCTAGCTACAGTACATATAATGTCTACAGTACACTTAGGGAGGATTTGGATCATCAGCAGTGCACTACAGTGCCTTAATGGGAGGTTTAAGGGGGTTACAGTTGTCATATGAGGGGCCATCGGGGGCCCGTTTTCTCCTTGGGGGGGCCCAAAAATTTGCCTGACAGTGCACATCTGCCAAGATCACAGGCAAACTAAGATTGACTTACCTTGTCATTATGATGGCGTGTTGGTGTAAATGTTTTCATGTGTAGAGGGATGTCAGACCCAGCTACAGACATTTACTACACACAGGTGGAGGTTAAAATGTCAGTCTTTTAATGCAAATGTCTGTAATTAGTGTAAAAGTTAAATGGATAATATTCCCAATCAATTTTTAATTATTATAACCAATTAACTGTTTCAGTCATGTATCTAGCAAAAATAATGCTAATCAGCTTCTCTGATGTAAAGATGTGTGGGTTTTATATCAGCAAATGTTTCAGTAGAGGAAGATGGAATTCTGTAACTTTATGTTGTTCCTCTGTAAAAACAAACAAACTAACTAACTAACTAACTAACTAACTAACTAACAAGGAAAACACCAGTTAAGTTGTGCCAAATATTTTAGTCCATCTCTCTATATGTTTGTCACCCTTTTCTATTGGTCTGTTGGTCCTACTGAAGTCTGCTGAAATCTTTAAAAACTTTTAGTTTCATTAAAAAAAATCATGCAGTCAGTCATTTCCTAAAACAGCCGGAGACTGCAACCAAATCCTGCAAGGGTGGATGGTGCGTCCAGGTGGGCGGGGCTTGGGGCATGGCTGAGAGCAGTGACAGTTTTGTTGTGACAGGCCTGTGTACAGGCTGTGTGCATTTCTCTGTGGACTGAGGATTTGATACTTTCACAGTATTAATATAGAACCTAGCCCTGCTTTGTAATCAAAGAAGACATGGGCACCAACCTTTATTATATATGGGACCTTTAAATAGTAATTGGCAAACTCTCAGTAGGCTGGAGTCTACAACACGCCTTTCACTTAAAGTGACTTATATCTAGCCACTTTAACATAAAGGCCTGATTGATGGAGTGATCATTCATCTTTCTAGCAGGTCCTCCATCTCTGCAGAGGACTTCTGAAGAACTGTTTGCGTGAGCTGTTTGGGGTCTTGGTCACCTCCCTGACCAAGGACCCTTCTTGCCTGGTTACTGGCTGGACAGGCAACTCTAAGAGGAGTCCTGGTGGTTCCAAACCTTTTCCATTTCACTCTTACTGAGGCCACAGAAATGGCTTTAGATTTTTACCCAGATCGAGGCCCCCATACAAATTTTTTATCAGGACCATCTACGCAGAGTTCCTTGGACTTCATTGCTTGGTTTTGGTCTTGACATGCAGTGTGAATTGTGGTACCTTATACACACAGGTGTTTCTAAACTATGTCCAATCAGTTACACAGGTGGACTCCAATCCAGTTCGAAACCCATCTCAAGGATGTTAAAATTTCGAAAAACATATTTCCACTTTGTCATTATGTGTTACTGAGTGTAGATTGATGGGCAAAATTTACAATTACAAAATGTTCCAAAAAAGTAAGGTCGTCTGAATATTTCCTGAAGCTGCTTTTTTAATTAAGTTGGAATTTCAACTCTTCGTGATTCAGTCCACGTTATGAAACTGTCACATGCAGTCACTTCCTGTTTACCACTAATGCTAACTTCAGCATGTTGTTCCCTTGTGCCTGGTAATGACCCACCTCTGCTGTGTGACTCATGCGTGGTGTTTAATTACCACAAGGGCTGAATCACTTAGCTCCCATTGACTTATTTATTGACACAACGGTTTGCAACAGCTATGCAGCTGAATGAATGAAACGCATGCCCCTGTTCTGAGGACAGAGTTCCCTTTGTTCAATTCAGTACATCTGTTGAATGTTCATTTTCATTTTCTTAGCAGGAATTTCATATCCAGTATGTGTCACACACAACATTAAAGTAGCGCGAGTTTTATTTTTCAAGCCCCTCAGAGTTGGAAGTGAGTTTCTAACCAGCCAAAACTGTCAAAGTGATGCATATTTGCTCCTACATTTAAGCCTTGGAGTAAAGGCATTTGATCAACTTTCTTAACTTAGAATATAACTCCTATCTCCACCAATATTTAGGAGAGCTCCAGAAGAGTCCTGAACTGTCAAGAGCTGCAGGAGATGGTGTTTAGGAGATGTCCCTGAAGTGCTTCCTCTGTACATGCCAAATAAAACACTACATATTCGAGTAATAATCCATTTCACCATACAGAATGTGTATATATATAAATGGTGAATTTTTATATGGTATGTGGAATTATATGGTATAACATTGCATTTATACATGCATTTATTAAACAACATACATATGAAAATATTATATATATTATATAAAAAATATATATATATATATATATAAAGCACTTTTCAAAACAGAGTTACAAACATAAGAACGATATATAAATATGAATGTAATGTAAAAAGTATATATAAGTATACAATAAAATACTGTATATATAGGTATACAATAAAAGACACAGAGAAGAGAGGCAAAGTGTGAATTAGCAAGGCAAGTGTGACAGGAAGAATTGCAAATACACATGTTAAAACAATGAAATCAATTAAGCAGAGAAAAGAGAATAAGACCAAAATTAAAAACCAAAACTAGAAATCAAAGATAAAAGCATTGAAATCAAGCATTAAAAGCTGCTTTATGGTACGGTTTGAGTAGCGTTAATTTTGAACATGTCTAAACATGTCTTGACTTTTGACCCTACTATAAATATATATATATATATATATATATATATGTGTGTGTGTAACATATGTCTACAATATAAGCATACATACATATTTGTATGGGAATGGACATATATGTCAATAAAGGACAATTGTTCAAATTTTGAATAGGTTTTATATATTATTTTTATATATATGCATTTATTTCATATGTACATATGCAGTATGTCATATATGGAAATCCAATATATGTACATATATTACATTTGCATTTGGGTAATGAGTTGGCTGACTGAAATGTATTTATATTTGTAGAGGGTCGGGCTATAATATGTTTACATTGTTATATTTCCTATATAACCAAGCTGTGTGCACTAATTAAAGCTACCTAATTAAAGCTTATTTGTAAAGTACCTTTCTAGATCAGACATCACAAAGTGCTTTACAATAAAAGATAAAAGACAAACACACAGACTGAATAAAATCAGGATTCCTTGGAGTGATTCTGGGACAGTTAATAAATACAGGCCCACGTCTCTGTACTGTGACTGTGTGTACTGTATTAGATGTTGTCTTGTCATTTGTACTTTGTAAAACTGTTAGAGAAGTGTTGGCAGTATGTTGCCAGTCTGCTGTCTGGGCCCAGTATCTGCCTTCATCAACTGCTGAACACTAAGTGCCAAATGTCCCATGTGTTGGGCGTTCCAGCCATGTCATATTCTAGCTCACAGATGACCAATAATAATCCACTGATTTACACACGGTACAAACACAATCTGCACAGTTCATCTGTCACCCCTCTTCTCCTCAGACACTGATTTTGACTGGACAAGGCGTGATGTTCTGTGAGCCTAAAAGTGTTGTTAGTGGGGTTGATGTTGAGGATCAGCAGATATCTTCCAGTTTAGGTCACCAGTAACTGGAGATTTGGCTTCGAAGGGCCTTTTTCAGGCCAAAAATGAAAGGCACTCCTTCCAAATCTGTGCTACAGTCAGGGTGAAAGGCCCCAGGAACAGCACTTACAACATCCTGAGACACCAAAGGTCTCTGATGATGATGTCTGATGATGTTATGAACCACAAAATACATGTAAGCAGCGTGGTTCCGGACAGATTTCAGTTGCCTACACCCCCCCACATCAGCCCCACCTGTATGTCACTGTTACTCCATTTACACCTACCATTAAAATGGCTCTCATATCCAGATTACATTTACACCTGGTAATAATATGTGTCTCCATTGTCCACATTGAGATCTGATTGTTTCGTCCAGCTCAAGATGGGTGAAGCTGCGTTGTTGCATTCGCTTGCTTTGCTTATGGCTGCTAGCTACCTAGCGGCTACCTCACTGGTTTGGAAAAGTCATATGTGTTTATGTTTTCCTGCCCATATAGTTGTTGTGTGTCAATTGACAATGCAATTGTATTTATACTTATGTCCAATGTGGTCACAGTTTATCCCTGACCACCTCCACGGGTGGTTTGATCACAAGCCATCCTCAATGGGTGCATTTACACCCGTACTGATCACCCAAAACAAATTTTAATGCCAAGTGAAAATGGGGTTTATGATGGATTACATATATTGGCTATGGAAATCTGGAAATATGTTATCAGTAAATAAGGGTAAAATATCTAGTGGAATGGTCTTTTAAAGTCCAATTTTTAATCTGGCTGGTCCACCTTAAACAACACTTACTTACTTACTTTTATAGTGCCCCAGGTGTGGGGTGGGGTCTTCAGCTCTCCCTCCACTGTCCGACGCCAGGTCTTCTTGGGTCTGCCTCTTTTTTGTTTTCTGGCTGGTGCCCAGTTAAGGGCAGTTTGGGCAGTTGTCCTGCTCTCTTTGGATGACATTCCCGATCCATCTCCATCGCCTTCTCATGATGATGGTGGACATGTTGTCTCACCCTCACCGGGCGAGTAGATGTTGGTTGGAGATGGTATTGGGTGAGAAGATGTGCAGTATTTTCCGTAGGCTTTCTGTGTGGAAGGTTGACATGGAGATGGAGATAACCCTAACCCTAACCCTATGGAGATAGCTTTCTGTCATTCTCCAACATTCAGAGCCATATAACCTTAAAGACCTACTTTCCTTTAAATCCAGATTGGGTTCCTTCAGTCCCAGGTGCAGCTTATTATAATAAAAATAATAATAATAACTTTATTCTTAAAGCACTTCTTAAAAACAGAACAGGATCATCAGACAACAGAAAGCCAGACTGTAAGGCCAAACAAAAGCAAAGACAGAAATTAGGTAAAGTTGGATAGAACAGACACACAAAACAAACAAAACAAGAACTGGTGAAAAAGCAATAAAAAACACAAAGGGAGATAAAAAAGACAACAAAAAGTGACACCACAAAAAAGCGCGTCTCTAAAAATGAGTGAGAATAAGTCACTGATTCTGCCTCAATTCATCTGGCAGGTCGTTCCAAAGTCCAGGGGTCACCTTTAGAGTTAAACTTCGACTTTGGAACAGCCAGAAGGGCCTGACCCGAGGATCTAAGCCTGCGAGCTGGCTTATATGGAGTTAGCATTTCTGTCATGTAGCACGAGGCTAGGCCCCTTTAAAAGTTCAATCAATTCTAAAAAAAAAAAAAACAAAACAGGGAGCCAATGAAGGGAAGCCAGGATCGGGGGGATGTGATGTCCAGTAAGAAGCTGAGCTGCTGTATACTGAACTAGTTGTAGGCGGGAGAATGACTTTTGGTTTATGCCAGAGAGGAGGGAGTTATAGCAGTTAAGTCTTGAAAAGATGAATGCATGAATGACTTTTTCCATATCAGGGTGGGAAAGTATTTGTTTGATTCTGAAAATTGTTTGTAGTTGGAGATAGGAGGAGGACTGGACAACTTTTGCGATGAGGTGATCTAAACTTAGATTTGAGTCGAGTAGAACTGCTTTCTGGTGGACAGATGACAGGTGACAGACACCACTCTTCAATTCTCAGGCCCGCAATGCGGATCCTGATGCTTTTCTCTTGTCTTCCTACACATTTAAAGCTTATGGTTTTTAAGTATATCTATGTTTTTAATGCCCAACACCATGAGTTATCCTAATTTTCAGCTTATGACCCAGTTTACCCAAGGTTTCCTAACTGTTTAGAGGTTATGAGGAGATAGTGTTCAGGTGGAGATGTTTTGCTAACACTTAATGACTCCAATCTTATTAAAAGACACTGTCTGGACAAAGATGGAATACATTTTGTGACAGACCTTTTGTTGGATGCAATTACTCCACTAGATGTTTTTCAGCTACAGGGAAGATGCAGCTTTGCAACAGTGATGATTTGGGTCGGTCACAACATGACAATTTTATGTTATTTATTTCCGATTTCCATAATAAATCAAACTCTCACAGCGCCACACGATGATGGTGAAATCAACTAAAAACAAGCTGCATTTATGCAAATGACAGGTTTCCCTGGAGTTGTCGGAGTCATTGATGGCAGACACATTAAAATCATTGCCCCAAGCACAGACAAGGATGCTTGTGTGAATGGAAAATGTATCAGAGAATTCACACTCAAGTGGTTATAGATGCAAACTGCATGATCCTTGAGTTAGTGGCCAAATGGCCCAGATCCACACACGACTCAAGGGCCCTAAACGAGAGTGGACTACAACTGTTGTTTGAAAATGATCCTGTTCCCTCCGGATGCCAACTGCAAGATTATCCCCAACAGCGATGACCGATGACCCCCTCCACCCCCCCCCTGGCCTAATGCTCAACTTTACAACAACAGGTAAAACATTACAATTCATTCAGGTACAGCCTAACTACTGAAGATGACACTGTGGGGATCTTGTTTATGGAGACTTGGTGACATAAAGTAGTTCTTTATTTTTTTTCTTTCACCTGTACAAGGCCTATGAGTTATTAGTAGTTGAGAGGGGGAATGAACAGTAGAAGAGAAGACTCCATGTTCTCCATGGGGAGGTGCATCATTCCCAAAAGACGACTTGCAACATCATTGCTGCATGTGCAATACTGCACAACATGCAGTATGTTTAATCCACAAGGAATTTGTCTATGTCAGTTAACAACCAGCAGGATTTCACTGATTTATACACATATTAATAATGCCTTACAGCTTTAAGAGGAATAATCTGCTTGGAAAATGTTGCAAGTTTTCAAACTGTTATCAGTTGTAGATGACAGAATGGAAAATATCTGTCACTACATATATACGTACCAGGAGGTTACTAAACCAATAAATCAAACAATGCTCTACATGAAAGCTTTTAAAATTCAGTCAGAGAGGGATCCATTCTTAGAGAGGTGCCTCATGGAAAATCATAGCATCTACACTTAATTCCAGTACCAGTTGTTCATCCCAGTAGAACAAGTATCTACAGTATAACCAATGTCTCATGTTCTGGCTCTGAGAACAAAAACATTTTTACTTTTCTTCTTTATAAATTTTTTTTCACTCCACCAATTTTACACTTAAAACCTTATTTTACCAGTGGCACATGCTCACATTCCAAAAGAGCATACCTCTAGACTCTTTCTGGGAAGGTAACAGTACAACAGGAAAAGCCTTGCAAAGTCTGTGTAAGGTGATGTCACCAGGGTTGTCTCAGTTACAGACTGTTACAAACCAAAGGTTTTATGAAAATATTTAGGAAACAGTAGCATCAAGTGTTAGTGGTGGCTGACCAGTGTTCTAATAACAGCTGAGTTAAACAACTGCTAAATAATTGTTAGCGTTTTAAATGTGACCATGAATGATATAAGACATATATAAAATATATCCTGTCATCAGTATGTTAAAGACCCCCTCTGATGAAAATCAAGTGTTTAACCTAATCAGTCAACACACTGACTGAGTGTTTCCACCTTGAACTGCAGTGAACCAATGACAAAAACAGAATCAGACAGCCAGGGTTTCATACGTCACAAACCAAAGGAACCAATCCTGTCAACTTGTGGGGACAGGGGGCGGGGCCAAATAAACCTGAAACCTTGTCAGTACAGAGAGAGAGTTAGCATTAGCACAACCACTAACACTGTGTCAGCCACTGCTAGTTACAAGCGAACAAACAACATAAACCAATAAAAGATGCTACATATGCTAACCGTTCTGATCCGTCTGCTAGTCTCTGGTTCTGGTCTCAACAGACTCCTCATCTGAGTCTGGGTCTGACTGAGGCTCAAACATGTGGCTGAGTCTCTCTGATGTTTCCTCCTCTCACCATCTTGATGCTCTCTGCTCTTTCACCTGTCCACCTGGACCAAACAGGTGGTGGGCGGGGCTTAAGGCCTGATACAGATTTCTCAATCAGGAAGTAAGAGTAGATGAGCTTCAGACGCAGTTTTCCTTGTTTCACTTTCATGTGGGTAAAACCATGTGAAACAAAATATTAATCACAGTAGAGTACTTTTAGAGAGTTTAAGACATGTCTGGAGGAACTTGAAACATGTATGTGAAACTCTGCCCTGGTCATCACATCTGTCTTTATCTTCTGTTAATAATACCTGTAACATGATTGATTTGGATATGCAGGATGTTTTTTATGTGTCGTGGCCTCAGATCAGTGATTCCACTGGTGTGCACATTCAGTTCAGTAGCCTCGCTCCTATCATTACCTGGTCTGGCTTTAAGCTGAGAGCTTAAAGCTAAGCTCCGTCCATCAGCATGTGGTGACGACTTCACTGCTCTTTCTGATGACACACATCAGGTGATGCAGGTTTTTCATTAAGTGCATGTCAGCTACAAAAAGTTTTAGAAGATAGTGAATGCAGGAAACAACCTCCCATAATAATTTTTCTTTGTAATGTTGTAATGTTTGTAATGTGGTTAAAGAGGTGAAAAGAAATGTCGAGGTAACACTTTAGAATTGTTGAATGTCAAGAAGCCAATGTATCATTGCACAGTCATCCCAAGGAAAGTAATATTAGAGACTTTTATTAGAGACTGCTATGTTTTCATTTCAAAACGGTCTTTTGAAATGAAAACAATGTTCGTCCAGATGCTTTAGCTCAATATCAGAAACAATCTCCGACCAGAATAACACACCTGAAAACGCATACATACCGGACCATTCACATACACTGAGCATGTGCAAGCCGGTGTAAACAGGAAGCAGAGCATCTACTCTGAAGGGGGTTAGTTGCCCAAAATACTACGAATGAGTAACAACAAAGACAGTTGTGGCGTGAAATGGCAGAATTTAACTGAACAGCGTCTGCTAGCAAAGACAACAAGGTCAGTAAGGGTTGTAACTCGTTATTCGTGTTGTATTCACCACTGGTGAAGGCTGATAAGACCCAATCTGGGAGCGACCGTGGGGGTCTATGTTATAGCTTCCAAAGATCTCAGTTTTTGCCCATCCAGACTACAACACAACAGCAGCATTTTCATAAGCCTCCGTTTTAGGTGTTTGAAAACTCTGGAGTCGACGCAAGGAGTAAACGAAGCCAATAAGATTCATTTTAAAATGAAAACGCAGTAGCGTGGATGTAGCCTTAGCACAGAAAAGATACATCTTTGTTTCTAACGACAATAAACTCTGAGCTTCCCGCTGCGTAGTGACGTGTCCTGCTTGAAGTTTGGAAAACACTGCCTATCTATCCTCTGCGACTCCCAGAACAGTGTGCTGATCTGAACTGTGAGCACAGCACAAATGGTGTTCTGTCTTAAAGCCCCATGACAGAGGAAGCGTAAGAACCACACTGAGACAGAAACGTGTAAAATATGCGAGCTTTAATGATATGCTAAGTTTTAGCTATACTGTATGGGCCTATCAGCGATGTTGCTGTTAGCGTGACCCCTCCAAAAGCCACAGTGTAATCCGCACACCGAGGCCGACCCCAACTTTGTGGAAGTGCAGTAAAAAATTGCTGGACAAACCCTGTAATAAACCCATCAGTATATTTATGGTTCTTCATCTTTAAATTGTTTTAATACTGCACTGCTGGTGAAATCACTTCTTTTAGTCTGATACACACAGTCAGATACAGTGCATATCTAATTGCTGCACACAAGTACTGTTGAATACCAGCCACACAGAGGCCTGCGTCTCCTCTCCCCCTGCTCTTTGTGATTTCCTGTGAAGAAAGAGAAACTGCTTTCCAATCACAGAAGCTTTCTTTAAAGCATTCAGGCGCCTTTGAAAGAAAGCCACTGTTTGGCTGAAAAAGCAGAAATAACCTTTGAGTTGCTTTCCAACTCCTCAGATGTGATAAGTGTGATATCCTCACAATCACAACATCTCCGAGCCCATCAACCTCCAGGCGCTTTTAGACAATTCACATCTTTCAGCTCTCGCAGTTTAAAAAGACCATCAACTGAAATCAATTCCAACTATTATGACCCCATCCATAACTTTCTCTGCCGACAAAGATTTAATTTTTCATAGGCAGTGCCTTTCTCTCTCCCTGCTTCATTCCTCATGGCCAATCAAAATACACTGTCTTGCTTTGAAAATGAAGCCAAGTGCGCAAGTCTTGTCCACAGTTCTCTTCTCAATACTTTTATTTTCTGCTTATAAAACACATTTCTCACATTGAAAGGACCAGTGTGGGAGCTGTTGGCATAAATGGAATATAATATTCATAATCATGTTTTCATTAGTGTGTAATCACCTGAAACTAAGAATATTTGTGTTTTCGTTAGCTAAGCTAACCCTTCATATATACATAGGGAGTGGGTCATCCTCTACAGAGCCCACAGTGTTGCACCCTCATGTTTCTACAGTAGCCCAGAATGGACAACCCAAACCCTGAAGGCCACTGTAGGTTCTCCTGCATGCTTGGAAAGAGAGGGCTGATGGGGATTCAGTTGGTTGCAATCTGCAACATCACGGTGGTCTTCACCACTAAATCCTACACACTGGTCCTTTAACAAAACCCCTGTTTTCAGTTTCCTTTGTTTACAGGGTTATGCGATTGTTATTACATGTATTAGCCAAGTATGTCATGGTGTTATTCATCCCTGTAGGAAACAGAAATCCTGAGGGTGCTTTTTTATGTCCTAGCGCCAGCGACAGCCAGGCATTAATGTTTTCGGGTATTCCGTCCCATTCACATTAACACAATATCTTAGTAACACTGTGAGGGAATTTCTTCAAATTTGGCACATTCATTCATTTGGATGTAAGGGTGAACTGATTACATTTTGGTCGTCAAAGGTCAAGGTCACAGTGACCTCACAAAACACAGTTTTGGCCCCGTGAATTATATACCTTGAGAAAATTTGATTAGATTTGCCAAAAACGTTCACTTGGACTCAAAGATGAACAAATAAGAATTTGGTGGTCAACGGTCAAAGTTCAAGGTCACGTTCTTGTAAATGCAACATATCAGGAACATCCAGAGTGAATTTCATTACATCTGGCACAAATATTCACTTGGACTCAAGGATGAACTGATTAGATTTTGGTGGTCAAAGGTCAAAGGTCACTGTGACCTCAGAAAACATGTTTTTGGCCATATAACTCACAAATTCATACTGTAATTATGACACAATTCAACTCAAATGTCTATAAGGATAAAATGCAGTGATGACATTTCATATCCAAAAGGCAAAAGGTCAACTTCACTGAGACATAATGTTCTGCAGTTTCCTGCAATATCCTGCAACTTGACCGGTTGGGCGTAACTCTAGTTTATTTTTAAAAAACATTTAAAAAACACAACAGCTGAATTGTCACAGCCTTACCTTTTCTTTCCTTTAAATTTCCCATAGTATTTGTTTATTTTTTTTGTAGTTTTTGTTTGCCTGTAGGTTTTCAACACCTCCCACATACTGTATTTGTATATGGATGGACATGGATGGATTGAGGACAGTGTCAGTGTTCCACAGATGTAAGAACATCGTTGATGGGACAGTCTGAGCCTTAGTAATTTTGAAAAGAAATATTGATTGAAAAAAAAAAATCTATAGTGTGAAACTATCTTCAGGCCGCAGCAGCCGGTCTTTGCAGAGACCAGCTGGGATCTAAAGGAACTGAATGATTTGTGGTAAGTGTAACCATGGGGTCATTTAACTGAGGATTACATGAGCCTAGTTATTTTCAGCCAATACTGTTCACATTTTGATGACTCAGCACTATCACAAATCATATTACATTAGCTACTGGCAGTTTCTAAGACAGGCTTTGAGCCTCTGTACTGATAGGCTGACTGTTTTCTGAGTAATAAAATATACACTGGGTCCGGATGGGCGGGGCTTGGTTGGAGGGGGGGGTGACTGCTTTGTTGTGACATCACAAAGTTCCAGAAGCCCTGATGGTTTGTTTTAATGCCAGGAACAAACTGGGTGTGTGGCATGAGCGTGGCGGCTGTGGAACATGTTACATTTTATTTCCTTGCACACACATGTTAACAATTTAGAGCAGACACACTGGCTGCGTGGGGTGAGCTAGAGATTTGGCCTCTCACCTATTTTTCATGCACGCCGCGCATCTCTCAGCAGAAACAAGACAAGTAAAAGGCCTGTTGATGTCTTATTGACTTCATACCAGCAACATCACATAAAGGATGAATCTGAATATGATACAGACATCAAAAAATATAAAAATATTTTTTTAATCATTTCAGCAACTGCACGTGGAGACAGTGATATTTTACTGACGTTTTTATTTCAAAAATAAATCAGAAATTAGTTTATAATGATGACAAATCAAACATTCCAGTAACCTGCAAACTCTATGTAGAGAGATAGAGCTGCAGTAGCAGCAACATGGTAGAGAGACATCCACTGTGTTCCCGGCGTTCTGAATACAGGCTGTGTGCATTTCTCTGTGGACTGAGGCTTTGATACTTTCACAGTATTAATATAGAACCTGGACCTGCTTTATAATCTAACAACATATGAACGTCTACCTTTATACTATATTGGACCTTTAAGATGATCCATATTTTCTAATGTGGAGGGACGGATATCAGTGGAAAATGTGAGGTCTGTTCCAGCAATATGTGCGTGACATTTGCATGTTCGATATTTTGAAGAAAATGTGTTCAGTCAGGTTCCAAGGGTTTATTTCGGTATCACACAAACTACTAAACAACAACTTTTTCTTGTATTAAATGTAGGTTTTCTGATGAGTAAGTATTTGAGTTCTGGGTGCAACTTTTCACTTCTGGGTGCTACAAACACAATTCATTCACAACTCAGAGAATGTGATCCGTCATACATTTGAAACCTAATACGTAATAAGTACGAGAAGTACAGCAGGAGGAATCCAGGCCAAGTATACTGTCTAGTATCATCAGCATATACAACACATTCTCTTCTTGTCCTCATTTAGGCTCAGTACAAACGTATTGTCAGGGTGATCGATAACAGTTGGCACAGGCCCCTTTTGTTTCCACATGGAAAACTGCCCTAACTACCAACTTTAATATGTAAACGTCAGCAAGGATGGATTTTTAATCCAGAGCTGGCAGGGCTGTGGATCAGAGCGGAGGGAGGTCCCAGCATCAATCATGTCACAGAGTTGGAGGAGAACGGGCGTGACAAATGACCAGGTCCACCATCAGCTTTCAGGCTCTGAATCTCCCATTACAGAATGAGAGGAGCCAGTCATTTATATACTGGAGCCCAGCATGGAAGGGACAGGCCCTGCACATCCATTCCTCTTATTACGAATGCTGTCGCAGTTGGGGATTCTTCTATCAGTGTTAGTGAATTATTTTTGCTGAGCTGTATCGAGAATCCAGGACTGAGACACACACAGAGCTCGGCCTGTAACTTATATCGGTGTGCTGTGCTAGCTTGTTTGCTGAGGCCACCAATAAATGCATCAATGCTGCATCTATTGTTCCTGCTGTTATTGCAAGATAATGTCTCTGTTTGAGAGGGAGGGAAGAGCACACATCTGAACAGAAAGCTCTTTCATAAACAGGTAATGCACAACAGGGAGGTTTTTTGTTTTGTTTTTTTTTCTTTTTTAGTCAGACTCATATCAGTATCTTCAAATGCAGATGCATGATCCCTGATTGGAAACATACTTGAAAGGAGGACATGAGGATGTGTTATTGTCTGAGAGGTGGATGAGTTTATTCAATTAAAAAGTAAGTGAACCCTTTACATTTATATTCATTTATGTATAAATTTGTGTTTCATCTAAGTCACAATAATGTACAAACACAATCTATTTTAAGTTATTACACACTTATCTTATCTAATTATTATTGTTGTCCATATTGAAAACATCATTAACATATTCACAGTGTAGGTGGGAAAAACGTATGTGAACTCCTCTGCTAAAGGTATCAACAGAAGCTAACTGGAGTCAGGAGTCAATCCTGGAGTCCAGTCTGTGAAAGGAGACTGGAGGTGTGGGTTAGAGACATTTTGACTTTTAAAACTCAAATATTTTGAGTTTGTTATTCACAAGAAACATCTGCTGATGTGAACCAGGCCTCGCAAGAAAGAACTCAGAAGACTTGTGATCAAGATTTATTTATTTGCATGAAGCTGAAAGTGTTATAGAGTCATCTCAAACTGCTCTATAGTCAGGACCTGCAGTAGAATCGGGTCGGATCGCTCCCGGTTTAGAGAAGCCGCAGGAGCATTGGCAAAGAAGGTAAGTGATGTGCTGCTGTGGACGGGGCCATCCACAAAAATGTTTTAGCCAGTTAAAAAAGAATACCCACAGTAGAAAGTCAATATCGGTTCAAATGTACACTTTATTTTGAATATTTTCACCACTTTATCTTGCCGTCAAACAGCCCTTTCCTTTGGAACTACAGTTTGTGAACCGTTGAACTACCGTATTCCTACACACAAGCACAACTATGGCACACACTGTGTTACTCCGCAGATCAGCTGTTAGAGTCAGACACCGCTAAACTATCACTTTAAGTTATTCTTTAAGGCTCGTATTTGCCATCATGTTCCAAATGTGTGTCAAAGGTTCGTACTTTACACTTTTCTGGTGTTTCATTTGCAGTGACATATTTATTGTTTTAAGTACCAAAAACCATCTCAACAGGTCAGCCAATCAGGAGAGAGGCTCTGAGCCTCTCTTCTGATTGATTGACTGTTTTTTGAGTGATCTTATAAAAATATAGCAGATTTCAGGTAAAAACTCAGAGAAACCAAATCCTGCATGGTTGGATGGTGGGTCCAGGTGGGCGGGGCTTGGGGAATGGCTGAGAGCAGTGACTGCTTTGTTGTGACATCACAAATTTACAGAACTCCTGACGGCTGGCTTTAAGGCTCAGTTTGTGAATATAGGCTGTGTGCATTTCTCTGTGGACTGAGGCTTTGATACTTTCACAGTATTAATATAGAACCTAGACCTGCTTTATAATCAAACAACACATGGACATCTACCTTTAGACTATATGGGATCTTTAAGAATACACTTGTATGTCCAAAGCGTGTAATGAAGCAATGTGCAAAAGATGTATGATCAGTTCTGAAATAAGGACCTACATTTCTAAATATCGAAAAACACTAGAGTAAAATTTATGGGTTGAGAACATGAAATAACTCAAGAGGTGCACTGAGAGAGCCACATATATGCCTCATTACTTCATATCCATACTGTGCTGTGCATATGCTTTACATACACACGCTGATAATATGACCCACTCTAACTACCCCCTCCGGCTTACTTTATCTGTGTGTGAAGCAAGGCTAAGGGCATCTTCTTCTTCGTCAGACACTGAGTTTATTTCTGCACTGCACTGATGAAATGACTTGTGTGGGTTTCAGCTGTGTCAAGTTACTGTCATTGAAAGGAAAAAATTAATGCACAAACAGACGAGCAATTACCTGATTTCCACTGTGCGCTGTTTCTTTTTTCTGTTTTATTTTCTTCCCTCCGACCTGATATCTTTCTCTCTTTGCTTCCTGAAGACCAATCAACATATGGTGGCTGCTTTGAGAATGAGGCCAAGTGTTCTGGCAACTAGAAAGAGGCTCTGCACACAACACACACACACACACACACACACACACACACACACACACACACACACACACACACACAAGTGTTAGTGGATTGTAAGCAGAGGACCTAAAGGGAAAGAAAGCCACCATAACCTATTTGCAAGGTAAATGCAGCCTCATTACATGGGGAAGCTTGAAACGCTGCGCCTCCGCCACACATCACATGAAGAGCCTCCATTGTTCCACCACTACATGAAGACACTCTGTCTCTCCATTGTGGAAATAATAAAGTAGAGAACCCTTGTTCTGTGAACCTTTCATTTCAACAAAAGACAAAAAAGTGTCTGATTCACTGTCTTATTCATCTGAGCCCCGTCGCCCCACTCCACAGACGGAGAGGAAGTAGAAAAACCCATCACCTGCTGAAATATGTGATGCAGCTTTGAACTAATCAGGTAGAGGGAATCTTTTGAATTTGGCGTTATTATCATGCAATGCGCTTTTCTCAGGGCGCAGCGTGTCAGACAAATTCATACAGCAGAGAGTGCAAGCGCTGCCTTGAAGAGGGATGAGACAGAAAGGCACTTCTTTATTATTTTGACATTATGTTTGGCTTGTTTACATTATATCTACATTATAGGCTTGTGTCTCTGACTGCCACAGTGTGCCATGGTAATAATAATAGGACTCATGTACTCCAGCAAGCTGAGAAAGTAAGACATGTGAATGCGAGGATTGTGGTGTTTTCATGTTCTTTTGTTTATGTGGAAAAACAAGCAACTTGTTGTTTGTCAACTTTCCCATTTAAAAAAAGACGACGCAGACGCCAACATGTGATTCTCTGAAATAATAATAAGCCCCTGAAACATCTTCAATTATCAATCATTAATTATATGATTAAATGTGCACATTAGTAATGATGCCAAATTCATGACTAGTATGGATGATAATACCAACCTGTTTGAGCTTCTATAGGTTTGTCTCTGACACAAATTAGCATTGAAAGATTGTATAATCCTCCCACAGAATTTTCATACAGTTCTGATGTTGTCTGGAGAACTGCTCCACTCATCTCAGGTCAATGCAAGTAGGCATCACTGCAGCCTGAGTTCATTATTAGTTTAACAGAATCATGTTAATTTAACCACATTTAATGGTCTTGATCAGTGGATGTAGATCACCTTGTTATCACATGGTCTAAAGAAACATGATCACAGGGGGGAGATGGTGGGTTGCCTCTGTCTTCGTTAAAAGATGTGTGTGAGTCGTTTCGGTCAATTTGACAATCAAAGAATAAAGCACTGGGGCAACCCAATGGCCATGTGATTAGGGTGCATACCATATGGGTAATATGAGCCCTGAGCAGCAGGTCACTGGTTCAACTCCCGACCAGCCGGATCCTTTACTAATGTCTCTCCCCCAACTCTCTTCCCTGTACTTCCTGTTTCTCTTCACTTTCCCTATCAAATAAGGGCATAAAATGCCCCAAAAGATGCTACATAGCTAATGTTAGCATTAATAGCTGTTTACTTACCAGTGTAGAGAAAATGTTGTAGGTTCAGCATCAAACTTTATTCCTTTCCTCACCAACAGCTGTCTCCAGACGTGGAAAGAAACACTAATTTTAACTCTTGTCTCTATCACGTCTTTTTTTCTTACTGAAGTTAGCATGCTAACCAGCTAGCACTTTCTGATAGCGACTCACTGCAGCTCCAGTCTCCCCCTGGAGACATAGCGCTGCTCAGAGGACGTATCATAACCTCTTGTCTTATAAACACTGGCTGAATGGCTGAAGGTCTCGTCAAGCAATAATCATCACCACCTGCTCCTGGCAAGAAACCATGCTCAGTGAAAGTTTTCAAGGAAAACGTACAAATAGCCTCTTTAACACATCACTGAATGTAGAAGCATTCACCACTTTACCCATTCAAGGTATTTGCACAAAATACTATATGTCTTTTTTTCTATTTATTTACTTATTTCAGTTTTTGCTCAAGAGCTCATGACTTTTACCTTGATGAGGCCGAACACTGAATGCTTCCCTTGTGTAATTATATAAAGTGAGTTAACTTTCAGTCAATGTTGATGCAGCTGTTTGTATTATTTTGATCATACCACAAATCAGACTCCAGCATCAAGCCAGAACGCTACCTGTGGTCAATCACTGCATGGCCAAAAATATGTAGACACCCGAATGTTGCGGCCATATGTGATAGCATAATATGGCTGTGACATCAAGGGCATGAATGTGAAGCTGTGACAGCCTCCACTGGCTTCAAGCTTTCCACCTGATGCTGAACCTGACAGCTGGGATTTGCTCCCATTCAACCACAAGAATCACTAAGGTCACTGAGGAAGGGATAAAAAGATTGGAAGAGCTCTGTTGTCTAAAATGTCATTGTTCATTAATATTTCCTTTCATTACAACTAAGAGGTTGAGCCCAGGAAAAAGAGACCCAGAAAAAGACTTACAGTGCTTCTGGCAAAATCATTTCACGTCACTATGTTGTGAAGGGTCTTTATCCCCTCGTTTAGTATAGGCATAATTAAAGAATTCAGTCATAAGAGGATATATGAAAGTTTCCAGCACAGATCTTTGCAGGATGGTGGCAGTTTGGAAAGAAGTTCAATTTGCTCTAGACAACTGGTGATGACTCTCAGTGGGAATGCTACAGGATAAGGCATCAAAATAATTTTCTTAATGAAATCATTTTGTTGTCAATAAGATGCACAGTATGTTTTTACCACAACCTGCCTCCATAATGAGGGAACAGGATCTGATGGACAAACTGTAGATTCACACAGTAAACAAAACCCTACTGTGTTCTTATTCTAATCACAATACAATATAACAATCAAAATACAAACATACATATTCTAAAAGAAACATATATACATACATATATTCTACATAAGACATTTTATTTTATTAAAGTGAGACATTTTCTCCTTATATTGAGATATTTTTTTATCACAGTATGTTTTGATGTTGTATTGTTGTTGATTTTCTTGTAATAATAAAATTGAAAAGTATATTTGTGTTGAAGAACATTGCAGCCTTGCTCTGTCATTTCTAATAAAGAATTCTTGATTTGAATTTTGTCATCACAACATGACTCAATGATGTCTGCCTCTGTAAAACTTAAATAACTTATTAACTGAATGAATAATACTTCTTTGTTCTGGCCCAGTGCATGCGTTCCACTGTAGTGTTTTAATGTATTTACTTTCTTCACTCTGATTGGTCAGTTCTGTTCCTGCATGTGACTAATATAGAATCCACTGTCAGTGACACAGAGGGACGGATGAAACTCCACACAGGCTGCTGTGTCTTCTCTATATTGACCTTTGGTTCAGCTTCTCACTCCAGCCAACTGTCATGTGCTGGGGATCACCTGTGTGTCTGTGTGTGAGTGAGTGTGTGACATGTGTATCAGTGTGTATGACAGCTACTGTACAAACTCCAAACTTGCTGTCCACCATGTTACATTAAATTGCATGGGCGTGCGTGTCCATCTTCTTGTCTCCCTGTGACCGCAGCTCCTGAGGTCAGTCTCCGTCCAGACTAAATCAAAATTATTCTCCCTCCAGAACATCATTTTCAAAATGGAAAATCACAGTGGAATGGAATGAAAACAACAACCATGGGATGCAAGAGAAGTTCCTCGGAATGTAGTATGGTCTTGTTGTTTGTTATTGGACTGTCTTAAAGCCATTTTTTCTTTCTTCCTGTAGCCACAAACACACAACACTACATTCAGTCTCTCCGATTCTCTCTCTAGCATCTAATTGTCCAGTGATCTCAGTACCCTTAATGATAAATGATCAGTCTCTGTTGTCTGGACCGAACACCCTCCCCTTGTCACTTCACTCCTCCCCCTGCTTCCTCTGTGTGTCCTCCTCCTGTTCGTGGTTCTGGTCGCCATGGGGCCAGCTTTATCGCAATCAGCTGGTGTAAACGATGCATCCGTGGATTTGCTATGCCATGGTAGCATAGCTGAATGATAGCATTCAAAAAGGTAGAAGTAATGCCAGTGACGAGCTGCAGGCACAGCTGCTTTGTTCCCGGCTGCTGGTTGACATGTACACCACTCATGAAGCAGGAGGTGTGAAATGACCAGTGTGTCTGTTTAACACTGCATATTGAGGAGGGAAAATGAGCTTCCTTGTACGTATGGAGGTGTTTGATGACATTTGTATTGACAGTGATCGTTACAAATATTGGGGGAGACTCCATCTGTCATACTCCCCTGTCATACTAATTAAGAACAGACACAGAGAACACCATCATCTCCCAATCTGCCAGAAACGTATACTGAGCCTGTACATAGCCACCTCACAATAAACTCACACACATACACATTTATGTGCTAATTGACTGCCTCTGCTAATGCACTGCTGCTGTCTGCGTTCACACAATTTTAGCAATATGTGTTTGTGTGTGATGAGTGTAAGGGAGAGAGATAGGAGCATGTGTGTGGACCGCTAACCGTAGAGCGTGCCAATAAACAGCGGGAGGCAGCCATTGCAATCAGGGCCTTGCATTTAACACACAGGACAGTAGTTTAGGTGCAATGAAAAGCAGCAGTGTGGCGGATAACTCAGCAGGAATATTACAACACAATCATATCCCCACGCAGAGGGAAGAGGAAGGGCAGCTCCGCCTGTTATCACCCGGCTACGGTTTGTCAAACCATGTTTCACTGGATTATGGATGTGCTGGATGTGCTGGATGTGCTCTCTCACAGATCACTGACTGACCTGTTTAAAAATATATTTCTATGTGTGAACATAATCAAACAAGGAGGTGTTGGTGGGTGTGTTTTTGAACAGAGCCAGGTTTCCCTTTTTTCAGTGTTTATGCTAAGCTAAGCTAAACATGTTCTGAATACTGTACTCAATACACAGACATGATACTGATGGTCCCATCTATTTTAATAAGAGATCAAAAATGAGTTTTTCTATTGGTTTGGTTGCTTTGAGAACAGTTGGTATGTTCCACATGAAAGCCTGTTTGCCACATCTCTGCTTGAGGCTCTACTAGAAACGCACAGTGGTAAACACAGGTGCTGCCAGAGCGCGCCGGAGCACACTGGAACAATGCTTCACCACTTATTTTCTCCAAGAAGGGAAATAAAATATCTACAGTTCAAATAATCGGGTTGAAATGTAAGACCTTGAAGATCCAATCATCATTAACTAAAGCGTATGTCCTGTACAGAGCTAATAAAAAACTAATGAAATGGTCAAATTTGTGATATTGATATTTGAGGTGTATTGATTGATTTCCAAGTGTCAATCACGCATTGCCTAACACACAAGAAAACATTCCACCTTAAAATATGCCTGTAGCTGTCGCTAGCCTCTGAGCTGCTCAGTGAATTAAATGGTTGATTAGTAAAGATGAAAAGACAGAAAACATCCTTTCATTCATCATTCACTCTTCTGACACTTTCTTTGTCTGTGATGCTTTTACATAGAAACATGACAGAGTCAGTCTGTTACACTTGGACAGCTTGTGTTGCTGGAGATGAAAGCTAACTTAGCTATGTTTTCATAGCCTAGCCTGTTAGCTTAGCTACGTTTTCATAGCCTTGCCTGTTAGCTTGGCTTGACCTCTGAATGGATGTTTCCAATGTGGCTTCATTTGCTTGACAAAAGTCAGTAAATGAAATCATTCAAAACACAAACTAATTGTGTTCATTCACCTGCTGCTTAATGCTACGCTAATTACAACCTGCTACATCCGTAGTCTAATATTACTGAGCTGGATGATTGTCAGAGTCCAAGTCTTCATCCATGTTAAAATTAAGAACGAACCTTGTCCATTTCAGCAAAGACAGCGCAAACCATCATATTATGCTCATACTATGTCTGTAATGTCTTAAACTAATACAGTATTATGGTTAAACACATGACCAAGTACTACCCAATGGCTAAGACAGATGTTATCAAGCCTTCCTTTAGAAATAAGGATAACTTACATATTAAAGGCCAAACAGCATATATTTGAGAAAATATGAAGACATTTCATTGCAGTTTCAGAGCTGGTAAAAATGATTCATATTATTATCATTTTTTTTATTTCTTCTAAAGACTTTAGATGTAATGCATTTAATTTACTCCATTTTCTATAGATTACCATTTGTTAAAAGAGGAGGAGCATTCTTGTTTTGAGTTTATTTTTTGTGTTGTTGGTTTTGTGTCAATGCAGCAAGTGCTATACATGCTGAATTATACCTGGTGTTAAAAACTGAAATAAAAATATTACAGCAAGAAGAGTCATCACGTTGTTCTTGTCCATTCTGAAAACACCATTCAAAAATTCACGTTGTAGGTTGGAAGATGTATGTGAACCCCCTCGCTTAATGACATCAACAAAAGCTAACGGGAGTCAGGAGTAATCAAACCTAGAGCCCAGTCAATGAAAACAAGTGTTCAGCTGACATGGCTCCAAAGGGACAATGCAGATGCTCAGTGAGGTAAAGAAAAAGAAGGTCAGAGTAACAGGAATTATTGGAGCTGGTCAACATCTCTGGTCAGAGTTCAGAGATCTTTACTGTCCCTTAAGGGGAAATTTGATTTACAGTAGAGGGCACACAGACACAACATGCAAGAGGACATCGGACATTAATCACAGCAGTTACAGCAAACAACCAAATAAAAAAGATGTATCAGTTCATTAAAGGTGTCAAATCATAGGAATGGTAGCAGTAATAAAGAGCTGCTGAGCAATGCAGTCAAGGTTTAGTGCAAATTAAGCATATTTATTGCACTGAAACAAAGGGAAATTTAAACCGTTTGCTTTTAACCCCAAAGGACCTGTATCTCCGCCCGGCGGGGAGGAGAACGGATGCTTCCCAGGGTGGATGGTCAGAGCTGGGCAAGATCGACAGTGCTGTCCTTTAGAAGATATCTGCTAAAGAAATCTGGTGCATTCCTATTATTTTTCTTTAATAATATTAGACATTAAATTTCAGTTTAATTTCAATGAATTTGTTTTGCACTGTGAGGTTCCCAAATACCAAGATACCACATAAAACCGAGATAAATTGGGATTTGTGAAATAAAACCATCAGTCTAAGTGAGTGCATCATGTAGAGGAAGCTGCTGCTCTCCAAAAAATGATCACTACATGAAGTTTTTCAAAGAGCACCTTGACAGTCCACAAAGTATCTCACAGGATTATGTTTGGGTGGCTGTCTGCCAGCTGAAGCTTAAAAGAGGTTGGGTGAAGCAGCAGGACGGTGACCCTGAACATCGAAAGTACATCTTCTACAGAACGACTTCAAACGCAGAAAATCCACCTTCTGGAGTGCACTGGACCATGGTCCAGTCAGAGCCAAGACCTGCACCCAGTAGACATGCTGTGGAGCTCTGATCAGCAGCTACTGGAAATGTTGGTTTCAGGTAATTGCTTCCAAAGGAGGCTCAACCAATTAATTAATAAACCAGTCATTGCAGCGCTAAAATAAATAATTTCTATACAAAAACAGGAAACCAGGGCCCAGAACTAAAATGGAAACTTGTCAGTTACATTAATGAACCCGTGGTTCACCTGGCAGCATTTCCAGGTACAGTGCCGACTGATGAGGCAGGTCAAGTCATTTACACAACATGTGGTATATGAGACCCAGTCAGCCAGGGAGGCACCTACATGGTCTGTCACTGTGTGAATTACACCATGCTGAGTCACACTGTGCAAAACTACTGAAATTGGATAAAATAATGAACAGGGCCTTTGCAGGAGGTTGTAAGGTTGTAATAGGCAGAAAGAAAATTTGGCTGCAATAATCACTGTGTAATTAGTTTTTGTCTGATTTTTTTTATGACTTATTCACTTACAATGTGAATTTACAGCAAATATGTAAGAAAAGAAAAAAAAAAAAACACATAAAACTAAATGACGATGACATTGAGGATATAGGGTCAAACTAGCTTTTTTTCTGCCACACTGAGCTCGGACTAGACTACAGAGAATGAGCCATATCTCGTCCTTGCCCTAACTAAATTCAGTTGGTGTGGTGCTGTTTGTTTTGAGAGGGAGTGTGCAGACGCATGCCAGAGCCCTGAGAAAGTGGAGCAGGACAACATACTGCATGTCTGCTTACTTTGGCCGCCTGCGTCTGGCAAACCAGTGCTAAATGAAAGAGCATATGGTCATGTCTGCCAGCACAGCTGCAGCCAGCGAATGCACATAATGTATGAAGAATACATGCATGGTTTTTCTTGCATGTGTATTAATAGAAAGCCAATAAGATTGTATAGAAGTTGCATTTCTATACAACTAATACAACAACAAATATGATCTGTAGGAAACATAATGTTTATGCTCAGAGGCAACATTTTTATTGAGGGAATGAAGCGCTACATTTATTAACAGCAGTGGAGCCGCTGGGAGGTGAATATACAAAGCATGCAGATAACACCAGAGAGCAGGTTCACATCTCCATCTGTGGTTAGGTTAACGCAACAAAAACACTTTGGTCAAGGTTAGGGAAACATCATGTTTCTTCTTTTCTTTTTTTTGTTTTGTTGAATGTATATAAACAGATTGTGTCTAAAGAGTTTTTTTGTTTTTTTTCTGTATTACACCAGAGCAGGATCCTTCCCTAACATAACTATATGTTAGTATATGTTCAGTATCAATGTGTATGCTTTTGACTCCACTACATTTGTAGTGAATTTTCTTTTATCTTGAAAATATGATAGACCAAGACTGTATGCACTGTGTTCATCACAGGAGAACAGCCAACTCCTCCACTGTCACTCATGTTTGAGCAGCTCAGTCTGAACCTGTGTCCTGAAAAGCTAAAGATGAGGCAGAAGATTCTTCGCCAGAGTCTGATCTGAAGTCTGTGTTTGAAGTTTAAGAAATGAAGAAAGACTCATTTGTTGTAAATGTTTGCTGTGTTGACCAAACTTCATCAGCTGCCTACAAATAATTGTTGTCCAACTTGAGGTGTCCAACTCCAGATACACCTAAAGTAGTTGCCGTTTTTATGCTGTGGTTGGTCACATGACTTATGGCCATGTCTACTACAGTCTCTTCTACAGTCTTTTTATTCTACAGGTTCTACAGCCAGTCAGTCAGTCAGTCAGTCAGTCAGTAGGTTGTGTCAGAGACATTAGGTTCTGAAAATGTGTAACAATACAACAATGTGTTGACATAAAAAAATGTCCTTTTGAATCCTTCAGTATTTTTAAAAGCAAGTACTTTAGTACTTTAACCCAAGTTAAAAACCAGCTGAACGACTTTCACTTGTATTGGAGAAATGTTTGACCATGATGATCTGCACTCTGACTCAAGTAATAGAGTACTTTGACCCCTGCCATAAACCAGTGTGGTTATTGATCCCTCCACAGAGCTGTCAAAGCTACACTGCAGCAATCACACTCGGTTCTAGTCATTCTTTATTATCACCATTGTTACGATCATCGTTATTACTATCATTATGACTGTTGTTGTTCTGACTTCCACTTCTGTGCATTTTTTCTATTTTCATTTCGCTCTCAACGCCTTCATCCTTTCAGCTACAGAAACATTGAAATGTCAGGCTGTTCATCTTCTTGAGCACATTTTTTGCTCTCTTACTTTTGCTTCCTCTCCCATCTGCCACTGATTTCATATGAATGTTTGATTTTATAAAGCTTTTCAATAGGAGGAAAAAAAACCCTACTTGGAACATTGTTGGAACATTAATACATTTAAAACGCTACAGCTTGAACATACTTTTGCCTACAGACCCAGTTCAAACTTTAAAAAGCCTTCACAAGACTTCAAGTTTTACTGCCTGTTGTGATATATTTTCTACTTTTGGAGTAGTTTAACTCCAAAGTCAATGCTTTCACAGCGGTTTTCACATTTCATCAGTGTGTCAGAAGGACTGATTTCCTTTTTTACACCAGGAAAAAGATGTCTCAGCATATAGTTTTGACTCTTCAAGCACCTAGCACACTTTAAAATGTTGCCACAAGCCTCTTCTCTCTCAAATTGTAAGCACATAACCCTGAGGAGTTGTACTTTTTCGTATTTAAACCTTAATTGATAGGGAGAGTAAAGTCAAGTTGTAATTCACTGTAATACAGTCTGCGGGATGTGTCTCCTCACCCTCTCCTTTCTAATACAAACACACTCTCTCTTCCTTCACACACAGACACACAGTATATCCTCATGCTCTGCTGCCTCTGCTGCTGCTAATAATCTACAAATCTTAGGGCTGCACACATTATTTTTAGGTCAGTCAATTTCTTCTCAACAAAATATAAACTTTTGCTAAATCATGTCGGCTTTTACGGATGATCTCTACGGCTGGAGCCGTTCTCACATCAGTGTTACTTTTAGATCCCAAAGTTGGGAGTTCGATCCCTGCTGACGGCAGCGCTCCTCACTGCTCATGCGCTTGCAGGTGACACACACACAAACACTCTTACACACACATGCAATCCTACGAACAATGCTAGTAAAGATCGGAATGCACTTCAGTCTCTTCTAACCTGCTGCCTATCTGCATATAGTTCCCACCACTGCATCAGTGTTCTTTCCTTCCCTTCACTAGACTGTAGCGGCCTTGTCTGTGATCGACATTAAAACAACAAAAACCAGATGATAAGACAGAATTTCAGTCAGTTCCTGCACCCTTGTTGCAATCACTCAGAGTGGCTGTATTAGGAAACATTGTCACCAGCCTCAACAGCTTGGCTGCTATTGTTTTTACCTTGTGATTCTGTGTGTGTGTGTGTGTGTGTGTGTGTCCTCACATCCTGTGACTGCATGTGTGTATGATGGTTAACAGTCAGGCTTAATCTAAACTCTCCAACTAGCAGCTGTTTATCTCAGTGCAGACACATCAACAGCCTAGTATGATTCATTATTGTTTTTACGCGGTTTAGTCATTTATTTCTCTTTATTTATTTATTTTTTCATACAAGTGGATGATTTCCCATCAGGTGCTTTATAATGAAACTGTTTATATGATTGTATGGACCGACACTAAGTAACAATTCTAATATACTTTATCTCACCTTGTACATGGTCACATAGATTAGTAATTAATGTCACACAGCAGTGTTTGCACTGCAATGTGTTTCATGGACAAAACATGAGGTGCTACTTTTGCTGAAAAGCTGGCGCAAATCAGCCTGTGATGAGCCTCCTTCATAAAGAAGCAGAGGATGGAGGTGAACACGGCGAACGGCCATGTGCACGGCTCCTGCAGATTTAATCTCTCACCAAATCATTATTATAGAAACTTTCTGATAGAAAATCAGACATAAATGTTGCTTCGCAGGATGTACGTACAGACACACACACACACACACACACACACACACCTCTGTGTTAGGGATTGCTGAGTTGAAACACATACATGGGACTTTTGGTAATGGATAAGGTAGTAATAACTACGGATTACTCATGTAATATGTATGTATTATGACTACTGAGTACTCATGTAAAGAATTTGGCACATAGGTTCCCGCTGAGTTGTGCTTAACATACTGATGCATGGTACAGATTGTTCCACCATGTGGCTGCTTCTAATAACATTGTTTGTTTAGTTTTTTTGACAAGAATTTTTTTTTTTTACACACCTCCCCCCTTAGCATTTGCTCAACATAGTGACATATGTTAACATGTTAACATATTTGCATTCCTGCCAATAGCTCACTAAGCATAAGGTGCGCATGAAACATTCTGGGTACACGGGTTCCCCCTGTTCTGAGATCCCTCCCTCCCCATGTGACCAGTTACCAGGCTCTAATTGCACAACATTGACACACTTTTCTACTCCCACATACAAACCGCTCTAACATGCTTAATTGTTCAGCTCATTACATCTCCCAGCAGCAGCAGCAGCAACTGCAATCACACACATTTTCTACTGAAACCACACTTTTGTTGTAATTTGTTGTTTTGATTTAATCAACTAAGTCATTCATCCATTCATTCAACCTTTATTTAAATCTCAAAGAATCAGAGAGTACACCTAAGAAAGACTAAATACACACAAAAATAATCAATGAGAAATGTGTAACTTTATCATTTCTGAGGTCAAAACTCCAAATTTGAGACCAATGTGTTTTGGTCTTTGGCCTTCATTGGGGTCACACACATTATATTCATTATTAAAGAACATTTAAATAAGATGACACTGAAATGTATATATAGATATATATATATATATATGTACAGTATATATATACCTGATGAGTGTGTTGTTGAGAATAAAGGTTAATTTCATTATTTTATTATACAGCATCTGTAGCTGGTCTAAAAACTGTTAACGATTGATGACATCACTTTATTAATGAATGACCCTCAGACACATTAACTACCCATCACAGTGTGTTATATAACAATGATTAAGTAAGTAAGTAAGTCAGCCTTTATTTATACATTAACTTGGGTTACAAGGTGTTGTAAGGTAAAAACATTTAAGAAATAGATAAAAACAGGAAACAATATAAAAACAATAAAATGAAAATAATAAAAACAATAAAAATTACAATCACACATTACATAAAGTGCATCATGTGGTAAAGTGCATCTAAAACAGATGAGTTTTTAGCAGCTTCTTAAAACTGTCAACTGAGATGGTAGTTTTTATGACTAGAGGAAGACGATTCCAGAGGGTGGGGGCCATGACTGCAAAGGCGCGCTCTCCTTTGGTTTTCAGCCTTGACCTCGGGACAGTAGTAACACTGAGTTGCAGTAATCAATATGGGAGGAAACAAAAACATGGATGATTTTTTTTTTTTGATATTGAAAGGATAGTAAAAAAAAAAATTATTTTAGCAACATTTCTCAACTGGAGGAAACAGGATTGGACCAATTTATTTACATGAAATTCAAAATTCATATTTTGGTCAAAGAAAACACCAAGGTTTTTGTTTTAGGTTTGAGGACCAATACACTGTTTCGCTAACTGTATATACAAATCATTCACAGGTTGGTTCAAAACTATTTATTCAAGTGATGGAAACTATTGGATTTGTGATGGATCTTGCAGCTGCATCAGATGGATGATGAGTGAGAAGGAAGTTTAAATCAATAATACTTTATCAACAAATATTATAAATATAAATATACATCATGTCCTGATACATAGAGCAGTTATTTACACACATTCAATCTCTCATATGTTTGTGTGTCTGTGTATGTGTTGCAGTGCGAGTGTGTGTGTTTAAGTGAAGTGAGGAAGGGGAGGGACAGACTAATGGAGGGATGTGATATAAATAGATAGACAGATGGAGAGATGGACAAATAGAGACTGATGAAGACAGAGAGACAGAATCAGACAGACAGACAGAGATTCTCTCTGCCTCTCAGTCTGTCTGTTTTCCATTTGTCCTGCTCTCGGCCTCATCTCGGGCTGCCTCTCCATATTTCACTCTGCTCTTTTCTCCCTCGCTCAGACATAACTCTACATCAAATGGTCCTAGTGTGGAGCACAGTCACCCAAACAGCCCCCATACACGCTCATTAAGGACTGCTGGGTACTCAAGCATCTTTATTCAACAACACTCTGCCTTCATTCTTCATCTTCATTCCTCCTCTGACTTTTGGGCAAACAGTCTGTGAGATGGTGATGGATTAAATAATGTGTAGGTTACAGTAATTTGATGAGAAAAAGTGCTCATACATTACAGAGACTTAGACAACAGGCCTGACATGTTTATATAAAATAACACAGGAAACAAATTCATTTGTAAATGTTACTGCACTGATGTCGCCCCACCAAAAGCTTGCAAGTTTGATTTAGATGATGTCCATGTCTAACTTCTGGTTAGCCCATCTTAGGATAAAGACTGGAAACCAGGTTTTTCCAACAGAATTCAGCAGCAGTAGTGCTGCTCCAGGTGTGTCTACACAGGAGGCATTTGTACATCGTATTGACTTGTGGGTAACCTGTATTTTGGAAGTTGTCAGAGCTCAATACAGCTATTGTAGTTACATAAAATGCAGGACACACAGACATGGAGCATTTACTATTATGTAGCACAAATAATGCCGCCTGTGTGGACACTGGATTGATTGATTACAGACCCCGTTCTGATCCGTCTGCTAGTCTCTGGTTCTGGTCTCAGACTCCTCGTCTGAGTCTGGGTCTGACTGAGGCTCAAACATGTGGCTGAGTCTCTCTGATGTTTCCTCCTCTAACCATCTTGATACTCTCTGCTCTTTCACCTGACCACCTGGAGCAAGCAGGTGGTGGGCGGGGCTCAAGATCTGATCCACATTTCTCAATCAGGAAGTAAGAGCTTCAGACCCAGTTTTTTATTTATTTTTTTTATTTATTTTTTTTTACTTTTTGGGAAAACCATGTTAAACAAAATATTAACCATAGCAGATTTTTTTTTTTTACATAGTTTGAAACATGTCTAGAGAGGAACTTCAAAATAGTAGCATATCTCTTCTGTCAAATGTGTAGAAGACGGACAACTGAAAATCGCAGCCAAAACACTTTGTGTGCAGAGACTCTGTCGGAAATATAGAACATAATGTTGACCTGTAGCCTGCTGTGGTCCTATTCTAAATGAAGAGTTCTGATATAAATTCAAACCATCCTGTTAGAAACATTTAATAGTATGATATTTGAAATTTTTTAAGATCTTTAAAAAAAAAAAAAAAAAACTTTTTCCCTCATGTTTTATGTTAAAAGGTCACAGCTGTGGTGTGTTTCCACTATATCTCCAGAGATCATATGACCTTAGCCTTTGGTATCTTTCTCTCACTGCTCGTTCCAATCCTTCCACTGTTAAACACATCACCTGCTGTTAGCGTGGTCAGCGCTGACCTACGATTGCATTGTATCAGTTAATGGCAGAGACTAGCAAAGCAGACAGCTGTTGATATAAAAATGTCATGTGCTGTTATTTTGAAATTCAGTTGGCAGTTGATGGAAACAACTCCTGACAGACTGCAACATGCACAAACAGGCTGACAGACAGACGGGCTCATGGATAGATGGACAAACAGACAGACAGACGTACAGAGAAACAGATGCTGGCTGATCTTTTCTCGTCCCTGGGGCAATGGACAGATTGGTCTCCATGGATACAGGATTAAAGCAGCATAAGACCATCCTGCTGTTAGGACCTGCGTATGTATATGTGTGTGTGTGTGTGTGTGTGCACGCATCTGTGTATGTGTGTACGTGTATGTGTGTGTGTGTGTGTGTGTGTGTGTGTGTGTGTGTGTTTGCAGATCCAAGAGGATCTGTGTATTCACCCTGCAAGTATTTCATAGACTGTGATCAGGATGTTGGCAACTTCATCAAACCAACCAAGAGCATCATTTTCAGAAGTTAATGTAAAAGGCTAAAAACAGTTTTTAAAGACCCCCTCTGATGAAAGTCAATGTTTAACCTTGTTAACATCCATATGATGTTTTTTTTATATATGATAAAAGATATATGATGAGTGAAATAATCATCGTCACCATGACTGAGTGTTTCCACCTTGAACTGCAGTGAATCAATGATAAAAACAGATTCAGACAGCCAGGGTTTCATACGTCACAAACCCCAAGGAACCAATCCTGTCAACTGGTGGAGACGAGGGGCGGGGCTAAATAAACCTGAAACCTTGTCAGTACAGAGAGAGAGAGTTAGCATTAGCACAACCACTAACACTGTGTCAGCCACTGCCAGTTACAAGCTAACAAACAACATAAACAAATAAAAGATGCTAATTGCACTAACCGCTCTGATCCGTCTGCTAGTCTCTGGTTCTGGTCTCAGACTCCTCATCTGAGTCTGGGTCTGACTGAGGCTCAAACATGTGGCTGAGTCTCTCTGATGTTTCCTCATCTAACCATCTTGATGCTCTCTGCTCTTTCACCTGTCCACCTGGAGCAAGCAGGTGGTGGGCGGGGCTTAAGGCCTGATACAGATTTCTCAACAAGGAAGTAAAAGTAGATGAGCTTCAGACCCAGTTTTCCTTTTTCTCACTTTTTATGTGGGAAAATCACATTAAACAAAATATGAATTATAACAAAAGATTTTTACCTAGTTTAAAACATTATCTGGAGAGGAAATTTAAACTTGTATCAGAGGGATATTTAGACATCGATTACTCAGCATGATGCAGCTAACAGCTCTGGTCAGCTACACACTTTACAAAAATATCAAACAAGTTACTGTCAGTGGAACTTGGATGATTTCATACAAATGTGGTCACCAGAGGATTCATCTTTTTCTCCAGCACAGGTTGACATTTTTGTGGTCATGTTATCATCAGGATGAACTGCGGTGATCCTCTTCACATAGCGCCACCATCAGGTCAAAATGTTTATTTGTCCAATACTTTGGTTTATGACCATATACCTGCAAAACTGATGACGTTCCCCGCGGCCTCAGCTGTGTGTGAGCATGTTAGCATACTCATGTTTGTGCCCAGGTACTGCCCAGCATCACTGTACACTTTCCCCTAATTTGCAATAGTTATCAAGCCCACATAAGTGCCTCTGAAACATCCCTCCATTCAGTCCACACCAGTTCCGACCTGCATTCAGTTGTCACGTCTCACGTCCGGCTGTCCTGCTTGCATCTTATCTAAAAACAGGCTTTTGAGGGATGTCATCATGAGATGTGGAGAAGTCGAGAGGAGATCAACATGAGAGGTTGGTATTGTGCCACAAAGAGTAATGGGTGGTAACGTTTCAGTATCCCAACAGGCAAAACTCCCCGTCAGCTCTGTGTGCACAGTTATTAGCAAATAACAATCTAATTAGAGCCGTGGATTTTAATCAGGTGATGAGTCTGAAGAAACACCTACAGTATATCACAGGAAGACAGTTCAGACTGTTGATGTATTAATGGATGATTAATGGATAGTGCACAAATTTTGTCAGGCTCTGATCAAACATGGCCACAATGGCTTAATACCATCCATACTAATGATCTGATCAATGTCACTGGCAGTAACACGAAATGAAAATAAAGCAGTGCAAAACACAAAGACACAAAGAGACACAACTTTACCACAAAGAGAAGCGAAATCTCAACAGAGACACAAGATGACCACAGTCGCAAAATGTCTACAAAGAGACATAATGAGAGTCTGAATGACCACAAAGACACTCAGAACGACCACAAAGAGATGCCTAATGACCACAACGAGACTCACAACAACCTCAAAGACACAAAACGACCACAAAGAGACTCAAAACGACATTAAATGACACGGCTGCATGGGTATGACTGCGGTGCTTGTCGGTCTCCACAAACACTTTTGTTTGCAGCATGTGTTTTTCATGCTCCATTAAGTGATGCTTTGGAGAAGTGTTGTGAGAATGAGTGTGTATGAGTTGACGGAGGTGGCCGCCCACCCACTAACCCCTAGCAAACAATCACACCCATCTGTCTCCCTATCCCATTCAGAATCCATTTAGTTTGGTTAACTCTCAGTTTCGGATGCGGCTGTGTGTGTGTGTGTGTGTGTGTGTGTGTGTGTGTGTGTGTGTGTGTGTGTGTGTTAGAGCAGTTCAAAGTATTCGCCCAGTCATTATTCAGGGCTGCCCTCATCCCTCATGTGTGAATGATGAGTCACCAAATGTGACGAGTTTGTGACCACATTTTGTTTCCAAATCATTGGCATGCATGTACACACACACGCACACACACATGCACACACACATACACATGTGTGTTAATGTGTGTTAATGGGTGCAGGCAGCAGCCCCCTGCAGTGCCATAGATCAATACTGTTTAAAGCGTTGCTGTGTACTGGCAGGAGGGCGAGGTGAGTGCAGTGAGAGTGTGCTGTAAAATGCCACAGGCCTAATTAAGGATTACTCTGTATGAAGTCATTTGCTTTAAAAAGGAAGAGAATGGGCCCCATGAGTTCTCCACAACAAAACAGCTCCCCAGTGGATCTTTAGCCGGCTGTGATTTAGGGAGACAGGAGTGCAACTAAAATCACACCGTCTCTAACATAACGGTCTACAGTGGAGGTTGGCAAATAGGGCCCGAAGGCCAAATCCTGCACAGTTTCAGAAATTTACTGTGGCTGTAAGAATATGAATATGAAGCACATTGAAATCCCAGTTTACCATCTATTGTCATAATCAGTTGTCCATCAGCGGAGAAATGAAACCATTTAATTTTAATGAAGCAAAATCTCTATTTCCAACACAAATTAAGACGGACAGACAGAGTGTTGATACTGGAGGATTCAGTCAACCAGCTCATTCATGAGGAATCCATAGTAATGTGGATGAGCAGCATTTATTTCTGGTGTCTAGTCTCTGACATCGTCACTCCCAACAAAGAAAGTGTAAGCACACCAGGGAGTGGTTTAATGACGGTGATCCTCAAACCCGGGGCCTTGATGTGGGTGCTGTGGTGGAGGTGGTGCTATTGAAATACTCCTGGAACAGCGAGACTATCTTCCTGTGAAAATTGAGCCCACGAGCTGCGCAAGTCTGTGCAGCTGGTTATTATGACCCATGGTTATGTTTTGTTGCTAGGCGACATGATCTTAGTAATTACGAAAGGAGCAAAGGGAAACGTGGGCCACTTGCTTGTTTTCTTCTGGCCCAGTATACGCCCAGTTCCACGGCCCATATCTGGCCCATATACAGCATCATTGTAAGATGCTACTTTAATATCTGGACCAATTCTGGTACATACAGGCTGTCTGTCCAAAGCAGAGGATAACAACTGGACTCAGATGTGGAAGTGTATGGACCAGACTCGGGCTGAGGACCCAGGAATGTATTGGGCCAGAAGTTTTGTTTTTACTGCCTTGGAACACAGGATTACGACACAGGAGAGCAGTGTTCGACAAAGTTAACCACGTTGTTATCATTGATACCATGAGAACAAAGATCTTCTAATGTTGAGGAAGTACACGAACACCATCCTTTCCTAAACCTAACCAAGCCATGACTCTTATTATTAGTAACAATGGCTGACAAAAGTGGGTAAAGTGCTGTTGGTACAGTCCACGTGTTTATTATTGTAACCATGACAACCAAGGTCCGGTACACCTTCCGCCATAGGGGCTCTATTTCAGGACACACTCCTGTGAGTTGCATCAGAGGGTTGATAAAAACAGGTTGTACAGGTTGGAGGAGTGGTTGTGAACAACAGTAGCTACATAGCATTCAGGTGACCGGTGTGGCAGCATGAGAGTGAGCAGAGTGCAGACAGCATCAGTACAGCGGTGTGATTAAAAGGGTGCTTTAGATGTATATTGCAGTGAGAAGAATGAGTGTGGTGCTGGACTGTAGAGTTGACTGCCTCAACTAGCTTGCATGTTTCTTGACATTCTCTTTATTTGTTTGTTTATATATATTTTAGATTAATTATACATTTATGTGTGCAGAAAGCCATAACATATTGATTCACCCACAAGTGGGGATTGCAAGGGTGACTACTGAGGGAAACAACAAGACATCAACATTAGTTTTATTTTAATTTTCCAGCAGATTTTCCTGTAATTACACAATTTCTGCTTTGGGCGACACTAAGAAGGAAATATTATGAGTGGATCACAGGTAGTGAAATCCTGGCGGACACAATACTCTATTCTGATGTTCCATCTACTTTCAATATCACAGAGCTCCCTCAGGACAGGCCAGTCCAGCAGCATTCCTCCTCTACAACACTAAACCAGCAACTGTAGTTTCGTTCAGCTGGTTTCTCTTAAAGAAATTTTGTTAGAGATACAGACATGGTTTCAACAAAAATAATGTAGGAAAACATAACTGTTTGGCTAAAATTAAATTCATTGTATTCTATGATGATTTCTCTCTCACATCATTGCACGTTCAAAATCATAGTAACAAGAATCTGACCGTGTCCAGAGATGTAAAGTCAACCTGAAAAGGACATGATGTGCCCTTGGCAGCACATTTAAGCAGCCGCGTCTTCATGACATGTGACTCTGCACCTTCCAGACAAGAACATTGCTTTCCTTTTTGGGAGAGGCTGCTCCGAGCACACTCCATTACAACATAAGTGTCAGTTCACTACAGCAGGCGACGCTCTGCTCACAGACCTTCATGCATGAAAACAGGGCCATTAAGGAATAGTTCGACATTATGAGACACACAGTGATTTTTTTCTTTTCTTTCTTGGAGTGATAGGAGAACATTGATATGATATTACTTGATAAAAAGTAAGGAGATGGAGTCAGGATGTGGTCAGTCAAGCTTAGCATTAAGACTGGAAAGAGCACATCAGCTTGTTTTCCCTTTGCTTCCAGTCTTTATGCTAAGCTTGGCTAACCGTGTCCTGACTACAGCTCCATACTCATCACAGACATAAGATCATTTCCAGTTCTTCATCTAACTTTTACTCTCATTTGTCCAAATATTATGAACTGCTCCTTTAATGGAGCTCCTTTTAAGTTTTGCCAGTACTACATAGCTAACATTAGCATTAACAGCCAGTCTAGAAGAAACGTTGTGAGTTCAGCTTCAAACTGCATTCCTTTACGCACCAACAGCTGTGAGGTGGAAAGAAAAACACCAATGTTAAGTCTTGTTCCTGTCAAATATTTTCCTCTACTGAAGATAGCATGCTAACCAGCTAGCCTCGGCCAGTCTCGTCTCTTTCTGATAGCGACTCTCTGTAGCCTCCAATCTGCACTGAAGAAGTAGCACAGTGTAGAGAGCATATAATAACCTCTTGTATTATAAAGTCAATGATTGCTGAAGTGACCATCACCACAACCTGCTCCTGACAAGAAGAGGAATTGAAAGCAGAGCAGAGAAAATATGCAAATAGCCACTTTAAATATACTGTATTGCTTTATGTTACTTTATATGACTTTTGTATGACTCAATACAAATTCTCCAAGCTTATTACTGATTTCTAGAAACTCAGTTATGTTGCTGAATAAAACATCTCTTGGTCTCAAAGGCACCAAGATTTTTTGGGAAAAAAGATGAAAAAGATGGATGAATTGATGAAATTCAATTATCAATCAATTCAAATGTAGATAATTTACCTACCTTTAAGGCACTAGATGGCTAGCATGATAGCGTGCTGACAGTGAAAATAAACTCTTCAGCAAGATCTAAATGAATTGAAAAAAGACTGAAATTGCCCTGCATTTGTACTGCGGTCCTTCTTATTCTTATAAACCATTATGCATTAAGGGGCATTGACAGGGAAGCAGAAGCTGATTGGACATCTTGTGTGCTCTTAAGTGCTGATTTGCTCAGAGGTAGAACCTTATGAAATCCACTTAGAGTTCGACTTTGGAGATAGAACCTTTTTGTTTTCTCAAGAAGAAGTCCAAAAGTCCAAAAAATCCCCCCAAAAAACTAAGAAAAACCAAAGAAAAACCAAAAACACTTCACATAATGTAAAAAGGTTGTCACAGAGTAGAAATATGTGAATAACCTTAGAATTCCAAAGGGATGATTTCTTTCCTCAGTTAATTTGGAACTTCAATTTAAATTTTGCTTTGGAGCTATTGAAATCCTCGATTATAAATTACAATCAACCATGATACCTCAGTGTGATTTTACTGAGTGTAATTTTTAACATCTCACCTCAGGCTTTAGGTGAGGAAAATGTGAGGCGAGAAGTAATGTAAGTACTTGTTTAAAGAGACACTGAGGTATTTATTCTGGCAGCCTAGCTGAGAGGTGTTATGGGTGGCATTAGGTGAGGCAAATAGCTTCCTTGGGGGGGAAGCACTTGCTTTTAGTGGCATGATTTATACATTTTCAGAAACACAGAGGTGGCTTTCATAATTTGAAGGGCCGCTGTAGAGATCGATATAGGAATAATGATGTTTCAGTGGAGAAAATACTTCCAACTGCATCAGAGAGCCATTCCCCTGCTGAGAGGTCTGTGAGCTGCCACCGCTGCCTGGATATAAAAGCAGGATGAATAGATTCAAAAGACTAATTGTTGTGCATCCACTGTATGTTCTGAACAAAAAGAGCTCTGTTTGAAAATGAATGCAGCATCCATTTTGGTTATATAAATAACCTCTTTTTCTTCATAAGAACCACACTTGTGCAGTTTCTTGCAATTTACCAAACCAGGGCTTCCTTGAGCTTCCTTGAGTCATACAGTTTCAAAGTCATGTTTTTGCAGTCCAACTGTCCTGAAATTTGCATTTAACTTTTTTTTGAGTCAAGCCAACCCTGTTACCAGACAAGAATGTTGATTTTGGTAAATTCGACAAAACACTGCATTATGTATTTGAAAATTATTCCTCTTGCTTTCTACAATATCTGCATATGATATCTACATTATTGTTATGATATAGTAAGTTTTGTTTAGACCCTGCGTCCTCATATAAGGACATGCTTCACCTGTACATTGCTGCACCTTATACTTAACTTAACTTAGACCTGATGTCCTCATTCATAGACACTTTTGCTACCAAATAGTGGTAGCAAAAGCACAATACACTGTGAGGAAGCAAGATGGTGCCATCTCAGCCAAGTCACTCCACAGCCAATCCCAACACAAAAGTAGACAGAGTACAAAACCTCATAGAATTTTATGGTTAAAACTTAATTATTTATACACAGTAATGTTTTTAGTTTGATATGGCATGGAAATTTGACAAATCTTAGCGATAGTAAGAAGCTACAATGCTGTTAAGCATGAAGTACTCGTTTGAGGACACTCTGATTTTATTACTGTTCATTCAGATCAGAAGATGTAAAAGTAAGGAAACATAGCTTGAGAAGATTTGTGAAGAAACCAACAGTTTACAAAAGTATAAATAGTTCTTGCATGTCCTACAAATTAGTCTGACATTGATTTGTATTTTTTTTTTATCTAATGTTGTACATTTCCAGGGTATATTTCATATTCATTCATTCATATTTCATATGTCAAGAGCGGGACAGTTACTGAATGCAATATTATGTGACAACTTTGAGGTGGAGGATTTGTGTGATGGTGATTCCGATGATCCTGTTGATCATGTAGATTGAATTCCACCTGAATATATTTACCCTTACCCAGAATCTGATCAGCAAATGATAGTGACAGTGAGGCACAACTCCATCCACATGCATCTAAACATGTATAGAGATTTAAATGATGTATCAAAGGCTGGATTTGGGAGCCTTGGTAAGAAAACATCTAGCTAAAACTCTGGTTCCTGGTATAAAAGTATACTGTGATTAGTTCTTTACAAGCATGAACGCTGTGGATTACATCCTGAAGAAGCAGGTGTACATGACTTGTACTAGTAATGGATGGAGGCCATCTTGGACAATACCAACCATCCTATCCACAACATTCTGGCAGGACAGAGAAGCAGCTACAGAAACAAATGTCTCATCTCACTGTGCTGCAGAACAGAGAGGTTCAGGAGATCCTTTATTCCCACTGCAATCAGGCTATACAACACCTCAGCCAAAGGAAGTGGACTAATCTAATTATTACTGTTTATTTATTATTAACTGTTCTTCTTCTTCTTCTTCTTCTTCTTCTTCTTATTATTATTATTGTTATTATCATTATTATTATCAACAATGAGCTAGTGGACACTTGAATTTCCCCTAGGTGATAAATAAAGTATCTATCTATCTATCTCTCTCTCTCTCTCTCTCTCTCTCTCTCTCTCTCTTTCTCTCTATCTCTCTCTCTATCTAGTAGTGAATTTTCCTTGCTCCATACTCCACACTAGTAATGTGCTTTTGTCTGTTACACCTATTGGCTGTATGAAAACATCGTCTAGATCTCTGTCCACATGCATCTAAACATTTACAAAGTTGTGCTTCACTGTCACTATCATCTGCTGATCAGATTATGGGAAATTAACTATTTTATCATTAGCTACACACTGGTGATTTTACTGTATTATACAGTACAATAAACCTATTGTCCCCATATGAGGACATAATTTTTTTCAGAAACAACTTCCTGTTCAAAGATGATGCTTGGTATTTAGAGTTATCAGGTCCTACTAACCCCAAATAGCTAGGAGGAATTAAAAATGCATACCAAACAAAACCTTGGATCTCGGGAAGGTTAAGGAAAGAGTCGTGGATGCTGTTATCAAAAGGTGAACTCTAATTGCTTATCTGTGTTGGGACACAAATGCCTGTTTCTTGAATGAAAGTCAGTCATGCTAGATCCAGCCGACCTCCACACGCTCACTCTTTGCCTCGCTAATAAAAGACCCACTACCTCCTGGCATTGCACTGAAGGTTGTGAGTTATGGAATTGTTCAATATAAATGATTTTCTTTGGAATGATGGGCTGATTAAGTGCTTCTTTTCCATCTATACCTCAGCACATACAATTAGGTCAATGACTTAATATGATTTTAAAGTCATTAAAAGATTTTGTAGTATCAGTATCAGAACCCACAACACATGTTCTTCCAAATCACATTTTCTTCAGGAAATGCTGCTCTGGATTAGTCCGCTTATTTTTAATAAAGAAATTGCTAGAGACCATCTTGTGATAGGATCAAATCAGGCTTGACCATAGTTTGTATGTAAAGATGGACATAGATGGATGGAGATGGACTCGGCACACAGGTTTCTGCAGACTGACTGTGCTGCTCTGCAGTTGCCATTTTGGCAGTGCCTGACTCCCGGCTAATCCAAAAGCTGGGACCAGAGTCATGTAGGTGAATGGTGGTTTGTAGCAAGCACGCTCAGCCAGCTGTTATTCACAGAAGCCAGAATCCTCAGTTATGCATAACTTTAAACCTTAATAAAATTTAATCTTGTCAACCTTTCATTTGGCAGTGACATTGTTGGTGGCATTGAACTAGAAGCAGCTGGAAGCGTCTGTATACTTACTGTATATCAACTACAACTATTCAGAACAACTGTAACAGGCCAACACAGTGCACTGCATCTGTGTCCTGTGTGTGTGTGTGTGTGTGTGTGTGTGTGTCAAGTGAAAGTGTGTTTGCTCTGCTGAGCAAATGAATATCACTGTTTTAACATGTGGTTGAACCTTCTGGGTTAGTTGAGAGTTGAGTTTTCAGCTTGGGGGTAAACTGTCTGGATTACACTGATGTGACCTCAACCCCCCTTTTCTGTTTCTGTATATCCCACAGTCTCTCCCACCCATACCTAGCCCACATGTCCTCAGCCCCAGTTGTCTTATGTTGCTTATTATCCTCGCCATTGTATCAGATTTAGTTTGAATGATTTAGATTATGATAGATCTGAAAGCAGAATAGTGGTTAATGTTAATGTTGCATCATGTTAAAATTGTGCTTTTACATGTGTGTAGTCCTGTTTGACCAACATGAGCTTCCGTGCTAAAGACACTGGAATTTTGAGATGATTTCCACCCAGTATTTAAATTCCAACAGCTTTATATTCCCCAAAATGTTTTAATGTTCCTTTAAGGAGAACACTTTATTTGAAATACTGTTTTCACAAGGTGATTATGAGCACAACATGATGAGGATAATTAATACAAGTGGTACCCCATAAACCTGATATCCCCAGCACAGATGGCTATCACTGTCACATAACCTGTGCGTGTGTGTCTCAGTGTGTGCGTGTGTGTGTGTGTGTGTGTGTGTGTGTGTGTGTTTGAGGAGCTACCATGATAGAAGGAAGGTAGTGCAAATACGAAAGCTCAGATTTCCCCTGAGACCGTACAGGACACAGCCTCTACTGCTGCTCTCTCTCTGTCTGACACACACACACACACACACACACACACACACACACACGCACACACGTACACACACAATGGGAGCCATAAGGTTTGGAGTCTTCAATGATTAATGTCCCAAGCCAAGCCACATCACAAAGCCAGCCCAGATGAATGACAAGCCACAACAGCTTGGAGAAGCTGTGTGTGTGTGTTTGTGTGTGTGTGTGTGTGTGTGTGTGTGTGTGTGTGTGTGTGTGTGTGTTTGAAAAGCTCCATTAAAAAAGCCATCAATAATACACATTAACTTTGAATCAGAACATTTGTAATGCAATGATGATGCTATGCTCTATTATTTTTATCAGTCTGAGTCAGGTGGCTTCGCACTATCATCATCCATCAGCTGAACGCACTGGATCAAACTCTTTCCTTCTTTACTCTGTCAAGTCTAAGTGATGTGTGTTTTTTTCTCACAAGGAGTCATTAAAGCTGAGTCATTAAAGGTGTTGCTGCTGTTTGATTTTGAAACTAATTTCTCAAGTGGACATTTATTAATTTTGTAGAAATTCAACATGGCGTCAAAATTATTTAGGAAAAAAAACACGTGATGATCACAGTGAGATGTTCAGTCCACATGAGCAAAATGCTCAGATGAGCAGTATTCCCAATAAAAAATGTTGACCTTGTAGATAGCTGTTCAGGAAGTAGCTCAGTGATGAATGGAGTTACTTTGATGAGGACTGGAAGCTGTGAAAGAAAATGCTTGTAAGTCCACTTACTAGCAGTGATTTTGTCCATTTGTTGTGTGACATGACATGAAATTATATTTAATATTGTCAATTTATCTTTGTTAAATCTTTGTTTATTTTTTTGGTTATAGAATCTAAATCAGGAATGAAATAATGAAATGGACGGATTAAAATCAGAGAGAAAACAAGACTGGATAGGTAGATAGGTAGGTAGGTAGATAATTTGATAGGTAGGTAGTTAGGTAGGATTCGTTAAATAAATACTTCAGAAGCAGGTCATCTTACAGGGAAATTCAGTTATTAATTTAAGGGATTCTGTTAACGAGAAATTTTAATATTTGAAGAAAATGTGCAGCAATTTTGAATAGTAATAATTAAAACTGTATGAAAAAAACACATTTAATTAAACACTTTCTGAGAAATAGATGTATTTACATCAGCATATAAGATGAACATTTATGGTGATTATGGCAGGATGTCAGGACATCATTAAGCCTTCCTGTTATATCTGCTCAGTGAACATGTGGAAAAAAAAAACATGTGTATGTAACACTTTCTTTGGTTTCATGACAGTGCCCCCTTGTCTGTGCATTAATCAGTCAGAATGCAGTTCCTTCTCTGTCTGTGTAGACAAAGTATTTTCAGATCCCCAATAAAATTATTATTCATTTTTTAGGTTATGTGTGCATAAAACAGAACTCGTCACCACTGAGACAGTGATGCTGACAGCCAGACGGCAGCCTAGTACACAGCAAGACTTTAAACAACAATCCACATGAGCTTCCTAGTGAGTCTCCTTCCTCTCTGCCAACACAGATACATGTGTCATGTTGTCTTGTGTACTTTGGCTTGTTGAATGAGCAAGCGTAATATCTAATGAGAAAAAAAAAAAAAAAAAAAAACACCACTAGCATCAGTTTGAATGCTTGAGACCTAATTAGCAAGTCAGCTGTGGTGCACACCGCTAAAGTCATGACCGCTCAGTTTGAATGCTAACTGGTGTGGTAGCTAATCTTCAGCATCTCTGCTAACAAAATACTGATTGTGCTTGGCTTGTACGCTACAGTTACCAGCTGAGACATTTTGTATTGATGACCCTGCTAGCTTCAGCTGTCAGTCAAACACCCACTCAGAGGCTTGGAGGCAAAATGATTTTTTTATGGTTTATCTCTGAAGACTTTTTTTTTTTTTCATTCAGTGAAAAAAAAAAAGAAAAAAAAGAAAAACAAATTGTAACAAACTTAAAAAATTACTTTGACATGATTTGTGACTAGAGGAATGTTTTAGTGATTTGGACTTTAAATGAGTTAGTGTAAAGCCTCTGAAAGTTATTACCAGGTGACAGGAAGTGTTTATTTATTCCTGCACATGTGGCCGTCTCCCTTGTATGGAGAGTTGGTGGCTGTTTCTATCTCTCCCGTTTTGTCTGTCTCTCTCTCCCTGAGGTATCAGGGTGGGGCGTCGCCAGCGGTCTCTCTCTGTTGACAGCGGCGTTGTGAAAAAACAAAGAAAAAACCCACTCCCTCCCCTCCTGAGCTATTCTGCTCTCCTCTCAGTCAGCCACTTAGACAAATATAAATCATCAGTCACACACATGAAGACTCACTGATGATGAATTGCCAGGGAAGAAATGGGACCTTTAGTTGAAGTGCATTGTCATGCAAGCAGATTATGAAAGCATCCCAACTAGAAACCAATATGAAAGAATGACTGGCTCCTTCCATCAGAAAACAAGGGAGGGGAAAACGCTGTTATTGTTGATATTGCAGTTAATGTATTTTCTCTTTTTTTTTGTATGTTTATGTTTTTTTGGCTGGGGCTTGTTTTGTGGTGTTGATCAGACAGCTCCAATAGATCAGCCTACACATGAATCTTGACATACTGCATCCATACTGCATCTCACAGGTGCACTTTGCTGTGCAGACAGTGCTTAGTCAGCGACGAGGAATCAATTCTAATGGCTATTTGAATGAATTTGCATTCCCTCCTCCCATTCTTTTTTGATCATGCATAGAAATGCCAGCTTACGTTAAAAGAGTGCTCCAGCAAATTAGTATTGCACTTGTATGAAACTGGTCAAACGGTCCGACATGGCGGCGGGGGTAACTACAGTATGTAAGATCTGTGCTGACTACACATGGTAAATAGTCTTTTGGCTCGCACATTTAAAGGTGCACTCCAAAGGATTGTATTGCACTGGTATTGAATGTCCATAAATTTGGGGGACTCACACACTGGATCTGACACTTAGAAAATACACATAGGAATAAAACACAACTATTATTGGCGGAAAATGTGTAGGCTGAAGCTATAGCTTGCAACACCTCCCCTCTCTACATAACGTTTCATGAAACATCAACCCTCGCACTACTTGCCAATTTATAGTCAACAAAAATAGGAACAAGGAGAAGCAAAAACAGGAAGAAACTTTTCACCACTAAGATTAGACATTATACTATTTACAAACAAAAACTGAGCATGAGGCAAGACTGGGAGTTCCAGAGTGTCGTACATACAAAGACCAAAAGAGAGAAAATAAGAAAAAAGTCAATAAAAGAAGACTTTCACTACTGCATTTATGCAATAATGATGATGATATATCCGTTTTATATTTATCACCATATTTTTAAACATTCTTTTTAACTTACAAAGTGAACTACACATTCTTAATTCAATTTATACAACAGTTAATTTCAACCAAGTAATCTGATTGGACGAGCGTCATTCCATGAGTGCTGATAAAGAGCACAACAGCACTGGGACTTTTAACTACATGTACCACTCCGCTTCACAGGTGTTCTGTTAACCATTAATTAGCGTTACATTAAAGCTCGTTAGCTATCTTAGATTCCAACAAACATTGCAAAGAGCAAAATATTTCAAGAAATAACAGTTGAATGAAATGATGTCTGGTTGTCAGAAAAGGATAAAGGGGAGAAGCCTGGATACTTCATCAGATCAGAAAAATGTTTATGTGCTGCTTAGCAACAGTCCAGTACCAGTCTAGTTGCAGAACTATTTGTATTGGAGTAGCCAAATAAATGATGAAATAAATAAACAAATGGTAATCTGTTGTTGCTTATTTAACTAGTATGGCCCTCGTAGAACTGTTGTATAAAAGCAATATCACACTTGAGGTTGTGATGTTGTACTGAATATCAGCACGGCATCCAGTACAACATCACGACCGATCAAGTGTGATATTGCTTAAATCACAACTCATACACTTTGACAGACGTGCATCTTTTTCTTCTAATAACCCAACACATGTTGTTGGACCCTGTGTGCCTGACGAATGGTAAATGTTTTTCAAACTCCTCATCACCATTTTATAACACAGTTTGTGAGGCTTTCTGTCTCCATGCCTACCATGATAATCATGACATCATGACAAAGCTCCTCCACAGCCACAGCAGACATTATGTTTCCATGGGCTGAGTAGTAGTTACTCCCTGTGACAAGTAAATTGATTTCAATGTGTAAAATAAATGAAGTTTTCGCTTTAGTCATGTTTTTTTTTTTTTTTTTTTTGCAATGCTACTATTCTGTCAGAGCTTAGGTGGCAGCCACATACTGTTGGACAAACATTATCTGACATGTTAGGTTCTATAAAAGGTCTGCAAAAACCCTCAGAAAATCAACTCCTCACTCTTTTCTTTACTTAGCACAAACTCCCAGTGAGTCATTTTCTCATCACCTCTACCCTGAACATGGCATCAGTGGAAAAAACATGAACGCAGTGACTGTTATTTTAAAGGAATGAGACATGACAGAGGTAAAGTGTTTTTGTTTTTTGTTTTTTTTGTTTTTTTGACAATCTAATGCTTAACCAGAAAGCCCTGCATTGTTCCTCGCTGCCTATTGTGTTAGCATGCAGGGAGACATAAGGCCTGGCTGTGAAATGATAGATGTATTGAGATGTAATGGGCCTATCAGTGGCAAAACTAACTTGTGTTATGAGGTTCTGTTGTAGAGTGATGGCTGATGTCCGTTACTGGGCTGACAGTGGTGCTGGGGAGATAGTTTTACAGCTCTGTATCTCCAGCAATATCAGCTTTGTGACTCTGACAAATGTGCAGGGTGCATCACAACAGTCAGTGCGTTCTCAGAGAGATAAGACTGGAGAGTCGGATAATTAAAGAAGAGACGGAGGGGGAGATAGATTGCCGTTTTAGGCAAACCAGTACTGGAGGCTGAGATTGGCCTTTTATGAAAACGCTGCGGCAGTTAGTCAGCTCCACCTTTGATATTACACAGTTTAAATAGTTTCACATTTTTAGTTCAGTGTTATCCCATTAACCTGTGTTGATTTTAATCACAGGTTTGTTCAGATTGGATCATGTGAGTGGTTCCCATTTCCAATTTCCAATATGACTCATTTGAAAAAGAAGCTGAGTTGGTTCATACCTCAAAAAGCACTGTATGTTTGTTTGGATTGGAGGACTTGTTGCCATCACAGTATGATGCCGGCTGACGTTGCATTGTGTGTGTTGTCATGCAGTGCTGTACTCTGGAACAAGAGTCTACATCTATGCTAGCTACTCTGTAAGGCTGTACTCTCTATAGCCCCTAAAAACAAGCTCACACCCGCAAACATTGGGCTTTTGTTGGCAGTGAAAAAGGGTGAACAGGTCAAACAGCATTCATGTAAACACAATGCAATTTTCTCACCTTTTCTGTGCTGTAACGTCTTTCAGAGCAAAAACCAGCACGCTGCTGTTAAACCAGAAACACCGTAGCTACAGTGCACAGTTGGTACAGTGGATGAAAGAGTGAGCTTCTGTCCATAAATAAGTTTTAAAAAATATACAATCACCAATCAAAGCGTCTCACACGGAGGCTCCGACTACTCACTTACAGAAGCACTGACCCGGGGATGAAATGTTAAGGATCCGTTACACCAGTTTGCACAGCAGCTGGCAGCGAGCTCACTTTTTATCCTGCGTCTGTGTGTGAGCGTGTGCTCTGTAACTGCAGTTGTGTGTGTCTCCTTTTTTGGTGGGTTTACCCATGTTTACAAAAACCCACTTAAACCTGCTAATTGGTAGTATAGTTTGGGCATTATATCAACATTATATCAACATCCTTTTAGCTCACAAAGTCATTGTTAATAGGAAATACACAGTATTTTTTTTTCACTTAATTAAGCATAACGATAGATGGTATGTAATGTTGATACAGACCATTTTTCTAATAAAATACATATGGTGTCATTTTTTTCTGCTCAAATTTAGCATTAGCTTGAACCCATCTGCCTGGATTTGAAAGTTTACTTCTGGCCTCTCCTTAACCTTGATGTAATGGGCAAGACATCAAGGTCTATCACAGTATATACCTTAATCTCCCAAACTGCAGTAGCAGCTGCTGTGCAAAGTGTGAGAAAAACACTGCCTGACTGTAGCTCTAGTTTGTGCCTCTTACACATAGCCACTTGTAGCATTAGCATTAGCAAACCTGATGAGCGCAGAAAAAGTTTATTGCACATTACAAGATTGATTACTTTGCCGTAGCAGTAAACACAACACATGGACTTACTGATAACTGTGGTGTATTGAGAATGGCTAAGGTCAAGATTTCAAAATAAAAAAAAATCATAGAATACATGAGTTTTGTCAAAGCTTGCATGAACGGATACTCCTTGAGGAAGCTGTATTTTGATCTTTTTATTATCATTTTTTCAACCATGTTGTTTCAACTGTATTGGGTGGGAAAGTATTTGTTTGAGTTCTGCTTTTTTTTCTTTGCTATGAATATATTTAAAAAAAAAAAAAAAAAAAAGAATAGACAGTGAATGACACCAATCCCTGCCACACCCACTAAATATGTTTTCCCAATGATAGCAATTTTGTTTTTCACCAAGTCTCTGTAGTGCTGTGTACTGGTGTTTCATGTTATCACTGCGTGCACTCCCACTGTGCTCCAGCGTCTGCACTTTGCATCGTGCAGCCTAAGTGACAGGGATGACACGAGTGCACTGAATGCACATTTACAAACTCCCAGTTCTCTTAGAGCCACTCAAGTATTCACTGCGTCGCTGGGTCCTGGGAGACTTGACAATACAGTGCTTGTCCAACCATGATATCTTGATTGCCACAGTAACAGCTTCTCTCTCTGAGGACCAATCAGCCAGACTCTTTGTCAGTAAAGCAGACTGTTTTCTCTTGCCTGGCTGAACTGACCCCTCGCAATTGCTGCTTGACCCGTGTCACAGTGCAGACAAGAAAATACACACCAGTGGCAAAGAAGACCATCTATCAGCTGACACAACTAACATCCAGACAACACAGCTGCCAGGTGAGAGTAGGAACAGAAATGAAAAAACTGACATTGACATTTGACACAATGCTTTTTCCAACCAACCCTCTGCTTCACACTGATTAATTCGAACATTGTGGTTGTTCCACAGTCTTTAGGGTTAGGTGCCTTACTTGAAGGGCACATCATAGGCATATATATATGCTTCCAATGCAGTGCTTTAGCATCTGTACCACCTCACCCCCCACACCTTTCGGATATAAGAATACAACCACACCGACTTCATACAGTAGCTATTTCCAGTTGTGTAGAGCTGAATGAATTACCATAAATGCTTCAGAGGCAACACTTGAGTGGTTTATAACTAGTTTATTAATTAGCTTGTTAACACTTTATGAATCATTTATAATCTGTTATAAGATATTAGATAGAAAGGGCAACAGTGACCTGTTGCTTGCCAAACAGTGAGCCCACATTTCTCTGTACTGTTAAGCCTCATATCTCATTAGTTACTGAGCTTTCTTTATTTTCTCCATCGTCCAGCGTTTGTAGCTGCTGCTTCATCACATGTTTGTTAAGTTACTAGCAGTTAACCAACGGCAGCATCTTAATGGTCAGAAAGTTTCATTTGGCAGATCAAATTATGGCAGATCACATGATCATATCAAATCACCATATTCATCCTCTAAGCCATAGGTCACCAATAGGTGGACCGTGGCCCAGATCCGGACCCAGGATGGAAATGAATGGGTTGTTTAGAATTAAAGGCAAATGGTGGTCTATTACACCTGTATTGTTATTTTGTTGTTTTATGTATCATATCTATAGGTTATGATAATGTTGTCCTTGCTGTGTTAATCACTAAGACCGGTCTTATCATCTGATTAGTTGAATTCCTCAGAATTCTAAAGAGAAAACACTTGTCATATCGTCAACCAACACTGCCCACTGGATGAGCAACTGTCCATGTGGGTGTAGGTGTGAAGGGTAGACAGGACTCCATTATCATTCTTCACACAGCTACTTTCATTACATTTTGGTAGTACAACCGAATGCAACTCGATTGCTGTCAAGGAGAGGTTCATCTCATCAAGACTACAAAGACACACAAAGGAGGCAATGGGACGCAGCCAGAAGAAGTCTATGTTGGCAGTTTTTTGCTCTGCTTTTCAGTGTGTTTTGTTTTTTGTTTTTTTTCCCAAAGATACTGAATCCTTCTGAATCTCGATTCAGATTCCACCTCTTACTCAAGCTCAGTGCAGCTTTGGATACCGAAAGTCATGGCATGTGTTTCCTGCTATTATACTACATCAGCATTTCAGATGTGAAATATGGAGTACCCCAGGGCTCTGTTCTTGGCCCACTGTTTTTCTCTCATTTTACGTCTTGGCCAAATTATACACATTCATAGAATTAATTTCTGCTGCTATGTCAATGATGCTGCTGATGATACTCCCCTCTATCTTCCTGTAAAACCTGATGATCCTTCTCAAATTATGAAATTAAAGGATGGATGTCACAAAATTTCCGACTCCTAAATTCAGATAAAACAGAAATGCAGGTCATTGGCCAAGCCCAATATAGACACCAATTTGAACAAGTGACAGCAACTCTCAACAACTGTGAGTTCTCAAAGTATGACAGCCAAGAATCTTTGCAGAGCATTTGATATATTTACGTTTTACCCTTTTTATGATTAGTACGTTAAAGACATCACCAAGACCACCTTGATGCCTGCCATGCGCTCATACTTTAAGTTTAAGGAATGCTTCAGCTAGAATTTTAAGACACTTTGACTACACCAGTTTTAGCTTCCCTTTATTGCCTCCTTATCCATGCCACAAGAACATTTTGTGGATCCTAAATGGCCGTACCCCTTCATACCTGTCTGATCTTCTTACACCTTATATTCCATCTTGTGCTCTGCACTCTCAGAATACAGTGCTCCTGTCTGTCCATCCTGCAAGCTTCCTCTGCAACAACCTCCTTGCCGACATCAGACTGTCTGACTCTGTTAAAGCATTTAAATCCAATCTTAAAAATTCATCTTTATGTCTGAAGTTTGAGTTTAGTTTATTATTCTTTGATAACTTCAAGATGTTACCATTCTCCTACCGGTGGGTTGGTCTCAGTCTCACCAACTTTATTAAACCTAGTAAATACAGTACAGTCCATGTTGTCCTGCCAATGAGATGTGTCCAAGCTGTGTGTCTGTCTCTCTCTCTCTATTTTCTCCTCCCTGGCGTCTCTTTTCACTCAGTCTCTCTCTGCTGGACCATCTGCCATCCTTGGACCTCTCTCTCTCTCTCTCCTGGCTCCTGTTGCTCCAGGTGTTTTGGATCTTCGTCCTGCATGAGTCCCGGCCTCCTCCTCGTCTCTCTCTTCTTTTGTGTGTCTGTTTCCTTCTCCTTGACGTATGAATGATGTGCTTTATTTGTTTCTCGTGTGTTTGTGTAGTCTGTCCTCTTTCCAGGTCTCATGGTGGAGGGAAAGTTCAGATCCTATTTGTTTGGCAGCACCTGAAAGTTTGATGTCCTCTCGGATAATTTTCTTCATTGATGTTACAATTTATGATTTTGTCATTGTAAATTGTTCGTACTACAAATCTACTATGTAACTCTATTCTGTACACTCTACTACATCTACTACATGTCCCCATGGTTCCTCCACAGTTGCTCTTTTGGAATATTCTTCTATTTTTTCCTAATAAAGGGTTTTTTTCAGGAGTTTTCCCTTATCTGATTCAAGGGTCTAAGGGTTATATTGGGCTATATAAATAAAATTTGACAGTTTAAGAATTCAAAGGATATGATGTAATCCTTGTCTTAACGTCTAGGGTAACCATTAATACCAAAGCCAATTTGAGGAGTCAAAAAGAATGTACAGTGCTAATCCAGACAGTGCTTCGAAGTACATCTGGCTACACCTTTGTAATTCCCAGTAGACAGCTGCACTCACCAGCAATCTAATCTAATTTAAAGTTAGTCTAATAACATTATCTATCATCCTCACTTTTAAAATAAAAGTTACTAAGGGCATTTGAGTTTCAAATCCCATTGTCTTTCACTCCTGCTGGGCTGTGCTAATTACTGACAAAGAGCCATATGCATATGCTCATCTGACTGAAATAAGCTGCGGAGTCCAACAGTGTCGATTTGTTTCTTTGACAAGCTGTCACCAGCTGCACTGCCCAGGGGTTTCATACTGTCAAAAAAAACTTTGCTCATACTACATGGGAGACATGATCTACCCTCCTATACATTGTTGCCTTGCATTATCTGCTGTGCTATTTGTAGCTGCCCACCTGAATTGTAATAAGAGCTCAGCGCTAATTAGAATGACAAAAGCATGGTGATGCACCCCTCATGCACCTGCATCAACACATAAAAATACTTCAAAGGCACCAAGTCAACACAACAAGGGGAAGACAGAGGGAATGAATAATGCAGACACTCACGAGTTCGCCTGCGCATACACACACACACATGTATGCACACTCGTCCGCTGCACACACAGAAAGAGAAAGGATGTGAGTCAAATTACAGATACAAAGCCCAAGGGAGCAGCAACCATATTACAAGTTCAGTGTGAGAGAAAGAAAGCTACATTAATGCATCTTTCATGAGCTTGGCCCCTTGGTCCCCACAGTCCCTCAGCAGGCTGGATAGCCAGCCGGCTAGCTGGCTATCTCCCGGTGGACCCCGGATTTCCCCCACTGTTACCCTCACGCAGCGCATCTGGGGAGTGGGAGAGCGCTGGCTCTCAAATGCTATCGGATTACCCTCACACTCTGGTAGCGTGCGCACACACACAACTATTCTGCACTGAACTACAATGGCACAAACACACAGACAGAGACACAGTCAATGTGTTAGCATTATTTTTTTAAGTTTTTAATAGAAAATATACATTAAGAAACATTCACATTCACTCAGCTCCACATGTTGTTTTAGATCCCAGGATTTCAAGATGTCCTTCCAGTATTCTGACTAAATGTAGCTCACAGCTTAACATCAACATTAAGGGAATTTGGAGATTAAGACCAGCCATGAATTTCACAGCAGCCACCATGGCCTTTGTGCCCATGCTATTGTCGAAATCTCCAGGTTGGTTAAAAGCGTCACTGCAGCAGTGCTTGCTCTCTGCTCCAGTCGCCAGCATCACCGCTCTCTCTGTCTCTCTCTCTCACCTATTACGGACGTAGCCCACATACTGATCTATTCATAAAAGGAGCTGCTCTACTCCTGTGATAACATTCTGTCTCAAACTTCTCAAACTCGCACACAGAGATGATAAATCATAGTGTAATTTGCACATTTACTTGTTACCGCTGCCTCCCAACTCTTAATGCACAAGTTCCACGCACTTGTTTGTAAATATGTATAATGCTGTAATATCATAACTGATCTCAGAGCAGTAGAAGCTGAGACAAGGAGAGCTTGACAACCTCCATTCCTTGTCAATGGGACACAGTCATGCCCACGAAAATGACAGAAACTATAGATACTAAATTTAACTTACTTTACTGTGCAAAATGATTCATGTGAGTTTGACACTTCATCTGCTGAAAGTCTCTCTGAAATGGAATATATGTACATATTTATTGATTCTGGGAAATTAATACATGATAACAGCTTGCATCTTAAGATATTTCTTTTTTATTTGTAATAAGTGAATAATTTATGATTTTCCTGTCATGTGTTGTTTTTTTTTTCAAGTCAAGTTATTTATTTGTGGGCATCAAATTACTGAATGGCTTAAAGTTTTTGCGACACCGAAGGCCAAAGGCTTTGCCTCTAAAATGACGAAATTCCTGGCCCGCTGGAAGATAAAACAGAAATCAAAGAATTTTGTTTAAGGGGGGATAAAATAACAATGATAATAATAATAATAATAATAATGATAATTATAATTTTTCATTCTTTAATGCTAATACAGTTCTTACAAATGTATTATGTATGCTTTTTCTTATTAGCTGCTTTCCCCTGTTTTTCCGTTTGCCAGCTCTGCCAGTCACAGCACCCTGGGGCCTTGTTGAGGCCCAACTTTGCTAATGCACCATGAAATGTAACAAGAGCTCTCACTGGCTATCAGTTGAGCGTGTTGATGGTTTCCCGCCCTCTTCAAACTCTAACTTCAGAGTTTTCAGGTACAACAGAAAGTAAAAGTTTGCTCTCTCTTTCTATTGAGTTGAGGTACATGTTTATTGGCCACAAACAGCCAATGGATGTGTTCCCAGACTGACAACACTGTTGCTGTAACAACATGCTCTGACAGTGTGGGAGTGAAGTGTGCCTGTAAATGTGTGTGACAGCTCAATCTCATACTCAGACTGATGATCATCAAACACTTACCAGCAACTCCGTTTTTTTTTTTCTCAGCAGTCCTTTTTCTTTTTCCTCCTGTCTGTTTACATTAGTGAAGATAACCAGCTTCTCCTACATATTTCCTGCAGCTTTTGAGAATTCTCAAACTTTTGGTTTGCACCACATAAATTTTGTGTTGAGTTCTGACAGTTGAAACAGTTTAATCCTAGAAGTAAAAGCAGTTGTACATGTTTTGTATCACTACTGCATTTCATATTCTTATCAACATAACCTAATATATATTAGAGTCTGACTCCATTTGTGCCACCTCTTCAGTTTAAAGAACCTGCGCAGGGATGCACAACACTTTTAAGTAAACAAATACAAAAGCTTGTTAGAATTAGCATGTACTTAAAGTCATACGTCATCATTTTGGGATCTACAATTTCTTACCTTTAAAGGTCCCATATCTTATGAAGTGGGATTTATGTGTTCTTTCATACTTTCACAGTATTAATATAGAACCTAGACCTGCTTTATAATCTAAGTGCTCAGTCCACAGAGAAAGGCACACAGCCTGTCAGCCGTCAGGACTTCTGGAAGTTTGTGATGTCACAAAAAAGCAGTTAATGCCCTCAGCCACGCCCTAACCCCGCCCACCTAGACTCACCATCCAACCTTGCAGGATTTGGTTTAATTTGGTCGGCAGGAGTGTTTACCTGAAATCTACTATATTTTTATTCAATCACTCAGAAAACAGTCAGCCCATCAGAAGAGAGGCTCAGAGCCTCCTCAGCTCTGATTGGCTCACCAACCTGTTGCTACTAGAACTCCAGAGAGAAGCCTGAGAGAGGAGATGTAAAAATACAAGAGAACCACAAATAAAACACAAGAGAAAAGGCAAATGCCTTTAATCTGATGAGGTGAGATTTCTTCATTGAAGCCAGTCAGACCAAATTACCAAATTGCTCTGGGTCTGTGTCCTAGACCCACTGAGCAGACTTCACATCAGTAATTGTAATTTCTCCCACAGTATGTGTATGTGTTTTCCTGTATTGTCACCCATTATCTGTTTATACACCAAATTCCATTTATGGTGGCCCACAGGGGGAGTTATAGACATTATAAGCTGCTCTAAACCAATTATTGAATATGTATACTACTTATAAATACTAAGTCATAATTAAAAGATGCAAAAAAGGAAAGTTTTCAGTGTGAGTATGTCCTTGTCAGGAGCATGATATCTCTACAGGGATGGATGCTGTTACAGTTTGGCTCCATTTATCTGGGTTGAAGCAGTTTGGAGGAACTTCATGTCCATGGAAGTGCTGGCACCTCCACAATGCTATTCGTTTAGTAACTTACTACCAAGCAGCAACGGCCTGGACCGAATGTGAAGCCAACAATGATGTACCAAAAACTGCAGTTCCTCTAATGACCACCAGAGTCTGGCTCCATAAGTAAGTCAATCCCTTAATGTTAACCTAACCCCCCTAAATGTTACTCTTGAGTCGAGGTGCAAAGAGAAATAGGAGCTCATCAACGGGCATCCAGTCCCTGGAGAAAAGTTTCTGGTCATAAGAAAATAAAATACAGTCTTCCTCCCCTGTATGTACCAGATCATAGCCAATAATCTACCAGTCTACAGAAAAACATGAGTGTAGTTCATGTGTGGAGCATCCTGAGGCCTTTGTAGCACAAAGCATTTTGAAGTCAGATAAAGGATTATTTCAACAGCCTTTGGCGCTCCGCAGAGAGATGAGCCACAGGTCAGAGGTGGGCGCTCAAGCTGTGCGCAGCATTGTCTGAGACCTCACCTCCACCAGGGCCTCCGGGGGTTTTCACACCCACAACTTAGACAAAGCTGGCCATTCTCTAACACTGAAGCCTGCCTGGATCACCTGGGATGGTGCACACATCCGCTACAATGGGCCATCAAAGAGTTCTTGCACACACAAGGTGATTTTACCGTAAGAGGTCTGAGGTTCAGAGTTGTTTTCAAAAGCTTTGCTTTGTCAGAGGTCAGTGTCACCATTTTATTTGTATATAAGACACACAGGCACCGTGTCTTGGTGAAGTTTTAATGCTTTTTTTTTTCTTGCTTCAAAAATTTCAATATAATTCGGTTTTACAAAATGTGCCCACTTTGCCTGCCCACATGCAGCAGTGACTGATTGTTTTTATTTACAAAGGCTTCATTAGGGTACAGCATGTTTCCCCAGTTGTCAAATGGAAAGAAAATAAGGTTGTTACATGTTTGATTTTGATCAAATTAGATTTTTATAGAACAATACTTCTGAGAGCAGTTTTGCTACTAACAAAAGACAGATACTTCTCTGGAACATTACAATGCTGAGGGTTTTAGGTAAACCTCAGTGCTTTCAAAATGACTGAAATGTGTTTACAGCATTGAAAAATATCAAATACCAAAGGTTATGATTTAACCCTTCGTCAGATCTCGGTTATAAAAGCAAAGACAAAAAAGAAAGTTTTTTGTACTTTGGCTTAGGTCATATGCCAAGTAGATGAACAGCTGACTTTTACAGAAGGTGTTGTTGTACACTCATGTATTAGTCACATGTATGTATTTAACTGGGACAATGCTGGGAGCTGCACTGAGCCGAGTGAAGGCCTGTAAGGACCTTGGGGGCAGAAAATCCGGGGGCAGAACTCTGAGCACTGTATCAGATTAGTACCAGGCACCAGCTCATCATCTGGCTAATCCCATCCCTACAGTCAAGCATGGTAGTGGTAGCATCAAGCTACGGGGCAGGGCCGTCAGAGAGAAAACCTGCTCCTGGGTGCATGGGGTGATGGTTCACCTTTCAGCACAACAATGACCCGAAGCACACAGCCAAGACAACGCTGGAGTTGCTATCCCTGTCCTTGTGTGGTCCAGCAAAAGCACAGACTTAAATCCCGTAGAACATCTGTGGAGAGACTTGGAGATGGCTGCTCAGAGGAGCTTCCCATCCAACCTGACAGAACTTGAGAGGATCTGCCAGGAAAAAATGGGATGAAGTGCCCAAATCCAGGTGAGCAAAGCTTGTAGAGACTCAAAGCTGTAATTGCTGCCAAATGGGGCTTCTACAAAGTACTGAATCAAGGGTCTGAATACTGTTGTAAATGAGAGATTCAGTAAAAAACACGATAAAAATAGAAACACAAGTAAGCAATGTAAAAAAAATATCTGAACTATTTAAAATAAAGTATTCAAAAGCTTTGTGAAAGAAATGTGTTTTTAGACCAACATCCTGTCTGATGGCCTTAAACTACATGCAGGTTGATATTAATTCAGAGATATAGATATAGGACATAGACCATGAAGTTCTTTAAAAGTCAGAAGTAGAATTTTAAAACTGTTTCTATAACAGACTGGCAGCCAATGTAGAGACCCTCAGATGAGAGACTTATGATCTCTTTACTTAGTTTGTGTTTGTAGTCTGCCTGCTGCATTCTGTTGTGTTTGAAGTCGGAGTTGATATGGATTTATGCCAGGTAGGAGAACATTACAGTGATCTAATCATAAGGAACTTAAAGTATGTATGACGGTTTCTCTATTTCTGTTGTATTCTGTATTTCAACTAAAAGTATTGGAAAGAGAGTCTGGAGGTCATTTCAGCATCAGTTAACTCTGTATGTTTTATTCTGTGCACCTCTGACGGGACACTGTGCACACCTCACTCCTGACTGTCCCGTGTGGGACAGTCACTCTTTATATTGAGGTATTACTGAGACTCAGCAGTCAGTTCAGATGCCATCCTTCCCCTTTTATTTTATTTCCGTCTTCTATTCAACCTCCTCTTTCTATCGATGCTTTCAGGATTCAACTCGAAACACAATCCTACTCACTCGCTTTAAACTGTGACTGAACTTTGTATATAACCCTGTCTAGAAATTATTTTTCTATACAACTAAACTGCAACAGCATACTGTATGTGTTTTGTAGGAAGCGTAATCGTAACGGATTTAATTTACATATTTGGCAAGTCACAAATATGTTGATACTGAAAGTATCTGTGAAATATTCACAGACAACATATTTGTTTTTCACTAAAATATCCAAACTTGCATTACAACATCCACCTGTACTGAGTGTTACGGCCTCCAGGAATAAAGCTCAAAAAGGGGCAGGAGGCTGCAACATATGTAGAAAGGACACCAGACAAGAATAACATTTCACCCAAGCTTTATTGAAATATCCCCCGAAATTATTCATAGTTCAACCTAAACCAAAGAAAACAAAAAGGACTGGAGACCCTGGACAGGAAGACAGGTAAACGCTGGGCCAACCACGCAGTGGGCCGTCGCTCCCAGCGCTTCCTCCTAAACTACCTAAACCCAACTTAACCTAAAACAAAAGACGAATAACATGACTACCGGTAATCTCCAGCCCGAAAGAACATAAACTAAAATAACAAAACCCCACCGCACCTAACTGTGGTACAGCCAGGTACAGCTGTCTGTCTGTGTGTTTGTGTGTCTCCTCCCTGTCTCTGCACTCTCCGCCCTTTTTATTCCTTCCCTCTGTCCCCGAGTGCCGATTGCACCCAGGTGTGCACCAGGCAGAGGGAACTGGGAGGCAAGTGCAGCCGCAAGAGAGGACAGGACACCAAAACCAGGGCGCACGCAACACTGAGAACAGCAGCATTAAACTGTGCTTCTGTTCAGACTCTCACAGCTCTTGTTTCAGATTGTTCAGATTAGGGAAAGAGTCTAGTCTGGTTTAATAAAACAAAAAAAAAAACAGGACTTCAGGCATAATGTGTTTATTTAAATTCAACAAAACCCCACAGTCTTTCTCTGGATCTGAACTCTGAGCTCTGGTGTGACAGTCGAGTGATTTGTACGGCTGCCATCAACCATCCTCTGCCAGGTCCGCTGCCATTAATAAATGTGGTGCTTCATTCACTCACGGCATGTGCTGCCCCTGAACATAATGGAGCCATGGATTACATTACTCTCTCTTGCTGTAAAGAATTTAACATTATCTGTGTTAGACAGTTGAATAAAGTTACTTGACTATCTTGAGTGAACCTTGCACAGTGACCTAACGTAGATATGCCCCCTTTTATTTAGTGCTTTCTAGTGAAACAGATGTGGACAGCTTGACTGGTGCAGGAGCACATTTTTATGCTAATTTTAACGAAGAGTCTAATTCAAGTATTCAATCCATTTTAAAGTGATAGGTTATTTGACGTTGGGTTGTGTCGGGAGTTATCTAGATTCTGATCGACCAAGCAGTAAACTCCAGGGCTGAAAAATGAAGTCAACACAGAAGTGCCAAAACCTGAAGTTCCTCTAATGACCACTAGAGTCCCATGTTAAAACTTTACAGCAGAAATAAACATGTTTACAACCTGGTGCAAAAAACAGTTTCGATCTCTATAGCTAATTTCCTTCTTCATGATCAACGGTACATGGGAGTGATTTTTTTATACATATTTTTAATAATGCTTGAAGTTATGTATAATTCAGGGCGTGGCCGCTCTAAGTGACAGGTGGGAGAACATGTGCTTGCCACAATCCGGTATGCTCCGAAGTCTCAGCTCCCCATTCCTCCTCTTTGCCCATTTTCTCAGGCTCAAACATGTGGCTGAGTCCCTCTGGTGTTTCCTCCTCTCACCATCTTGATCCTCTCCGCTCTTTCACCTGTCCACCTGGAGCAAGCAGGTGGTGGGCGGGGCTCAAGGCCTGATCCAGATATTTCAATGAGGAAGTAAGAGTAGATGATCTTCCAGCCCCAGATTTTTTTCAGTTTTTCACATGTGAAAATCATGTTAACCAAATTATTAATCATAGCAGAGCAGATTTTTACATAGTTTAAAAACGTGTCTGGAGAGGAACTTTAATGCTAGTGCAGCCTCTCTTGCATTTAGGGTAATATGTTATTCACCGGTATGATCTGATCGCTGTCAGGGTCTACCTTCACTTGATCTTATGATGCTGTATTAACCATGTAGTCTGAGCACTGCCAGATGTTGAAGATGAACTGCAGCCGGTTCATCAAAGATTTGTAAGAGCATGCTTTCTGGGAAATAATTTTGCTCCACACATCGAGAAAGATTTTGATGTTTATAGGGCCAACAAGCACAGTTTTTTTTTTTTTTGGTGGAATCAATGCAAGAATTTCATTTTTAAAGGCAGCAGACGACTAAAGAGTTTGCGAGTGAGGGGGCGACTGTGTAGCTTCATTCTACAAGTCAAGGAGAGCTGAGAAGATAAACAAGGAGATAGACAGACATAAACTTTGAATCAAAAATAAATACCATGTAGTTAAAAAAAAAAAAATGGATGAACTATTATGTTGCTTCTCCTGCAGCTGATGTGATCCACCAGTTCCCTCTTGACTGTGATGGATGGATCGCTCCTCTCTGAGCGTGGGTAGTCTTCAAAGCAGCAAGCTACATGTTAGAGACAAACAGAATGGTAAAAGAAGCTGATGGACTTCATTTATTAAATCTCCCAGTAGAGCTTGTTTGACATTTTTTTTAATCACGCTCTGTGGTACTTTATAGCCACCAATAATTAAATTCAAACTGGCTAATTCCTCAAAACATATACTATCATACTGCCATAATTTCCTTTCAATTAGTGCATTTTTGGAGTCTGGGGATACATTATCAGACTCAGACTCGGTGTGGTAAACAAGCCACCGGCAGCAGCAGCATGAGAGGAGATGAGCGCTGGGAGAGCACGGAGACATTTTCTTTCATCTTGATATGCAAAACCAGCCTTCATGTCTGCACTGTAGTGACTGGAGGTCTGTGTGCTACATGTGTATTTGCTGGACACTGACAGAGATGTGACAAGATCCTCACTTTTTAACTTGACAGGGGTTTATGCAAGAAAGTACATGAGGGCCAATCTCCTGCAGTACTCTGACCATCAGAGTTCTGCTGTATGGCAGCGGGTGTGAGGCTGAGGGTAAAGTTAAAGGCTGCACATGTATCACTGCTGACACGTAGCGCTGTACGCCTCTGGGTGAGGACATTCACTGAGGTTACTATCGACCTGAAGCTTGTAACATAAGGTGCAGATACGGTAGAACATTTATTTTGTTCAGAGTTCTGTTCTTCCTTTCAGTTTCAAACCAGGTTTAGTTCATGTGGCATTTAAGGGTAATCAAATGCACATGAATGAAACACACACTAATCGGGCTAACACCGGGTAAGGCCTCTATTTAAACAGCCTCAGTTTTTCATGTCATGGATTCCACAAGATGGACATTCCTTTCAGACTCCATGCTCCATGTTGACGTGATTCCATCATATAAGTCCTGCAGATTTGACAACTGCACATTCATGCTGCCAATCCCCTGTTCTACTGCATCACAAAGGCGTTCTACTGGATTTAGGTCTGGAGACTGGGGAGGCCAATGAAGGCTGTGGCATTCAAACCATGACTGAGTGGTGTGCCAAGAAAACATTACCCTCACCACCACACCACCACCACCAACACAAGGCGGGTTGAGTCCATGGATTCATGATGTTGGTGCCAAATTCTGACCCTACCACCTGCTGCCTCAGCAGAAATCCAGACCAGGCTACATTTTTCCAGTCTTCAACTGTCCAGTGGTGGTGAGTCTGTGTCTCGGGTTTTCTTTGCTTCTGCTGCTGTTGTAGTCCATCCACCTCGAGGTTGGACGTGTTGTTCATTCTGAGAAGCTTTTCTGCTCACCACAGTTGTAAAGAGTGGTTATCTGAGTGAACGTAGCCTTTCTGTTACCGCCAACCAGTCTGGCCATTGTCCACTGACCCATCTCATCCACAAGGTGTTTCTGTCCACAGAGCTTCTGCTCACTGGATTGTTTTTTGTTTTTCACATCATTCAGAGTGAACTCTGGAGACTCTTGTGCATCAAAATACTCAGATTAGCCCGTCTGGTGCCAGCAGTCATTCCACTGACCTCCTGACCTGTATCTGCATGGTTTTGCATTGCACTGCTGCCACACGATTGGACAACTGCATGAATAAGCAGGTAAACAGGTACTTAAAAAGAACAGTTGAGCATTTTGGCAAATACTCTTAGCTGTTTTCTTTCTGAGAATAAAATTATGGGATCAATGTCAATCTCATGTTGTTTAGCCTAGCTTAGCATAAACAGTGTAGGCAGCAGAAAATAGCTAGCCTTTAAAGTGTCTACAGCCATGTTAGCAGCTTTGTGAGGCTGTATTTTGGCACTACTTTGAGCTGAATGGGAATGCTAGCATGCTAGCACACGTGCAGTGGCAATGTTAAGATGCTGGTGTTTAGCAGGTAATGTTTACTGTGTTCCCTATCTTAGTTTAGAATGTTAGCAACATTTATGTTAGCAACAGGTAGCATTTGCTAGTTTGCACTAAAGACAAATGGTCATACGTTTTGCAGTCATTTGTTCATAAATCAAAGTATCAGACAAATCAAAATTTTGACCGTATGATGACTCTGGATGAAAAGTATGGGATTACTAAATCAATAAAATCCATTTTAAGGGGATCATGAATGTCTGTGTTAAATTTTGTGAGAATCTATCAAATAGTTGCTGGGATATTTTCCTCAGAACCACAAATATGATCTCTTAGTGGCAGAGGATCAAAGTCAGTAACATTATGTCTATAACATTTAATCCAATCCATACAGTATTTGATACAGTTTTTTAGTCTAGATCAAAGTGGTGGACCATCTGACTGACACATGCAGATCCTAACTTGGCTCTGTCTATTGTCATCTCTTACGATCACTAATTTGCACAATGTAAATAACTTCACCCATACTCACAGTCAAACTCATGTGTTTCTTGAAGCAAACGCATGTGATTGCACACCATAAACATGAATGCATTAAAACATAATGAATGACACATTAACTCTAAATGTCATCATAATAAGCGCATTTATTTAATCAGAGCAGAAGAAAAAGCATTTTAAATGAACTGTGTACCATAATATTCATGTGAATATATACAAGTGAAGTGCTGCTGAAAGCAAACCAGAACTGTATGTATTTCTAGGTAGGGTAATTGTAACTGTATATTGTTAATTGTTTTTGTTTGACTATTTCCTGCTTGTTGTGCCGTTGTTGTCTCTTTTTAAACTGAACATCTGTATATTTTAGCTAATTGTATGAAGGTCTGTTTTGTTTTGTTTTTGCTGTTGTTGTTGTCTCTTCTTTAGACTGTGCATCACAATTAATGTATTTCAATATAGTATTTCACTCTGCTTCTATATCTGTAGTGTAATGCGGTTTTATGATAATGAAAACCGACTGTTTTAATTACATGCAAAAGTCCAACTAGCTACAAGAGTTGAAAATTTGCAAAAGCTATAAACTCTGTGTAAGTTTCATGTTTTGTATTTGAACTATGTTATTGGTATTCTGGTATTCTCTACCACATTCACAAACTATTTCATGTGCAATCACATTCCGACCCAGGCTCCGTCTGTCCCATCCTAATCCTGTTACTTTGACTTCCAAATCCATCTCGAGTAAATGTTGACATAAAACTGAGCAGGTCTAAGTACATCAAAGAATTATTTTAAATGTCAACGTGATACACTACCATTCACACTCCTGCACTGCACTGTAAATTATAAAAAACCATGGCCATGTGAGAAAAGTCACAATGCAGTACTATTGTCTCGTCCCGTGAGGATCCTGTCCAGGTGTCAGCCTGTGATGTGCATCTCCTCCATGTGGAGGGAAGGCTTTTGAATGCAGTGAGGCTTGTGGATGTTTACTGCATGTTTCTGCAGACATTCCACAGTCCAGACCTTGAGTTGGCAATGCAGACAGCGTCCTCTGGAAACAATGCAAACACATCTGAATGCTGAGCTGTAGGACACCAGGCTGCACATAAAAACACAGCACTGTCACTGCTCAGGTGAATCTATCTAATACCCAACTACCACCTGATTTTATTACCTTTACTTGAAATAATTATAACAAGCTCTGTACTTTTTTGTAGCTTGTAGTTTCACCCTCATTGAGTTGAACATATAACGTACAACTCATTATTTTTGGATTATTTTGACTATATAACATATTGTGCTGTTTATCACAAACCACTTAGTGTGAAAGTGTTGATAGGATATTTATTTTGAAACCCCTCACATTTTGAAACAGTGTTACAAAATACCATCTGTGGTTATACTGCTTGGATGGGCAGCGACCTTTGAAAGGGACCAGATGTTCATCCACCGTAACGTCTGGGCTGGGACTGTAGATGAGTGGCAGACGCTCCACCCACTTGTCCTAAAACTCTCGGATCACAGAAAGCTTGTCACGATGGCGACAGCCAAGTCGGGTGTCTCTGTTGTCAGAGTGGATCACCCGTAACAACATATGAAATGCCTGCACTAACATGGTGACACACACAAAAGAATGATGCCCAGCTAGACTCTGCATGCTACAAAACTATGGGGTGGATCCATTTGTGGATGTGTATACACCAGACAGAATGAAGACCCTGTGCTTGGAAGTGTGTCCGCTCTGACTCCATCCATCCTTTCTCCCCTCCAAATATGTAAAATTTCGGACTATGGTTTTGATTGGTCTGTCAGGACCACTTAATGATCCGAGATCATTCATCTCAGATACAGCACGCCTTATTGGCCCTGGAGTCAGTCTGATACCACTCCCATCCAGGACAGTTTCCCATTCTTTGACTGGAAACTTACAGGGTCAGCAGGACCCTCCTCCTCGTCATTTGATTGTTTCTAATCAAAAGGTCTGGATCATATTCTGCCTTGTCTTCTGCTTCTGACACTTCCTCCTCTGATACATCTTCACAGTCAGTTTCATCCTGTCCTCTCTCCTCCTCACCATCATCATTGATCATTGTCATGATCAAAGATCTGATCAAAGGAATATTGTTTAGTCATTCTGGTGCCACAGAATGAAATGTGAGCAATGCCCCAAAGAAGCTTCATATACCAGAGCCGCAAGAAATGTCGTCTGTATGATTGAGAGTGCCAACATCTCCATCACCTATAAGTATAATATACACATACATGTACTGTATATATATGGATGGTGTGTGTGTGTGTGTGTGTGTGTGTTTTTGTGTGTGTGTACACCTCCATTTTCCTAGTTGTTATTTAAATTTACACAATCCAGTGTCTCAGTGTTTCTTAGATTAAACCATAGAACAAATCAACAATTTTAGATTTTTAAAAAGCAGGGAATCCTGGAAGCTTCTTGTTGAACTGAATGTAGTAGATGGTGTGGTGTGTAGTGGAGAGTTTACAGCTGGAAAATGTTCTATAGAGGTGTGGATGGACATATCGCTATACACTCAATTTTATACACGTTTCTCTTAATTATAATCTCACCTATTTATTTCCCAAGGCCAATCATGTTTGACTATGAACCACGCCACATATATACAAAACTGAAATAAAACACTTGAGACACCCAGATGAAATAAACTACATTATTTTGTCAAATGTGGAGGAAGGCTACCTGACAACAGCCTCGTGTGCAGTGACATCATCGCACAGATGAGTCTGAGAGGAAGTTTGAGAAGAAGATGCAGATCTAATCATGCAACGCATCTCAACGGCAATTAGCCAGCAAATTAAATATTCATAATCATTATTTATTAATGTTTATTATTAGTATCATTATTATTATTATTATTGTCATAGGCATTTTATAGGCCCTCATTAGGTATGACGATTGTGGAGATAATGACAGGAAATGAGGCAGAGAGAGATGCAACAGAAGTCAACAGCTGGATTAAAGCCTGGGATATGGCAGTTTATTGTGAGGGTCTAAACTACTTAGTCACTCGGGCACCAAGCTGACAGGCACACCAACAGAGACTATACTGTGTGTGTGTGTGTCACTTCCTGTGTGTCTGAGAGGGCGCACCAGTATCCCCATTTGAAAATGAGCTACTTTGTGACCTTCTGTGATGACAGGCTTCATGTGTGGCCATTATAAACAGATATTAAACAGTAAGAGTGTGTATGTGAATGGAGAACCAACTTGGAAAGCACTTTGTTTACTAAGGTAGAAACAAAATATTTAAGTACAAGCCATTTTTTTTCAATACATGCCTGGTTAGTAATGGGGCCATATTGGAGCGCAGTATCCTGTCTCCTTTATGCATCCATGGAGTGTGTGCTTAACGAGGGCCAAACTCCAGCACAGAGCCCAATAAAGTCAAGCTCCCCACTTGAAATTCACTGCCAAGAAGCGCCACTGCTCAGAGCTGAGGCTGGAATGGATTTCTGTCCCGGGTGAGAATGACATGGGAGGGTAGAGAGGACAAAGAGCTTCAACAAGACAGAGGAGCTTGAAGCGAGGCGCTGGGCTGTACCGAGCAGAGACGGCGGACAGAGCTGCTTAGGCAGCCAGCAACACTGAACACCAGCTGCATTAGCAGGAAAGCTACCTCCTCTGAGGTGGCTGCCATGCTCACTTGGCTCGCTGACACACACACACACACACACACACACACACACACATCCCTGTCTTACTGTATTCACAGGGACCTGTACGGTGGCCCTGAGAGCTCAACACACTGCAAGTTAAGAAAGAACACATGCAAATAGACAACACACAAACACATTCAGAACACATGATCATCAGTGTGACACCACATGCCCTGTAAATACTCACAACACAACAGATGTGTTTCCAGGGGACACTAAATGCTGATGCACCTGTCTGAGATGCATTTGTTGTTCAATGCAAATCAAGTCAGCTTTATTTCTAGAGCACATTTAAACACAGCTTGAGCTGACCAAAGTGCTGTACAAAAGACAATTCAAATAAATAAAAGCAAGTAAAAAAAATGACTTGAAAAGTCATAAAGCATTGAACATTGTTCATCACTTTTTAATGTCCCCTGGAAACACTTCTGTTGTGTTGTGAGTATTTGCAGCTGAGGATGTTTTCTGGATTTGTTTGTGTTTTGCCTATTTGCATGTGTTTTCTTAACATGCAGTGTGTTGAGCTCTCAGGGCCAACATAGACCTGTCACTGACATATTGCCTTCCCGAACCACCTAACCTTAACCATCACACCCGAATGCCTGAGCCTAACATCGACGCTAACCCTCAAACAGCCTTTAAACTTGTGAGGTCCCCACCGAGCTGCTGACCTCCCAAATATAGTGGGCTCCTGGTTTTCGCCTCCTACTAACTAATATAGTAAAACAAGCCCACACACACACACACACACACACACACACAAACCAAGGCATGAACACACTCACACACACACACACACACACACTCACTGTCAGCCAGGGAAATGGCAAACTTAGAAACGCTCTCACAGGGGAAAAGTCAGGACATCAACACAAACACTGTGAAGCAGAAAAGTGACAGTGACGGCAGGGATGTGCACATGTCACTTCACAAACACAAACATCTACACACACACACACACAAACACGCGCGTGCCAGACATTGTGAGGTGTGGAAAATTCTCGCGCAGTTGTCATTAAGCACACATCTCGTATGTGCAGTCTAATTAGCCGCCTCAGTGTGTGTGCGTGCATGCATCAGGGAGCAGCCTCTCAGGTTGACTGCAGTGTGTTGTAGTGATTTGTAACTCTTAAGTCACGTCGACTGCTTCGCCACTTTCAATTTACAGCCTCCTCTTAACAAGCTAACCCCGGGCTCCCATGACACCCCCCCCACCCACCCCCTCCAACCCAGCACCAACCCCACCCACCCACCCGCACACACATACACGCACACGCTCACACACACCCCACACCACCAGCCTTTGCCCCCTACTCTTTCTAATCATTGCCCCGCCATGACAGTCCCAGCCCTCACACCTTCACGCTTTGTTTCTGACAGCCCCCTTTTTCCCCAGAGCAGCGGGGCGGGGGGGATTGTGGGTGGGATCTGACTTCCGTTTTGTCACCAGAAGGCAAACACACTGAGCAAAGACAAGAAAAAGTGAACGCTCCGCTGCCTCTCTTGCTTTATTCCCTTCCTCTGTCTGCCTATGCTGCTTCGCCTGTGGGGAATTAACAAACAGCCAAACATTATTTCTGTGATTTCTGACACGTGTTTACTGGAAAGTTTTCTACCAATGAAAGGGGGAGGGTGGGAGGTTTGGAGTGGGAGTCGTCTTTTTTTTTTTCTTTTTTTTATTCGCAGATGAAATCTAGCAGATAATGAGTGGAAGCCGAGCGACACTGACGCTCTGTTTCTTCGCGGAATGCTTTTGATTCTGTTTACGTCGGTCTCTGTGTTGTTTCCTCTTTTTAACTCATCAGAATCATGAAGGGATTCTTGTTAGACATCAAACAGCCTCAGAGGAGGGGCCGAGGGGGAACCAGAGCTGGTTCAAATTTAAGGATAGCCTCAAGACCTCAAACCCCCCCCCCACACACACACACCACACACACCACACACACACACACATACCCCCCCACACACACACACACCCCACCCAGCAATCCATTGCTACAAACACACATTTGTTGCAGCAGAGATGTGAAGACACTTTATCGTCTGGGTTCATCGTTAACCATCAGAAATCTTCCCTAGCCCTTCACTAGCCTTCACTGAGGAGTCCTCATTCTAATACTGGGGGGGGGGGGGTTATAGTTTTCACTAGCTTCAAGGTTGGATGTCTCCTGTTTGTTTCCTTGTGTCACTGCTGAATTCTGAGTTACTGCCATACTGTCAACATGTGTGCAGCTTCCATTCACTGTGATAGAGAAGCTGGGTCACTGAGAAGGAGGAAACTCAATTCAACTTGCTTGATGTCGTCTTCACGATCGACAACATCCACCGCGTGCTCGAAGGTCTCCTTAACTCACATCTGTGGTTCCTCCTTAACAAACCCACAATAATATGATGAGGAGATAAACTAACAATCTCCCTCAGGCTAAAATAATTCCGCGTTAAAAAATTATAATGCAAAGATGATTAAGCTAAAATGAAAAAAAAAAAAAAGTTGATTCCTCTTTGTCTCCAGGCTCTGACCTTGTTACACTAATAATTCCCCCTCTAGGTGGTGGGGGGGGGGGGGGGGCAAAGAGCCCACAGGTTAATGCTGGGGTGGAGGTGGGGCTTTGGAAATGAGCAGCAGCAGGAGTAAAACAGTGAGCATGAGATCTGACAGTTTAAGTCCACCACCATTAAAAAGTATATGTTAGATATACACTCAGGCACTTTCTCAGCTTGTGTTTTTTTTTTTTTTGTTGTGTATGTTTTTTTTTCCCCTGTGGCTTGAAAGGTGGCGTGACATGTGCACGAGTGAGTATGTAAATAAGTGTGTGTCATGACTAGCCAGTGATTGGTGGGGCAGCACTGACGGGTCGCAGCTGATTGGCTCCCGTCGAGTGGCCACCAGACATAGGGAACCAAGATGGCGGGGCCGAGCTGCAAGCTGAGAGAACCGCGTCTTCCTCCTGTCCCCCACCAGTCACACTGCTGTCTACGTCCTTGTACCTTTTTGCTGTGTCAAGAGCCTTGTTGTTGTTTGAGAGTTGGTAGGAGTGGTCTGCCTTTTTCTCTAGATTGCTTTTCTCCTGTTTTTGTTAATTAGGGAGGATAGTTGATATAATTTGGTTTTGTTACAGTTGGGCAGGTTATGTTGATGTTTTGTTTCTAGATAGATTTGTTTTGGTTGTTACTCTGGCCTTTGTCCACCCTGCGGCTGAAATCCACTTTCCTCCTATTTGAGAAGCACTTTGTAAATAAATACACCAGTTAACAGTCTAGTAATCTGTTGCTGTGGCTACGTCTGACTTGGGGAAGATGGGGTTTTCTATGTTGTGTTTTGGCTGCCCCTAGACAGGACATAACGAGTCTAATACAACAGTCCTGCAGTAAATCTCACCTTCACTGGTTTGAATGTGGTGGACAAAATAATAGAAACACCTGCTGACAAACCACAATGCAGTTCAACAGCACTAAAAACTGCAACACCTCTCTAACAGTCTGAATAAACACTGAACATTAAAACTCTCATGTAAGAGGATTTACTGCATCACTGTTGTGTTAGACTGCAGTAGTTTTACCTAGGTGTACCTAATAAACTGACAACTGAGGCCATGTTCACACCTGACATTAACATGTACCTCAGGTGATCCGATCCCAACGAATCATGAACTGAAAATATCTTACTGTTCCAAATGGATAAAACCTGATTTCACTGCAGAGCTGTGAGCTGCGTAATCATTCGCTCAACCCCTCCACGCCCCCCAATCTCTCTCTCTCTCTCTCTCTCTCTCTCTCTCTCTCTCTCTCACTCACACACACACACATACACACAGACACATTTACAATGGACCCTTCTGTCAGATTGGCTGAAAACAACAACACATACCTGGTTATTTGCATATAAAGCAGAGAAGAGAGATCCGACTACAAGTGGTCACCGGAGACGCATGTCAGGTGTGAACTGACCACTTGTGATTGGATCACTGGAGACGCACGTTAATGCAGGTCTGAACGGGGCCTGTGTTTATGTTGCCATGAAAAAAATGCGCCATGCAAGTGTAGCAGTAGACTGGAGGTGACTTCCTGAGCTAGCTCATAGCCGGCCTGGATATACTGCGGATGGTTTTGCCGGAGTCAGTCTCTCCTGAATCTGTAAAACTGAGGTGGTGAGTGAAACGTTGCCTCGCTCTGGATGGACGCGAGTATGAAAATAAAACCTGGCTTGAAGAAAGAGAGAGTTTGAAAGACTCGATCGTGACATTATTGGGTTCGAGGGGGATTTTTGAGTGACGTTTTAAAACAGTTCATCCTCCGCATCATCCAAACTCAAAGTAGAGGGAACATCTTGTGGTGGATTAGTGAAAATACTGATACATTTTTGGTCATTTCAGCTCTTACCACAGAGCAGGCTGCCTGTAAACACACGTGTTTTGTGGTGCAGTCTTGAGCTGAAGACAGATGACTGCCCACCCTGTCCGTGAAGACACAGAGCGACTTCTGCTTCCTCTCCCAGCGAGGAACAATGTCTCCTCTGTGCCGCTCTGCCTCTGTCTCATTACCAGCAATATTAACTTATCCGTCACCTTTGACCCCTGGCCCCTGACTTCAGGCAGGAAGTGGAGACAAATTAAAGCACACTGTGCTTTCAATCAGCACAGGAAGCCCCTGGCTGTCCAACTCCATAATCAGTTTTATTTAATTCCTTCAATTAATCTTCCTCTATGAATCCACAGCACTGGGTCACATGACAGGGCGAGCAGGGACCAGACTCAACATCTTGCTGGGAGTGGTATTCTACTGCTGTCGTTCTCATGTCCGACATGTAACATTGTTCCTCTTCATTAATAATGAATGCAGCTTTGGCAGAGGTGAAGGTGTCTGATGTGAAAACTTCCTCAGCTGTCACACTCTCTCCCTCAACCATACCACTATTTCCTTTAAAAGTCCTCACTCAGTATTCATACAACATCTCCTCTCATTCTTTAATTTGACTCTTCCGTTATCACTCGACTTCCTCCAGAATTCATAGTGGCTCTCTGTTGCTATGCTTGGCTTCATCTGGTGTTTTTAAAAGGCAGACTGAGGCAGAGCTAGGCAGCTAAGTATTATAAATGGTAGAATAATACACAGTACATTGCTCATTGTTTCCCTCCCATCTTCCTGCTAGGCCCACATTAAGACTTTTTCCATTTTTTCATGCCATTGTGTTTTGCCTTACAAAGTTGTCTTTTTTAAAAGTTTCACTAAGCACTACACTGATTCAGAATCAGCACAATCTCAGCTGATTATATGTCACTCAGTGAAATCTTATGTACATTGTAATATGGGTGAACAGCCCATAAAAGAAGAAAAAACAAAAAACAGACCTTGAATGTTTCCTTATTTTATAGGTAGAAACACTGCAAATCATAATAATGGAAGAAAACTTCAACACAGAAAGTTGCACATATTTGTTTGCATTGTTCCAAAGGTGATTTGAAGTTTCTATCTTTAGCTGATCATGAGTTCTGCTCACTGAGCAGGATTTATGGGTGTTTTTGGTCTGCTCCTTCAGAAATCAGCTCCATGTTTCTAAATATCTGACTGCTCACATCCTTCTTTCTTTATTCTGTCACTTCAATAAACTCCGAACAACTTCTCCTCACTCTGAGCTCAGAATAATACAGTACTATTCTCATTTAGTTTGGCTATACAAGCAACTGACAGCCAAGCCTCTGAATCAGACACTCTGAGTGGCTGTGACTTCACCCACTGGAGCCAATAGGAATGCCCAATTCAGTGACTTGACTCTAGACGTCACTAGCAAAGATGGCGGATGAGAATCGACCAATAAACACACAGAGAGAAAGCAGCAAAGCGCCAGACAAACGGTAAGACTACGCCAAATCTTTCCTAACTTTTCATGTTAGTTTATCGACCGAAGGAAGTGACTCACACGTTCGAACAGGGGCTTGTTAGAAAGGGCTGATTCTCTAGTTTCTGGTATGCAGTTATGACGCTCTAAAGAAGATACTTGGGAGCACGTATGCTCGGAGGGTCAGTTCATCCATATTACAATAACACCATGTATGAAAAGTGCGATGATGTAGTATAAATAAAGACAAACTTCATGTCAGGAGGAGGTTGTGGTGGATGGATGGGCCAACAAAACACAGAAATATGACACAGGAGAACCTTGATTGTAGTAACCATGGCGACAAAGGTAGATACACAGCTGTTGGTACAGTCAGTGTGTTTATTATTGTAACCATGACAATCGAGGTCCACTACGCCTGCTGCCGAAGGAGCGCTATTTCAGGAGACACTCCTATGGGTCGTATCAGAGGGTTGGTTGGTTACCGTTGTCACCACACAGCAAGAAGGTTCTGGGTTCGAATCCCTTCAGGACCGTTCTGGATGTGTTCCTGCACCTGTGACTGATGTGAGTTCCCCAGATCAGTGGGACAAGGCTACAAAAGGCAGGAAATACAGCCTTCAGACGCAGATCTGGAGACGTCCCTCTGCTCATAATCATGATGAAAGAGTGACATAACCTGCAGAGGGTCAGAGGGTGATGAACTGAATTTCAACCATGTCAGGCAGATGATGGAAGTTTTTCTAGGCTTGTTGTTGTAATATCACCCAAACAAACAATGTCATCCGCTACAAATGAACAATACTGTTTCGTATTGTTGTTTTAAGTGGTTTAGATACATTTCAGATGACACATAAATGTCTTTATTATTATTATATTATATTATTATTTATATTATTATAATTAAAACTAAACTAAGCCAAACAGATAGATAAATAAATCAAGTAATTTATTCTTACAGATTTAATGGTCCAAGTGTCTTATTAGTGTAAAACACTGACCATGGTTCTTATTAAGGCTCCTCTCCAGACATGTTTTAAACTCTGTAAAAATCCTCTGCTATTATTAATATTTAGTTTAATGTGATTTTCACACATGGAAACTGAAAAAAGGTAAAACTGGATCTGACGCTCATCCATTACTTCCTGATTGAGAAATGTGGATCAGGCCTTGAGCTCCGCCCACCACCTGCTTGCTCCAGGTGGACAGGTGAAAGAGCAGAGAGTATCAAGATGGTTAGAGGAGGAAACATCAGAGAGACTCAGCCACATGTTTGAGCCTCAGTCAGACCCAGACTCAGAGGAGGAGTCTGAGACCAGAACCAGAGACTAGCAGACGGATCAGAACGGTTAGCATAGTTAGCATCTTTTATCTGTTTGTTGTTTGTTAGCTTGTAGCTTGTGGCTGACACAGTGTTAGCAGTTGTGCTAATGCTTACCCTTTTGCTGTACTGACAAGGTTTCAGGTTTATTAAGCCCCGCCCCCTGCCCCCACCAGTTGGCAGGATTGGTTCTTTAGGTTTGTGACGTATGAAACCCTGGCTGTCTGAATCTGTTTTTATGAGACTGTCATTGGTTCACTGCAGTTCAAGGTGGAAACAATCAGTCATGGTGTCAATGATTATTTCACTCATCATACTGTTTTATATAAAAAACAAGGTTTTTGATTTTCATCGGAGAAAAAACTGGGTTTATAAAACATGGATTGGCCCAAAACAATTACTGCAGAAATACTTTAAACCCTTTTTCCATCTGTTTCTGTAGTTAACTGGTTTAACTCATGGCACGCTGGTGTTGACAAAATGCATTCTGAAAAAGGATGTAATAATACCATCTCTAACAATGAAACAGGAAAAATCAGTTGAACAAAAGTTCATATGCCAAAGATACAAAATTAACGTTTTAAAGCAAAAACAAAAAGAAAGAAAGAAAAATCAGCAATGTATCGAGCATCTATCTAAAGCTGCTTCCTCATGCTGTTAGTAAAAAGTTCAAGATGTTATGAAGAAACATACATTTATTTATTTTTTAATTGTCTCCTTCAGTCATTAAAAGTGTGTAGGTGAGAACAAATTAATGTGTTTGGAGAAAGCAGCACATTTGCAAGGCTTTCCTCCGCATCCGGCACACTCACGGTAATGGAGTGGGAACAGTGGACCTAACCTACTTACAGAGAGTGAATCTACTCCAAAACATTCTTGTTGACATGTTTGAAGATGCCCAGGGCAACACATGCTGCTGCTATGTGCATTTCATTACCAAGAGCAAACCCATTTTCAAATCCTGTTAGGACTGTCAGTGGGATGCAGAGTGTTTGTTAACATGAGAGAGGGATTTCATATGAGTTCATGACTTCTGTGCGTGTGTGTGTTTGTGTGTGCATGTGTATTTCACTGAGATTTCTGTGGGTGAACCACTCAGTTCATAGGGATGAAAATTACAGAAATTATATGTAGATATTCAAACACAAACTTACATTAAAAACCAGCACATATACTGATAATGATACTCTGTTGATGCTCAATAACACACTGACTTCTCTGTTTCCCCCTCTTTAGTCGAAGGTTTGGTCAGTTTAGTTGCAGCAGCATCAGTGATATCATGTTTGTTATCAGCCTTTGGGTCTTTTTTTGTTGTTGTTTTTCAAAAATGCATAAATTTAATAGTATAGAAGCAATAAAGAGCCAGTTTTAGACCTGCAGTTACAGCCCAGAAAAGTATCAGCAGATTAGACCTAGAGATGTAGAAGTTCTGAATATCATCACCAGACAAGCAAAGTATTGTAACACTAGGCACCTCCTGCATGTGATGAGTCTTATAGCCACACGAGCTGAACAGTGCCTCCTATGTGCAGGTAGCGCAACATTTTTTGATGCAGTTGTCAATCAAATATGGAGAAAATCTGATTAACTGGATTTTTCTTAGCTAGCTAGCATGGCTAGCATGGCTACCGGCTAGCGTGGACATTGAAATGACAAAAATTTGTCTCAACAACAAATACATTGATTGTTATGAAATTATGTGCAGACTTTCATTGTCCCCAGAGGATGAATCCAGATGTTATGTGTATTGAAATGTCTTAAGAGTGGGTAGTAATAAGACCAGGCCCCAGTCTAAATGAACTGGGTTCCCCCCTTTATAACGTCTCAGCTATATCCTCTGTAATGGTTGAAAGAGCTTTTCTAAATTTTGAAAAAAAAAATGATGATGATGCTGATAATGTCACATCAAGGTTATCTTTTCTTGGGATTGAGATTTAAAACTTTTAGCAGAAACAATGTTACTGAATGTGTACGGTTTTAAAGAATTGACTATTTACTAGGGAGGCAAGTGTCTAATTAAAGAATCTATCCAGTTGCATTATGGAAAGTGTAGGATCTGCTACTCCCCAACTATATGGAAGTCTATGTCAATCAATGGAAGTCTATGGAGTAAACTTTTGAGTTTTTTTTTTAATATTTCATTCATAAATTTTCCTCTTCAGTGAACTTTGTTCATCCCTGTTCCCCATAATTGCTTCCTGCCGTTTTCTAAAGTGCTTTGCACTCAGCCACTCATTGAGATGAACTTTTGAAGACACTGCAGCAAATAGTCAAGTACATAACATTTCCTCTCCATCATAACTGAGGTGAGAATGAAGAGACTTTCCAGTCTAAACAAACACTCACCTCAAAGTCTGAGGTCTCCTGAAGCCTCTGTCAAATATCCTTTTTAAAAAGAAATTTAGTTGCTGCTTTGAAATCTGTGACCTTTACAAACTGAAAAGGTAGTATGACTTGTTGCATGAACATCGCACCATGATTCCTGCAAAGATATTCTATAATATCCATTACTTATGAAGCTTTAAGGTAATATCATACAAGAGCCATATTTGATTTCCATTAGAAACACAGCTCTCTCCCCAAGGTGTCCAAATATCCACCTATGAGCCCACGCGTGCACACACACACACACACACACACACACTACAATGAAAACATTGCATTATGAGTATTTTCTCCCCATTCTTCCCCTTAATGTTATAAACTCTTTACTTTCACCTTCAGCTTAATCTTCCAGTTCCAGCTAAACACACAAATGTGGATCCAACCCAACATGTTTAATGTATGAGATGCTAACACTGTAACTGCAGTAACACATCTGGATGAGAACCAGAACTCAAATAATTTGTTTACCGAGTGCCCACTCAGACAGAAAGTGGAACAGTGAAGTTTACTTGAGTCGTTGTAAAAAAGGTGATACTGGAAGCTTGGCGATGCACTATACTCAAGGTGCTAGCTGGTGAATTATTGTTTGGAAGTTTTTATTGGACTTTATTATTTATAACTCAAAGAAGATTCCGATCCACAAATATTTCCCCATCCATTTTTGTTGTGTTAAATCTTATTCACAAAAATACAGAGCGATTTGCAAACATTTGTGGATCACTTCCTGTCAGTTTGTGACCTGCCTCCTACTTGTTGGCATAATTTTGTCCAGTTCACACCACAGCTGATCTGTAGTGGTGCTGGTGATGAGTGGCGGTGAATACGAAACAGTAGGTATTTATAATTTTATTTCAAATGTCACAGAGTTGAAAATGTCTTCACTGGTTAAAATTAACAATCAGTTGATGTTAACTTTCACTGGTTCAGTGAGAGGTGAAAATGTCTCCCAAAGCCTGATTAACACAGGCACACAGACAGCTGCAGGCTCTCAGGTGAGCTCTGATGTCACAGACAGGTGAGCTGTAGACTTTCAGGTGAGTTCTGATGTCACACACAGGTAAGCTGCAGACTTTCAGGTGAGTTCTGATGTCACACACAGGTGAGCTGTAGACTCTCAGGTGATAGGATATCAGGATATCATTATCATCCTTGTCCAGCTCGGAAAAAATATATAAATTTATTTAGAAATCATATTGAAAAAAGATGCTTGTTGTAACAGCAGAACAGCAGTTTTCTCTTTAAGTAATCCAGTTTTTTTGAGCTTTAAGGGGCGTAGGTGCTATGGTTGTACAGCTACCATTACAATGCAGATATAGAAGCTAAAGTGATGTGTCGTGTTACATTTGTGTAAATGTGGTTATTTAGTACAGTGTACAGGGTTTGAAGACCTTTCTTGTGGATGGTGGGGATCACTTCACCTTTACAGCCCTGATTCTGAACAAATGACAAATCCTTTTTTTTTTTCTTTTTTTTTTCCCCCCGTTCTTATTTTCCACGATGGAGTCCAATTACTTTATTGCTACTTGCAGTTAAAATGTCATTACTATCATCAGTTTGAAAACAATCATTTTTATAATAATATCCTCAACTAAAAAAGTCTGGCACTTCTTCTCTACACCTTTCTATCTCTATGAAGCTTTCTCTTGGTAACCCACCCCCACCCCCACCCCCCCCCACCCCCTCCCTCCCTCCCTCCCCAGCCTCTCTCTACCCAGGACTTTCATTATTCTCAGGCCTACGTGGGAGTAGCCTCTGTGAATGGTCTTCAAGTGGCACGATTAGTCTGGGCCTCTGTGGCTGAACTGCTGCCGCACACCTGCACAGAAAGGATTTCTTCCTGGACTGTGGTGCGGGCAGACTCTCTCTCCTGTGGCTCTGCAGACTGCCCTGTTCTGGACCTCCAAGTAATGCTCCAGTACGCTCCTCCCCGCTTACGCTCAGGGGTACCCTCCTCATCTGCGAGGTGTCGCGGCCCACTGACTTTCAGCTGCGGCGCCTCAGGGACCCTCCTGCAGCCTTTCACCTCCTCCTCATTCTTCATCATCCCTGCCATTTTGCTTTTGTAAAAAAAAAAAAAAAAAAGTCCACAAATTACCACTTAGAGTGTGAAACAGCTGCTCAAGAGCAACCAAAGTCTGCAGGAAGAAAATCAATCAGCTCATATTGACAATTTCAAATGAATGTGAAGGCTTGAATTCTTCACAGTCATTGCTTTTAACAAGTGGTATAGACAGCCTTTTTCTCACTTGATGTAAATGGAGCGACACATCAAAGCCGGTTTGATATTTAGATTATCACTTGAGTTCAATAACACCAGGTAGCGTCAGCTCTGACCCTGTTTACTGCAGAAATTAATGCTTCAGAAAGCAGCAGGAGAGACAAATGATTTCAATATCCCAGCTGCTGTGCTGCTGTGGCAAAGGTGCACAACTCATCTTTTGTGATGAGATTAGAAGCAGTTTCACCAAGTCTTCTCAAGATGAATCCCATTAAAATCACAATTTCCATCTCATTTTCATGATAACCATTTGGCTGTACTTGCATTAGTGGGGTTATCTGTCGCAACAAACCAAGAACTTCTAATGCATCAGCAAATGACAAGACAGTGTTTCACCACCAGACGAGCTTTACAGTGGGAGGGGGAAGTGACGCGATGAAAGAAATGCAAAATGAGCTGTTAAAGCAACTATACTGTGCATCATCACCTAAATGGTTTTACCAAACATTTTGTGTTAGAGTTGTGGTTTGGTCAAGACAAGACTCAGTTTGTAAAGTTTACTGCCATTTGCTCATTTGCTTTTATCCGAAGATACTTACAGGTGAGGGACAATACAAAAGCTTCAGTGCAGTAGGAAACTTTGGTGTAAGGACTTAGTACAACATCTATTTAATAAGTGAAGGAGATCAGATAAAGAAGAGCATAGTAAGTGCTAGTTAGGCGTGTTAGTGGTGTTAGGAGAGGTGCTCCTCATCAAGAAATTCTTGATAGATAGAGAGGGACACTCCTGCTCTGACAGACTTTGGTAGCTTGTTCCTCCAGCAGGGAACAACAGACCAGAACAGTCTGGACTGTGATTGTCTTGTGTGCAGGGATAACAATGCCAGAAGAGATTCCTTGGAAGAACGCAGTGGCCGAGAAGTAGCATAAGGCTGAATGATTGAGTTCAAGTACATTGGTGCCACTAGGATGGGCCTTTATGGTGGGGAAAGATGTGGTTTGCGTTAGTAAGTATTAAAATAGCATGTCCTGCATGTCAAAACAATAACAAAAGACAGCGTTGGGTCACGTCATGAAATAGCATGGGATCATGGAAGTTGTGGTCTTCACCATTACCATAAGCTCCTCCCGGTTTGTATTACTTCAGTGTCAGTGGTTCAGGAAATCAAACAGACCCGGTGATTCTAACAAGTTAAAAACACTGAATGAAGCAGTTTGACATGTAAAGTAAGATTATGAGCGACGCTGTACGGAGGACAGAGACTCAGGGAAGAGCTGGAGCTGAGATTGATGCTAACCTTTGTTCTGATTGTTTCTCTGATAACTTATGAAGCAGACGTTCAGCAGGTTTTTACCAGCAGCTGAATTATCCACAGAGGTGTCCTCCTCTCCACAACAAACACACCAGAGGATTAAAACTGGTTGAAACACTCAATAAAGGAGTTTGACATTAAAAATCAGAGATTCACAGACGCACTTCATTGACACAGGACAGGACGTCTCCAGCAGCTGGGAGCTGAGCTGTCTAACATTTCCTCAGCTTGTTTCTCTGATAACTTCAGATCCAGACGTCCGACGACTAAAGTCCTTCATCTGGTTCAAATATAAATGATCTTAGAGGAAATCACAGATTTCTCTGGTTTAAAACATTTGGGATAATGTAAGAACACAGCTCAAAAGAATATATAACACAGGTCTAGTCATTTTTAGACATTTCAATGTGGAAAAGTTACATATTATAACTTTATGAACACCATCTTTCCCAGACATTAAACACATGCTTTGTCTAAACAGACATGCAAATGTTGCGAATTTTAGTTGAAGGAAAATAAATGACACATGTTGTCAGTGAATGTTTTACAGATACAATCAGTGTGAACATTTTGTGACTTTACAGATATGTTCATTAAAAATCTTTCCTCATTATGTTGATAAAGCCCAGAATCCATGACAGCAGTGTATTTGTTCTAAATGAGGTTGGAGAGATTACAGAGACAATACACAGAAGCTGCTCTTCTATTAAAATATGGTTGTATTTTACAAGAGGGCCCTCTGACAGCCTTCAGCTGTTTGAGTTTTCATCATGTGACAACTGAGCCGTTTCCATTAACTGAGGAAGATTGTGAGACGTTGTGGAAAGCTCAGATAAAGCTAGAGAGAAATTAGAAATGTATATATTTTTCATTTTAATCAACACTAAATGTAAACATAAAAAAACGTTTGGATGATGTGTCCTAGTTGGTTTTGAGAATAGAGGCTTTATTGCACAAGAGTAGTGGAGTGGTATGTTTACCATCCGCTATGTGCTGGTTCAGAGGTCTCAGGCCAGTCTTCATGTAAATTCTAACAGGGATTTCATCAACAATCTTATGGGTCAAAAAAACTCATATAAGATAAATAAAGTCTGGCTGATAATCTATGAGACTGCATCAGAATCTATTTTTGATGATTGCACAGTTTCTAAATAAAGTTAGAGAATAATAATGAAACAGGCCATACATCAGTAGGTTTGGAATAAGAAAGAATAGGAAAAAGCTTCAGGGTTCATTATGGTGCAAATGGTGTGGATCCCTTACCACGAGCCTAATACAATATATCACTGGATCAAAGTTTAATTAGAATTTCCATTTTTATTTATCTATGCTGGCAGAAAGCAGAACATACTCTTTGAAAAATCATGGCGGTGCCAGAGGATATTTCCGAAAGCAAACCTCTCAAAAAGATAATGAAAGTTGCCTTGACAGTGGAGCCAATCCCAACTGTAATGGAAATTCTCCCTTCAGCACTCCTGCTAATGCCTTTTTACAATAGATAATTCAAGGAACCACTCTTGGATTGCCACAACAAGCAGCAGAATGAAAGAATACAGTTGAATGATAAAAAGCTGAATGCTTAAGAACATCCACATTTAAAGGAGGGAGCTTGAGATTTGCCAGGCTTGGTAATTGACCTAATTGGCTAATAATAGCCGCCAATTATTGAGCTGAAGAACCTCATCAAATAATAACTCAAATCCTTAAAAATGAATAAGTAAATTACAAAGCTATTATGGGTGTGGTTGGTGGTGAGTACATATAAGACATTTTACATGCTGGTAATTGGCAAATAATGGCAGGAGGGAGAAGAGCGAGACGGTAGGACTTGTCCCCTCCCTCGACGGACCACCAACTCATTATTCTTGTTCAGTGAGGTGAAGAAACACCCCTTCCTTGGGAATATCCCCGCCACACACACTGACAGAGTGCACACACACAGATCATGCAGCATTCCTGTGAGACAGTCCAAGTTGATTGTTGTGTGAGAGGTAGTTTTAAGCGGAAATAAAGCAGCTAACGCCATAATGAAACAGCTCTCCTGGGGAAGATGCGGCGCGCCAGACAAATAGATGTTACACTCACTGCCGGGGTCTCTGCTGAGCGCTGGTGGGGGTGATGTAGATTTGTAGAAAAGTCGTTAACATCTGAAGGTTTGATCACAAAGATGAAACATGAACGTGCTTAGAAAATTTCACGGCAATGTGCCTGATACATTATCCATCCTTATCCTTCTTATTTGGCAAAAATGGAGCCACAAAGCAGACTACAGGCAGGAGCAAGTTCAAGGGTTTTAATCAATCACAGGTTGGTTCACGAATAATCAGTCAAACAGCAAAGGTATCCAAATCGGCCTGATAGATTAGGATCAACCAACTTGAACAACCATGCAGGTCTTTTCTTCAACCCTCAGATACGACCCGTAGGAGTGTCTCCTGAAATAGCCCCCCCCCCCCACGGCAGCAGGCATACTTTACTGACAGCAGTGTACCTATTTTTGTCGCCATGGTTACTGTAATAAGGATCATGGCTTAATTAGGTTTAGGAAAAGAATTGTGATTTTGGTTAAAATAAGTACTTCCTCAACATTGCATGGTCTTTGTTGTCATGGTTACAATATAAACAGCTAGTTTTTAATATGGGAAGGTTAGGGTTAGGCTTAGGGTTACCTGTCTCTCTTTATACTACGTCACCACACTTTTCTCTTTGATCGTGTCATAACTACTACCACCACTGGATGTCGCCTAGCAACAAAACGTAACATTGCTTCATAATAACCTGCTGCACAGACGACCTGTGGGCTTGTTTATTTAGAGGAGAACAGTCTTTCATTAAAGTCTTTCATCAAGTCTTTTCATCAAAATTGCAGTATGTCCAGATGCTCTGGCAATGAAGTGTCCAACATGGGAATGTGTTCATCTTTAGGAATGTAGAAATGTGCTCAGTGAAATCTTCAATCTTTATTCTTAAGATTTGACATGTTCTTTAATATTAGGGAAGAATGTGTCATGGTCAAGAAGTCAAAACAAAATACAAGCAGACAATTTCCAACAAGGCTGCACAAAATCACATATTTTGGACGAAGCATTGAGAAATTCCTGCTGTATTAGAATTTGACTTATTTGACCTTCATGGCTGCTTCATTTTCGTGGAGTTGGACTCTTCATGTTCATGTTCTGTGTCTTATTCCACCATCAGTCACATCACACATTCAGGAGCAGGGTGTGTTCATGCAGCAGACGATGTGGTTTTGTCAAAATGTTTCTCCATGTACAAACACCGAAATCAGAAAGAGAGACCTTTGGAAACGATGACGTATACACCCACTGGCACTCCCTGATTGGGTCTTATCTGCCTCAACGACCAGTGGTGAAAGCAACGTGGATAAGGAAATACAAGTGTAACTGACTTTGTTGTCTTTGCTATCAGCTGTTGTTCAGTTAAATTGTGTATATTAACTCTACAACTGTCTTTACTGTTCCTCGTTTGTAATATTTTGTACAACTAATCAACTGCAGAGTAGGCAATCTGCTTCCTGTTTACACCAGCTTGTGCATGCCCAGTGTACACAGATGGTCATGAGATGTATGCGCTTTCAGGTGTGTTAGTATGGATGGAGATTATATATAAAATGGTCTTTTGGCCGAAGATTGTTTTTGTTTTAAAATGCCGTTTTAAAATATAAATGTATCGGTGTGAACATAGCCTGGACACAAATCAATAAATAACTACACTTGCATGCATCTCCTCCTTGAACCGTCACCTTACCGTGGTGGAGGAGTTTGAGAGCCCTAATGACCCTAGGAGCTATGTTGTCGGGGGCATTTTGCCCCTGGTAGGGTCTCCCAAGGCAGATTGGTCCTAGGTGAAGGGCCAGACGAAGAATGTTTCAGAAGATCCTAATGATGAGTAATACCAAGAACCAGAGTACCCGGCCCGGAGGGACACCGGTGCCCCGCCCTGGAGCCAGGCCTGGGGTTGGGGCCCGTGGGCGAGCGCCTGGTGGCCGGGCATTGGCCCTTGGGATGAAGATCAGCACCTCCAAGTCTGAGGCCATGGTTCTCAGCCGGAAACGGGTGGATTGCCCGCTCCGGGTCGGGGGGAAGGCTTTGCCTCAGGTGGAGGAGTTTAAGTATCTCGGGATCTTGTTCACGAGTGAGGGTAGGATGGAGCGGGAGATCGACAGGTGGATTGGGGCGGCGTCAGCAGTGATGCGGGCGTTGAATCGGTCCGTTGTGGGGAAGAGGGAGCTAAGCCGGAAGGCGAAGCTCTCAATTTTCCGGTCGATCTACGTTCCAATCCTCACCTATGGTCATGAGCTTTGGGTAATGACCGAAAGAACGAGATCGCAAGTACAAGCGGCCGAAATGAGTTTCCTCTGCAGGGTGGCCGGGCTCAGCCTTAGAGATAGGGTGAGGAGCTCAGTCATCCAGGAGGGACTCGGAGTAGAGCCGCTGCTCCTCCATGTCGAGAGGAGCCAGTTGAGGTGGTTCGGGCATCTGGTGAGGATGCCTCCTGGACGTCTCCCTGGGGCCGACCAAGGACACGCTGGAGGGATAATATCTCTCGGCTGGCCTTGGAACGCCTCGGGATTCTCCCGGAGGAAATGGTGGAAGTGGCTGGGGAGAGGGCTGTCTGGACCTCTTTAATGAGGCTGATGCCCCCGCGACCCGGATCCGGATAAGCGGGAGACGACGAACGAACAACGAACACTTGCATGTAATTTGAACAGGAGCAACACTAACCTACAGAGAAATGCACACAGCCTGTATTCAGAAACTGAGCCCTAAAACCAGCCGTCAGTACTTCTGTAACTTTGTGATGTCACAACAAAGCAGTCTCCACTCTCAGCCATGCTTCAAGCCCCACCCACCTGGACGTACCATCCAACCTTGCAGCATATAGTTTAGATTGTTTACTTGGAATCTGCTTTATTTTTTATTCAAACACTCAAACAATCAGCCAATCAGAAGAGAGGCTCAGAGCCTCCTCTCTTCCGATTGGCTCACTGACCTGTTGTTACTAGAGCTCCAGAGAGAAGCTTGAGAGAGGAGATGTAAAAATACATTAAGAAGGTTGTTGGTTCTTGAAACCACAAATATATCTTCTTATGGATCAACACTTGGAGGAAGAAGAGGAAAATATGGAGCTTTATTGCATGAGTCATGATAATCTACTGATATTTTGTAATTACTTTTAATAATTGAGGTACATTTTGAATACTTTTACTGAGTAGCTAACATTTTCCATGTAGGATTTTTACAGCAAGGTATCAGTACTTTTAATTCATTAGTAAAGGATTTGAATATGTCCTCTAGCAACCACATTTTCTTTTTCTCAAATGTGAAAGGAATATCCTCAAAACATCTGAATCAATTACAGAGAAACAAAATCACCCAAGAATATTGCATTATTTAAATTGTTTCTCTTCATATATACAAACCTACAAAAAAAAAAAAAATCACCAGAAGTACACAGTGAGCTTGTTTGTTTCTGTTTCTGGGCAGATCTGAGGGAATAAACTACTCTTCAGTATGTTTGAAGTACTGTATATATGAGGTGCATCTGATTTATCTCTGCTCGCACTGGAACACTATCAGAGGAGGTCACATCATTTGCATGCAAAGATAAACAAAGTCAAACAAGATGAACTTTACTGCAGGGAGATTTGTTTCGGAAACAACAAGGACACGGAGGCGAGGACATGTAGAGTACGTGAGAAACAAACTGGAGATGAAGATGAAGATGAAATGTCTTCCTGCCATCACGCCACACTTGTTCCTGATAGACATTCAGCCTGTCTGGATGTGGCTGATCTTTGGTGTCCCTGCTGCTCTCACATGACACCTCACTCTGCCCTGACATACTACAGTATTAATGTTTATATGTTTCATTTTTATGCATCTGCTCCAGCGACAGTCATAATAGTTTCAGGTTGTCTGTCCATCCCATTCTCGTGGACATTAAATCTCACCAATGCCTTGAAGAAACTTCTTCAAATTTGGCACAAATGTCCTCTTGGACACAAAGGTCAAAGGTCAAGCTCACAGCAACCTCACGAAACGTGGTTTTAGCCTTGTGAACGCAATATTTCCAGAACTCGTCAAGGGGAATCCCTTCAAGTGTGGCACAAACATTCACTTGGATTCAAGGATGAACTGATTAGATTTTGGTTTTCAAAGTCAAGGTCAGTGTGACCTCACAAAACAGTTTTTGGCAATGACTATGACTATGACTCTGGAATAACAGGGATGTAACCTGAAACTAGTCTGAGTGGAGGAGGCACCATGTTACAGTTGGTCATGTCTTGTTTTTGTTTCGCTGTGTTTAAAGGTGAAATATATTTATTGTGCTGGACCGTGCACACACATACACATTCCACTTGTATACGAGGTTTATACCAATTCTAGTCTTGATTTGTGATGATGCCATCTTAAGACAGATCTCGGGCTCCCAACCTCCTCCCGCCCTGAGGCTCTCTCCCCCTCTTGCCTTCTTATCTCTGTCGGTGTGTCTCTATCTCTCTGCTAGTCTCTGATCTGCTCTCTATTATCTCTCCGACACAAACTGAAGAACAATTGCATGGTGACAGCGTAGGGAACGTTATTTCAAAATGCAATCTGACACAGGTTAAAGATTACCTCCTCAAAACTGTCATCCATTATAAAAATCTGCCAGGAAACATCAGGGTTACTTTACCTCCAAAACCAATCAAATATAAACTTAAATGCACAATCAGACTCTGGTTGTAGCACTGTTATCATCATCACACGCTGATATTATCGCCCATTACTTTTAAGTTGTGTTGAGCCTCACCCCGCTCTCCCTCGTCTAAATGTCTTTTCCCTGCCAATAACTCAGACAAGCAATCAACTTTTCAAAAAAAAAAAAAAAAACTGAATTTAATGACTGTGTAATGTCGTTCCTTGTAATTCAGTCATATGCCGAAAATAAACTCGTAATAGAGGAAGAGAAGGAAACTGTGCTGCCTCACCACATGACAGTGGACGCTCTATTTTGTGTCACTGCAGATAATTTGTAGTAATATTACGCCAGAAAAATGATAAACATGGCAGAGCCAGGTGTGATTTTCAAGTCATTCATGCCCAAGTTACTAATTTAACCTGCTCTAGGAAATACATTTATCATTGGGGAAAAATGGTGCTGTGTGCATGTGACTTTGGAAAAAACACATATTGAAAAAAAAAAGTATGGAACAGGATTCCATCCTGTTTTATAATTTAACATTTCATAATAACAAGCTACTTTTTCCACAAAGTAGTGGGGTTGTGCGAGCAAATAGTACATTGCTTTATTCAACTTAATAAAAATTAGGCTTTATGAGAAAAGAAAAAAAACTAAAACTGTATTAAAATAAACTAAAATTATAGAGAAAATGTTTCAATTCATTTCATAGATAATCTGAGGATTTTAGGTGGCTATGATGTCTGTCTTCCAGTTTTTTAGCTGTGTCAGATGGAACAGTATTTCACAGCTGATTGTCTGTCAGTGTACGACCACCACATGTGCACTTTAAGTGTCCAACACATTCACTGCATTAATGGTGTCAAGTTGTTGTTGTGTCTGGTGGAATATTTCTGGTTAATGACACAAACACACACAGTAACATACATCTGTTATAGTTTTATAGTCTCTTGTGGATGGTTGTTCATCTCTCCTCAGTGAAAACATTTTTAAAATGGTTTGATGTTTTGTTGAGTTTTTATTACACAATTGTTTTGACCTTTTTAATCTTACAAAAAAAAAGAAAAAGAAAGAACTAAAACTAACACTGAAACTAATAAAGACGAAACTAAAACTGGGGATTTTCATAAAATAAAAACTAAACGAACAAAAAAACTTTAAAAACTAATTAAAACTAAACTGCAATGGAAAAAGTCAAAATGAAATTAAAAAAAAAAAAAAAAAAACTAATGAAAAATCCAAAACTATTATAACTTTGGTGTGAATGAGTGAATGTGGCTTCCATTGTCAAGTGCTTCAAGACAAGGAAAGTATTATAGAAGTGCAGTCCATTTACTATAAAATGTAGATAAGACAAATTTGGAGTTCCTGTCAGGTGTACTCTTATTTTGGAAAGCTGAATTCAGCTGCTTCTTCCACAACGAATGTAACTGATTTTAAACAGCAATTGCACAGTATCTGTTTGACTACAACTGCTGTACAATGGAACAAAACAATGCCACACAGACTGTGTTAACACCAAAGCTCGGTTTGTGCTAGCATAAATTTAGAGCCCTTTGTATTGAGATGCACATGCAAATTTATTCAAATTAAAAATGCTGATGTTTTATCTTACTGCTTTGCAAGCCAGTAAATCTGTTGTGTTGAATCAGACTGAAATTAACTGAATAACTGGGAGAGCGCTGGCCATTTAATAAAGAATAAGAATAACCTCGAGGTTCAGAGCAAAAGGAAGATAGATTAGAGAGTGACTACAATATTGCTGAATTGCTGACAGCACTGATATGATTACAGATATGCAGAATTACTACAACTTATCTCCAAATGTCTATAATTAATATAATGTGAATCTCAATTGATACTGCGTTTGCCTTGGTAACAGAAGCGTTTGTCAGGTCGTTTTAATGAAACCAATTTGATTTGTGAAAAAAACAGGGAAGGGACTAAATAAATGTGTGTGTGGTGTATGTGTGTGTGTGTGTGTGTGTGTGTGTGTGCATGTGTGTCTGCCAGGGGGCCCATGAAGGGGGTCCACAGAGGGCTGACATTGGCTAGGTCGAGAGTTCTGTGTTGGGGGGGGGGGGGGGGGGGGGGGGTCGTGGAGGAATTTAGGTGGCACTGGGGAAAAAGAGAGGAATAAAGGACCCACACCCCTCCACTGAGCCAACAGCCCAATTTCACCCAGCCAGCCATGTGAGGAGAGAACGAGCTGAGGGGGGAAGAGGTAGAGGACGATGGAGCAGCAACTAAAGTTAAAACACGAGCAGCAAAATTGAACACAGGACATTTGGTTTCTGTTCCAGCAGCACAGTACAGAGGAAAAGCTATTTCAAAGTAACAATGGCAAGGCAAGTTTATTTGTATAGCACATTTCATACACAAGGGCAGTTCAAAGTGCTCTACATTAGACATTAAAAACATAAAAAAAAAAAGAAAGGACAGGAAAGGGATAAAAACAATAAAATGCATATTAAAAGAATAGAAACCTTCTCAAAGAAAGTTTCAAAAGACAAAGTGTGAACTCAGGAAATGAGGGCAAGATGATTCACGAGGAGCATTCAAGGTTTAGTCAAAGGCAGCGCACAACACAAGCTTTTAAACCGGTCAAAGGTGATCAAAGTTGGAGCAAGTCTAACACACTCTGGAAGTTAGTTTCAGCTCAGTAACCGCGCAGTGACTAAACGCTGCTTCTCTGAGTTTAGTTTGCACTCTGTGAACACTTAGCAGCCCTCGATCTGACGCCGCCAGAGGTTGAGAGGGTTCAAACCGTCAGACAGTCAGAGATGTATTTTTGGTCCGAGGCCGTTGAGAGGTTTATAGACAAGCTGCAGTGTTTTAAACTCTTTTTTTTATCTGGCAGGCTGGAAGTCAGTGAATAGACTTGAGCGCCGGTATGATGTGTTCACTTTCCTCACTCTTTGATGTGACTAATAAACAGCATTCTGAATGAGCTGATGTTGTCTAAGAGTTGTTTTGGGGAGACCTGAGAAAAGACCGTAACGTGGAAGAAAGCGTGAAAGAGTTTTTTTGACATGAATCCTCTGATTGTTGTTCACTGACATTTAGCAATACTAAACAACAAACAACATACAGTAACCTGACCAGCCTCCAACCTGAACAACCACACAGGTTTTTTCAACGCATAAATATGACTCATAAAATAGTGCCCCTACAGCGGCAGGCGCACCACACTTTATTACAATAATAAACACGTGGACTGTACCGATAGCGGAGCACCTACGTTTGTCACCATGGTTACTATAATAACAGTCATGGCTTGGTTAGGTTTAGGAAAAGATCGTGATTTGCGTTAAAATAAGTACTTCCTCGACTGGTTACAATATAAATAGCTATAGGCCCACATGGGAATCGAACAGCAGTCTCCCCCATCCATCCACCACAACCTCCTCCTGACGTGGACTTTGTCTCTCTTTTTACTACGTCACCGCACTTTTCCCTTTGCTCCTGTCATAATTACTACGACCACTAGATGTCGCCTAGCAACAAAATGTGACTGTGAGTCATAATAACCTGCTGCAGAGACAACCTGTGGGCTTGTTTCTTACAGGAGGACAGTCTCACATAACTTTAAGCCAGCAGTAGGGATATGTAAAGGCGCACAGAACTAACGCACTCTTCTTTTTACAAATGAACAGTTGGATTCAAAAGCAACACAACAACCTTGCTCAAGGATTTTGCTGCTTCACTTCTTGCTGTGGTCTGGTATAGCCAGTAGCTTACAGTGGCTAATGTTAACACATTTTAGATATATAGTGTATTGCAGGGGTCTCCAACTGGTGACTTGCAAGCTACCAGTATCTCACCTCCTGTTAGCTCACCCTAAGGTTCAGAATATGTGAAAACCATGGATGTGTGGTACAAACTTTAAGCAACACAACTTCACTCAGTAAATCTGCTCCAAATGCAACTAAATCAAATACACAGACAGACGCCCCCTCTTCAACTCCAAATAATTATTTGTCAGTTGTCTGAGTTACTGTCAGTTTGTTTACATCAGATCAGCTGTAGGCGACATGCAGTGATAGCAACTCTTCTGACAACTGAACAGATTTATTACTAAACTTTTCCAACAAGCAGGAAATATGTTGAATGTAATGAACGTTCAACTTCAATCTCGTTTTTGTTTTTTGTTTTTTCTCTGCCCATGTTTGTTTACATTTTGGAAAGTGAAGTGTACTAAATGATCTATTTTAATTTCCTGCTGTGTCTGATGTACCATTACATGTGCTGACTGACTGAGGAGCTTCTTTTTTCTCTGAATAAACATCCATAAATCTGCTTAGAAACCAATCAGGAGAGTCTAATAGAGGAACCAAAGCGTATGAGAAATTAAATTTAAAATTTGTGCGGCGAAGGAATATACTTTGGTGCTTAGACCCTGGCAGGAAGTGGATCACCATGGAGTGTGTTCAATAGGAGTGATCACCTTCCAATTAGAGGAAACTTCTCCTGGAGCCCAAACACTGGTGGTGGTTTTGGATATTGATATTTGATGACTTAAATGATGAATGTTTTGTTACCTTATGTGAATTGATGTAACCAGTGATATAAGACATGAGGAGCTCTCAGCCCCTTTTATTCTGTCAAAGTAGCTCTCAGAGTAAAAAAGGTTGGAGACATTATCAAGTCAGTTACCAGAATATATGACACTTCTCTCCTTTCATCTTTACACTTTTTTTCAGTAAAAGCATTGACCATTATCATGTAAATGTCACTTGTGGCCACAGTGATGTTGCTGTTTAGCAAAAGTTGCACAGGGTCACTTAAAAAGGCGTTAACAAAGACATTTTCCCAAGAACACTGTAGGTTAAATGTCACCGTCTTAACAAGAGGCTTAAATGGTATTAACACATTTCCCACAACAGAGCCTGAAAATAAAATGTTGCAAAGAAGAAACTGGAGGAAAGGGGTTTGTGGATGTAGAAACAGTTATACACACATATTTGCACATAATCTAGTTCATAAACTCCTGAGTTACAGAAGCTTGTGGAACAGCAGCTAGCTTGAATTCAGGACTCGTATTATTTTCTAATATTTTCCTAATAATTTTGCAAAGGTTAAAAGCATTGAAGAATGTATTGTTTGTAAGTAAAGAGAAAAAAAGAGACAGATCAGAAACCGTAATTATCAGAAACCGTAATTACAATTTGTTGAGTTACTTCTGTTCATTTGAAAAGCAGCTTTTGATTTCCATAGGAAGGAATGCACCATTTGAACCCAAGTAAATGTTACTATTGGAAACTTTGTTTTTTACATAATGTTGAATTCCTTGCCTACAGACAAATTGCAGGTTTTTGTATATTCAGCTGACCAGCTGAGCACTGACTAAAAAACTCTGGTTCATGCTGGAATCAACAACAACTAACAATTGATTGATTATATTTCTACTCTATTAAATTGAAAAACTAGCTATGTGTACTAATGAAGTGTTTGTACAGTTTTGTCACTGCCTTCTTCAAAGTGTTGGGGTTGTTTTGTTAACACAACTACCATAAAGACTAATTAGCTAGAGACCAGCCATCAGCCCTAGTGATGGATGCAACAGTTTATCACCAGTCATGTGTTTGATAGAGGAGCCCCACAGCTGAGCAGCAAACCACACAACCAACTGGACTCATTTGCATTTCCCCCAAGTGCTGGAGCTGCTGCCATCGCTGCTGCTGGTTCAAGAACTTTTTATCTGTGCCTCATGGTTCAGTTGTTAGCCAACAAGTCTCAAGGTTGGGGTTACCATACCATAACTGAGCTTACAATGGAGTTATGCTGCAATAGGTTACACAAATCCTCAGGGGGAACCTTTGTACCAATCATCTTTTGTCAGAATCTCACAGTTCACAAGTTCAGGTTCGGGCCACATTATCCTCACATTTGCCGTGTCTGTTGATTTTTTTCTGCCTGTAACTCTTTCTAACTTCTCTATCTTCTTCCCGCCCACTCACACACACCTGTTTCCAAATCTGGAAACTTCTCAACGCCAACATCTGACATTATTTGGAATATTTTTGACATATTTTTGTCTGAACTGGCCACTTGGTGGTGCGGCTGGTGTGTTGTTTGAACATGTCAAGCCAACAACTCCTCTAACCTGAGCAACTAAACAGGTGGTTTTTTTTTCAAGCCTCTGATACGACCCATAGGAGAGTCTACTGAAATAGCGCCCCTACAGCAGCAGGTGTACCGGACTTCGGTTTTCATTACAATAATAAACATCCATCCGCCACAACCTCTTCCTGACGTGGACTCTGTCTCTCTTTATGCCAAGTCATCACACTTTTGCTCCTGTCATAATTAGTACAATCACTAGATGTCGCCTAGCAACAAACTTCACTATGAGTCATAATAACCTGCTGCACAGACGATCTATGGACTTGTTTTTTTTTTACAGGACAATCTCTATCAAGCAGATGGTCAGGAGGAAAATGTGTTATAGTAAGGTTTTGTGTATTTGATCATGCATACAAAACATTGTTCATAACATTTAAAAACATATATATAAATATATATGTATATATATATATATATATACAGTTTTCTTTATCATCAACCAAAGAATCAATAGCAAAAGTTTTTTTTTTCATCTGCACCTCATGGTTCACCAGATATCAGCAGGAAGGTGAAGATGGTGAGGTCGCTGATATTGTTAAGTACTTCCCTTATAGGACATGTGTTTACCATGTATTATTTCTTTAGCATGTAGAGTGTTTGCGATATTGATGCTTTTATGTACTCCCCCATACAACACCATAAAATTAGTCAGTCAGTCAACCTCCTGCAATATTATCCACGATGAATGAAATCTACAAATATAATTCTCTTTCTATGAAAGCCACAGCAGCCTATAGTGTGCACAACATGAAGATATCTGAATACTTTCTGAAGCTACTATACAAGTCAAAGAAAGAGAAACTTAAACTTAAGACTTGCACTTAAGGTTGTATGTGTGGAAAGGTTCAATCGTGTTCACTTGAATGGGACAGTGATTTCAGACTTTGGTGATTTTACCTCTTTTGAATATCTTACTATGACGCTCCATAGTGAATGAGGGAAACTTCAACATAAGCATAGATAATAATGAAGACTATTATGTAGAATAGAGAATGAGCTTTCAGTTTTTCACGACACGTGGCAGGCTCACCCATATATACACTTAAGAACTTTTTTATTTCAAAGGGACTTACTGTATTTTGATGTTGCCTTTTCAGATCGCCTCTGTATTTTCATGCCCATTCTCATGGACACGATATCTCTTCAATGCACATCTTCAAATTTGGCACAAATGTTCACCTGCACTCAAGGACAAACTGATTAGATTTTGGCAGTCAAAGGTCAAAGGTCAAGGTAAGTGTGACCTCAAAAAACGCTTTTTACTTTATTACTCAAGACTTCATACAGCAACTATGACAAAATTTTACACAAGTGGTTCATATTTCTTATGACTGTGGATAAACAGGGATGTAACCTGAAACTAGTCTGAGCGGAGGAGGCAGACAACCATGAGAAAATAATTCAAGTCTTTAATGTTATGACGCTAAGCGTATGTTCAGTCAGGAAGACTATCTTTATGCCTTCTTTCTCTCGCTCTCTCCCCCACTGACCCCACTTCTTGTAATCAGGTGTTTTTGGTAACCAATCAGATTTCATGATCTCCATGATCTCAACCAGCCAATCACATTGTCGCTGTCAAACTTTAGAAGCTGTTCTCTCCCCTGCTGTCTCCTCATTTCAGTGTGTATTGCTGTGACCCTCCTCCAGTCTTCATATCCAGCACCAGGTCCAGCTCATCAGAGTCCTCATCAAATCCAGATCTCCAGCACTCTTTTCTTCCCATCACCCCCACCACCAGTGTCTAGACCCCGGGGGGTTTCCTATACTTCGCACAGCCTCACCCCCTTTCACATATGATGACATCACAATGGGATCTAATCACCAAAGACTCTCACATCTCTCTTTCACTTTTCCTCTCTTGTTTTGCACATGGCAATAAAAGTTTATTCATTGACTCAGAATGAAGTCTCTCCTGATTGAAATAGCCTTTCCAGTTAAACCAGCTGTCAGAACTTTTAAGACACACTGTCTCCCTGTAAACTCAGTGGATGTATTTACCAACATCTTCTATGCGTCACGTCCTCCTGTGATGACATGGTAACAAATTTTAACAAAGTTTTGGAAACAGCGCTTGACAACATGGCTCCGCTGAAAACTAAAGTGGTGTCTGGTAAATACTAAATTGCCAGAGAAAATAATGTATCAGTGAGGAGAGAAGAATGGAAGGAGGACGGAATGAAAAACCATGAAGGATCCTGACAGTTACAAAGCACAACTGTGGAGCTACAATTCAGACATCAGACAAGTGCGACAGTCATTCTGTAGAAACATTATCGATAACAATAAGAACAACTCTCACATGCTGCTTTCAACAATGAGAAACAATTTAGATGAGCTATACACCCCAAAAATTGTGAAGAGTTTGCAGATTTCCATGAATGAATTATGAATACCAGATCCAATACTTCTCCACTCCATCCAGATCCTCCCTCCATTGCTCCTTCTCAGTGCACTGCTGTTCTGTCCACCTGCTCTACTACAGAAGAGGTGGTACAGAACCTCTGTAGTTACACATGCTCTTTTCAACCACTTCCCATTGCCTGTCCAATATTAACTTTAGTGAGCACCATTGTTGTGTGAGAATGCGCTATTGAAGGCGCTCATTTTTTGAACGTGAAAGTAAATGGCGCTCATGTACCAGAAGGAGGCAGTAAGGCACCAAAAAGCTGTTTTCCAACCACCAGAAAACAGCAGAAGAAGAAGAACTGTGTTTTATGGCAGCATGTGTCTGGTGTCTAGTGCAGGCAGTTCCAACAACACAGTCACTGGTACTGCTGAAGCCAGTTCATGAACAAAAAACAAGTCTGATGCCACATGGGCAACAAATTTGAAATGACACATTGCATCGAAGCAGTCAACCCATCTTTTGAAATATCTAAGAGTGAATGATGATCACACGAAATCATTAAGAAAGAGTAAAACAGTCACAAAGTTCTTCTACCTGCAGTAAGTCAAACTCACAGCAGATACAAATACAACATATACTCACATTGTTTTATCTGGGGCTTTTAAAAGTGATCTCTGTTTGAGAGTCTATCATAGTATACAGTAATGTGGCAATAAGAGGGGGCTGAAGATGAATGGGTAGGAGGAGGTTCTATTGAAAAAGAATAGCTCAGAGCATTTCATTAAAAAAAGAAGAGAAATGAACATGAAGTTGTTCATTTTAATCTATTTGAACTGAGCTTTGATCTACTCCAGCTCTTGTGAAGTGTGAACTTGCACAACACTGGTGGCCACCTGTTTGAAATGTGGCTTTTTTTCCATAAATGTGCAATACTTAAACCATTATTAAAGAAACTGTTTGAATCTTCAATTTTCTTAATAAAATCATTGAAAATGTTGTTTATAAGCAGTTCTCTAAGCTAACAGTCCTTCTCAAAGTAATTAAAGACTAATGCCTTAATAGTGGCAATGGTAAAGTTTCTGTCTTGGTATGATTAGATTTGAGAGCAGCATTTGATGCCGGTGACCGTAACAGTTAAATTCAAAAACTTGAAAAATGGGGAGGACTTTCTGGCTTGGTACTTCACTGGTTGGCATCCTATCAAAATGACAATTGTCCGTGTCTCTTGGGAATTTCATCTTCATAATAATGCTGACAGTGTATACAAAGTCCCTCAGGGGTCAATACTGGTTCCATTGCTCTTCAGTTTGTTGACGGTGATGACAGATGGTAATTCCTGCTGCTTTCCCCTGGAGCCTGTCAAATCACTGGTTGAATACATCAAACACATAAACACTTGAATGTTAATAATGACAAGTCAGAAATCCTTGTAGATGGTACTAAGCCTTGTTGGTTGGTGTTAAGGAGGATGAGAATATACTTACTGCTGCAGAGCAGCAACTGAGCAAATGAGTCACAAATCAGGGTGTTTTAGAGATTTTAGAGCAATGTTGCCAACATCACAAAAAGTGCTTTTTACCATCTAAAGAATCCATCTAGAGTAAGAGGCTCATTGTCTCAGGCAGATGCATTTAATATTTGTCAGTGGGTCTATTGCCATGCCTTCCTCACTGGTCTACCTAAAAAAATGTACACCTTATCCAGAAAGTCTTAAATAGCCTTGCTCCACAGGCCCTCTTTGACTTCCCCCAGTATGAATCTATCAGACCTCTTAGGTCTTAGCACAGTCCAAATTGGTTTATTAGCTAGTCATTGTCATTGGCCAGCAAATCCTTCCTCAACAGAAAATCTTCCCTGTGACTTTGAACACAAGCTCCCTATTCAGCCCCCCCTTAGTCCAGCCAGCGCCAGTGCATCCACCATTAAGCATTACGCATCCTTTGAAAAGTGAATGGCCATAAATTGACATAATTTAACACCACTGATGTATTTGTTATGGTAAACTTCGCCTATAATATTATTAGAACTGACAATGTGGACAGGTCCGAGAGAGTTTCCATACAGGTGTACATTCTCTCATTCTCATTCTTTTTTTTTTATGACTTCCAAATTTTCTCTGAAAAGTGGCATATGCATGTTGTAAGTAGAGAATAGGAGTAAAAAGAAGATGTATGAAAAAGAAGGTAAAGAGTTGAAAACAGAGTTGCTATATGAGTGAGCACAATCAATTCGACCTTGGAGATATTATTCTGACACAATAATACAAACTCAAGCTATGTTCAAATATTCCAATGTAGTCATTTTTATTTTATTAATAGCATGATTCATGTCTTGAGACTCAGATGTAGAGTTACGTTTACTGAGGGAGGTCATTGAACTTAGACTTCTGATCAGTGGATGCTGTGAATAGTTTAGATCTGTTTCTTGTGTTCATTGAGTCTCTTGTCCAAGGTCCTTACTGATGTAATGTTCCACAAAACTATTAGGTGATACCTCCTCATTCTCAGCTCTTTCTCATGGTGGACGGTAATGTACTGTCCTGGGTTCTATTGTTTGCCTTGTATATGCTTCTTCGAGGGTAAAATACGTACACAAATGCCAAAAATGTAACGGTCCGGGTTCTGGATGGTAATTGTTTTGCTCAGGTGGTGTCGGTAAGAACACCCACAAGGCAGTTCTCTTTAATTTCAAATGTGCAGATGAGTACATATTTGAGTGTGTGTGTCTGTATATGTGTTGTCTGAAAGGAAATGAAAAATGAATCATTATCATCATTAACTTCTCTCGGTGTTCACACATTGCTATCATGCTACTTTTTCAGATGACCGTAAATGCTACACCAAACGGCCCACATGACTTAAATTACACTCAGAGTACAAACACTAACTCTTAACATATTTCAATATGAACAAGGGTGCATCCGCTATCATTGTCAACCAAAATATCATGACAAATCAAGTGCATTTGCAACCCTTGCAAATAATGAGCATTCAGCTAGCGTGCTAACCGCTACCATGCTAACCTCACAATTTACATATTGCCAACAATGAACTTGCCCGAGATTAAGTGCTCACATATTCTTCTCATCAGAGACACACATAGTTCAGCACACAAGACAGACCACTGGCAATTCAGGCAATGCACTTCGGCAACTTCTTCTTAGTGTCTTGAACGCAGCATAAAAAACTGGAACAAAGCTGAGGAGAGTGCGGCTGCACACAGATGATGGGGCTAAACTACTACGTCATCAGACAGGGGTCTACCAGATCACACAGACACTATAAACACACCTGTCACCTGTCCAGCACAGTGCTGGTAAACCAGAGACACCATGGCTACACTGCGTTCTGAGATGAAACAGTGAACTGCAGCCCTGAAATAAGTTTTAAAAACAGTTTACAGAAGCACCAAGCCGGGGATGAGACCTGACAGATCAGTTTTACCAGTTAGCACAGCAGCTAGCAGTGCACTCTCACCACTGCTTCTGTGTGTGTTATTAAGTGAATGTGATGACATCGCTCCTTGCAGTTGTTTGTGTCCTCAGTCCAAACAGAAAGACAAACTCCACTGGCAGTGGAAAAGGGGTCAACTGACTTTTATTAGCAGATTGACCTGCATTTAAAAAAACCTGGTTATACCAGCTAATTTTGCTGGCAAAAGGGTATACGGCATGCTGCTAGAAACCCAGGACTGGGTCATGTAAAATATCTCATTTGACACAAATTAATTTCTTTACACTGACCTCCCATTATATTCGGAATCCTTTTTTTTTTTTTTTTTGCAACCCTTTTTAGAGCTCTGCATGGTCAGCCACTGGTCTACATTCAAGAGCTGCTGCATTTCTCCATTACCAGTCAGTCTCTGAGGTCTCCTGATCCAGGGCTTATTGTTTCTCTCGCTCCAGACTCGGAGTTAAAGGAGACTTTGAGGTTGTGGCTCCTAAACTTTGGAGATCTCTCTCCCTGTGGCCCTATGATCTATGGTGAACTAAGCCATACAGAGACAACTGAAATGTGAATAAACCGTACAGCATTACACTTAGTAGGCTGTCTTGTAATGACGGCACTGATTTAAGAAACAGAACAACTTGAGAATGGTTAAATTTGTTTCCTTCTGAATTGACTGAATATATTTTTGGCCAGTAGCCAGTCAACGATCAAGAGAGCCAAGTTAGGCAGATAATAAGTGTATTTGTGCTTGAATGCTTGTTTTATGTTTGCAAACATGCAGAATCATTTGGAGTAGCAGACACGGAGTTGAAAGTTGGATCTTGTTTTGTGAGTGAACAGACTCTATTCCATCACTTTAAAGCTACACTCAAATGATCTGAAAAACTAAATTATACAGGGCAGAAGTAAGTGCATGAGAAATCAAATGAGAGGAGTCAAAGTTTCAGGGAGAGCTGGTGAAGTTTTGCGAAGACAGAAGGAGTCGCTGACACAGAGAGGGATAAGGAAGAAAGGAATGACAGAGAGAGAGAGAGAGAGAGAGAGAGAGAGAGAGAGCAAGTATTTGGCAGACTTAGAGAGAGAGAGAGACGGCAGTCAGCTGGCAGCGCTCAGAGCGGGACCCCAGTGATTTATCCCAGAGTCCTGCATTAGTCAGATGGATGTTGCCGTGCGCAGATTAAGATTAGGATACATTCATCAATGCAGTAGAGAACACAAATGAATTACAGCTGGGAAGTAAACAAGGCAGTGGCCACCGGGGGGAATCAATGTGCATAATTAAAAGGACAATATGGAACAGCCATCCGTCACTTGGCCATAGTGGTGTCCACTATAAGCTGCAAATCACCAGGCTGGATGGCCCTGAGTGTGAACTAAAAGAGAAACAGATGGATTTATGTTTTCACTATTCAGTGTTTGATATGGAATTGTGGGCTTTAAATTACAGAGCTTTGAGCTTGATCTTGCTAATGTTATGGCATCAACCAGCTCCTGTTAAAATGTTTTTTTTTTTTTCTCTTTCGTTCTGTTTTGCCTTTCATCATTCCAGCTCCTGTCACTCCCAGTATAACCAGCAGTAAACCTCTGTGTTCATGCCAGTTCCAGTCACCGGTTCCCAAATCCATCCATACACGTGCAACTCATTCCCCAAATATCCACCATGTATGTACCGTATACACATCCATTTCCAGCGACTCCTGGGGCTGATTTCACAAAGATAGACTTCGACTATGGTTTTTTGTGACCACATCCAAGCTGTAACAAAAACTGCATTTCGCCATCTCAAACACATACAGTATCTAGGATCAGAGACGTTGTGTCTAACCAGTGCTGCTGCTCGGGTTCTGACTAAAACTCAGAACAGAGAGCATATCGCTCCAGCTCTCAGGTCTTTGCACTGGCTTCCAGTCAGATACACGGTTAAATTCAATGGTTTACTTATTGTCTATAAGTCACTAAATGGTCTGGGCCCTGGATATATTTCAGAAATGTTCCATGTATATGAGCCCAATAGGTCTCTAAGATCTGCAAAAACTCATCAGTTAGTGGAGCCTAGAGTTAAAACTAAACTGGGTGAAATGTCTTTCAGCCATTATGGTGCCCACTGCTGGAACCAGCTCCCAATGGATATATAACTGGTTTTAAAAAGAAGGTAAAAATTGCTCTGTTCTCCTCTGCTTTCATTGAATATTTTAATCTTGTAATTTAATGAGATACTACCTATTTTACAATCTGTGTTTTTATACTGTTTTATACTGTTTTCTAAGTATGCTTCATACTTCTATTTTTTGCTTGTTTAATTTCTGTTGAGCACATTGAATGACCTTTGTGTATGATACTGTGCTATACAAATAAATTTGCTTTGCCTATTCTAACAAGTAGTCAGACTTCAGATAGGAACCGAGGAACTGCATCCAACTGCTCAGCTCCACTTATCCCAGCAGAAAATGTTTGTCTGCTGGAAGAATTCAACAGATACAAGGACATTTTAACACTAGACCTGAGTCTTTATTATGTAAATAACTTTGTTTAAATGAAAACTACAGGTCTCTCACTTTTTTTTTTTTAAAGTATATTTTTTTGGGCTTTTATGCCTTTAATGGACAGCACAGTGGAGAGTGACAGGAAACGGGGAGGCAGAGAGAGGGGGAACGACATGCAGCGAAAGGCCGTCCGATGCGGGACTCGAACCGGGGCCGACTGCAGCGAGGACTGCAGCCCCTACACATGGGGCGCCTGCCCAAACCACCACGCCACACGACGCCCCGGTCTCTCACTTTTTTGATGGTGTTTTCTGAAATCCAGAAGGTATTAAAATAAAAAACACGAGATTTCTGAGCATTTATTCCTCTGACCGCTAGAAGCAGTCATATAGACCGCTGTCAGATAGACCGCTGTGTCCAGCTGTGGCTATAGGAATTAACAATGTTTCCATTCGTCTTTGCGTCTAATTTCTTTCACTGTTTATTCTTTTTCTTTTAACATTAGGCCTACGATTTTTATATGTGGATCTGGAGAGAGCAAGAGAGAGAGAGAGCGAGAGAGAGAGAGAGAGAGAGAAAAAGCAAGCCAGTAAGAAGTCGCCACGCACCAGATTTATTCTACCAGCAAAAACTGAAAAGAAACGGAAAGAAATGGTGAGAGGTAAAAAAGAGGAATAATTGATGTTCAAGAGGCTTTGTCACTTTCTCAGGACCTGAGCGAGGGGGGGTCTGATGGTTCAGTGATGAGGAACGTCACTGTCAGCTGGCACATCTGTCAGCATGTTCGCTCCAGATGCAGCCACTTTGCAAACTTTATTTTGTGAGTAGAAACTAGACCTTGATTTTGTTGCCTATAGGTATTTAGAACGCGCACACCATCTCCAGATGCAGGTGTGAGCCATAAGTGCTTCAGTCATTCTCTAACGTAATCTACACCCCGACCCCTGACACGACATTATATGAAGAAGGAGAAGTACTAACACTTATTTTCTCCACTTCAAGAACTGCTTGTGAACCCAAACAACGTAAATACACATGACAGTATGGGAGACCGTGGTGGCGGCTTTAGGGGGTTAGAATGCTGGCGGTCCTAGTTTTAATTGAAAAAGAGTGAAACAGTAAAAAGTACATGGTTGTGTATCTCCCAGCTAGATGTCTGTGTTTGAGTGCAGTGCTTTGATTTCCAAGGTTTTGAAGATACAGGAGAGAATAGGTCATGCTGCAAGGCACTATGCTTTAGTATGTTAAGGTTGAGATATACGTGGTAAAAAAGAGCAACTCACAGAGGTGTTAAACGGATGAGGAGCTGTACGTAATGCAGGCCATGTATAAACAAGGGATAACACATTTCTCCCGCTTTTAGTCGCCAATTTATGAATATATTTAGCAGGAGACTGGTTCAAACAATGCATGCTCACGTCAAAGGCTCAAGACAGTTTCAAACGATATTGACTCCTGGGCTCTTTCAACTTCAAAAAAATCCACAAATCCACTCCACCACAGAGCAGCCCATCCAGGGCGATCCGACAGAAACACTATCATATACCTCCCCGCTCCAAAGGCGATGTCAACCAGCATTCACCCAGCTGAGTGTTTTTGACAAATTGTACAGGCGATCCTGCGATCAACTTGCCCTGAGGCTCCAGGTACGGTGTGTGCAGTTAGAGACTGTCGTCCGACAAAGGGTTACGAAAAATAAACGATATTTATTTTGAAAACAAAACATGTTCCATCATCGGTTTAAAAATGATATGCTACAGCTCATGGAGCATACCTGAGCTCTGTCAAGGTTTTGGTGGTAGGTGGGGGTGGACCCAAATGCAGTCAACTCTTGGGAGACGGTGCAGGCAGGTTTATTTAACCAAAATCCAAACGTGAACGTGACATGAACAGACATGAAGACAACAGGGATAAACAGAAAGACAACAGACGAACCGACAATGACAAAAGGGGAGCACAAAGACTATATAGACAAAGGAGGCAAGGGTGATTGAACACAGGTGAAACACATTAGGGCGGGGCAGACAATTACCACACAGACACAGGACCAAGACAGGAAGCAAAAACACTGACACACACTAGGAACCTAATTACAAAATAAAACAGGAAGTGCAAAAAGTCCTAAACAAAACTAACAAAAGGTGTCTGCCATATCAGACCATGACAAGCTCTGGAAACCTTCAAGATAAGGAGTGGTGAAGGGGAAACAGGAAAAAGGGCGTGGACTGCATACTCTGTCAGCTAAATACACAGCTCAAATTAACAAATAAAACGGCAATGAAAAATTTACACAACACCTCGACATGAAAAAATTTGGGTCGTACAGCAATGTACAACATATGCATTATGTCTAACATATCCATACCCGTGGCTTGTGGTGTGGCTTGCTCTGCTAAGCATGCACCATCATCTAAACACACTCCATTAAGTTGTACAAATGCTCTTTTATATCATTATTGCTGATAACACCATTATTGACTTTCCTTTTAATTACCTGTCATCCTTTGATGGCCGTGTTATTAACCTCAACAGAAACTACAGTTTAATGCCTTGGCAGCATAAGTATCTCTCCTGTCATAGCAGTGTAGCATATTTGAAATTAATTGTTAATAAAAGACTATTAATTTAGGGCAGCGCAGATGGAATGTGAGGCTTCATCCATGTGTTATTCCACTGTAATCACATCAGAGAAAAAGAAAACCTCACAACAGAGAAAAGCGGGAGAGACTGAACACTCTCCAACCGGAATGTGAACCCTCTGCCCACTCGGCTGAACTGTGCAGTCACAGAAAGTGAGCGCTACACACTAGATGAAGTGTAATTTAAAAGGATGGTGGTGACCTTTCCTCTCTTTCTCTGTGGCATGGAGCAGCTTGATGCATCCATTTTAAAACCACTTTCTCTATCTGACTCTCTCCCTCACACATTTTTTTTTCTATTTCTCTCTTCCACTCCCCTTTCTCTCTCTCTCTCTCTCTCTCTCTCTCTCTCTCTCTCTCCTCTCCCATATGGCCCCATGTAACCTCATCCATCCTGCCTGCTGGATGGTGGTGTATCACATGAATATATCCGGATGAATATAACGGATTAAAAGTAATGAATGTGTATGGGTACTTTAGTCGATGAGTACATGAGGGGTCTTGTAGTTGTTTCATGGTGAAATTGAAGAATAGAAAAAATATACTTGTTTTTCTTTTTGTCTTTCAAAATTGTATTTTTCATTTATCAGATCAATGTTTCATTAAGATGTTGGACTTGTTGGTGCGGTTTAGAGAAAGATTGTTGTTTCAGTTAAGAAACAATCTTTGTTGTCATGGTTAAAAGAATAACTACTTGGTTATAATTTCATTTTCATTTTTATGAACTGAAACCTTTTTTTTTTTTTCTTAGGCCCGAGCACTGACTGGTGGAATTGTTCCGTTTATCATTATCATTATTCTCACCTGAAATGAACAGCATCGTTGAGGCTGTGTTTAACCCACATGTGTGAAATTCGGTCGGCACATATAACATGCCAAGAACTACAAAAAAGCTTCTTGAACCCATACCTTAAACCCAACAGGAAGTCCTCCTAGCAGGTTGACCACACCCACTTCAAACTTGATTGAAAGACACTCCCATGAGAGACTAATTGTCCCACACCTGGGCACACAAGCCAGATTGAGCATTCTCTATTTAAGATCATGGTTGTAAGAACTGATTAGAATAATACTGATGGACATCTAGAGAGACCGAAACGTGAAGATGATCAGTAAATTGTGATGCTGAGCAAGAGCAGTGTGCGGCATATTCTTCTTTTCAAGTCTTCAGTAGATTCAACACGCAGCCTCACATTGACCACTTTGGTAAAAAACCACCCAGCAACAACAACACGTCCAATACACTGACCATCTCTGTTGACCAGGTGAAGAGGGTGAAGAGTAGACTCCACTCGGCAAAGGCCGCTGGATCCAACGGCATCAGCCCAATGGTGCTCAAAGCCTGCGCCTGGCAGAGTCATACTCAAGCACCTCTGTAACCTCAGTTTACATCTGGAGAAGGTCCCTGTGTTGTGGAAGACATCCTGCCTGCGTCCTGTGTGAAGAAAGCCCATCCCAGGACAAGCCGGTGGGGTTGACTTTACACACCATGAACGCTTCGGAAAGACTGGACCTTGATTCCCTCAACCCATTGGTCAAGCCTTCACTGGACCTCCTCCAGTTCATCTGCCAGCTGAACTGAACTGTCAGAGTGGATGAAGCCATCATATATCTGCTCCACCTTGCAAAAATCCATTAAAGCAGAGATGGTGGAGCTTGTACAGGTGTAAAAATGCCTGCGTGTCTTTTTTGACAGCAGCAGTACCTGGAACTCTGTGATTGTCTACAGGAAGGGCCAGAGTCAGCTCCTTCTCCTGCTGAGGCTCCACCTGTGGCACCTTGCTTTATGAGTTTTATGAGTCTGTGAGAAAAAAAAAAAAACATCTCATACATGATGAGTCATCTGTATCTCTCCACCATTCAGCTCTGAGCATACGTGGTTGCTTACTCACAGTTTGTCATATAATACAGCTTATATTGTAAGTATTGTATTGTATTGTGAAGTGTGGGATTTAATGAGCGCACAGTATATAACGATATTCAAAATATAGTAAAGCAGAGTAGGTTGTAATCAAAACAATATAAAATACATTTATCATTAGATTATTTCATCCACATCGACACGTTTACTTTCAGTGCAGAAAATATCAGGAAACAAGACAAATACTTCAAACAAGCCTCACTTCACAGGAAAGAAACTTGAATTACCTCGTGGTTGTTACCTCCACTAACCAGCCAAGCTGCAGGAAGTATGGTCACAGTCTCTCCTTCCTGAGTTACAGCACTGAATAATGAACAGAAGTGTCTTTGCAGAACATTATGATGCCACAGAGAAGTTGACCTTTGACCTTTTGGATATAAAATGTCATCAATCAATTTTATCCTTATAAACATTTGAGTTTGTGTTATAATTAGTGTATGAGGTGATGTGATTTGTGAGGCCACTGTGACATATAATCATCATCATCATCATCATTATTATTATTATTATTATTATAAAAAGAATAAGAATCTTTATTGTCCACAAATGTGGAAATTTGCCTTTGGCTTCACAGGCTGGTTAAAAACACATCGTTGTGACAATGATAAAATTAGCACATGCTCAGTACAAACAACAATAACAGATATGATTCCAATGTGAATGATACTTATGAGTTCAACAAAGTTATATCATTTGGTATAAAGGACTATAAATGTTCTTGGTTGCTGCTGCAGCTCTACAGCGTCTTCCTGAGGGCAGTTTTATGAATTCCTTAAAAAGAGTATGAACAGGATCAGATAAAATTTGTGAAGCTTGATGTTTCACCTGCCTTCTGTAAACACACTGCAGTTGTTTCTGCTCTTTCCCTATAATTTTACTGGCCATGTTCGTAATACTGCTATGTCTGATTTTGTTCTTCGACCCCGGCTGCCCACACTATACGCATATTAAAAGTTAAAACACTCTCTCTAAAATGCTCTTGCTTATATCATGAGTCCGATTTCCTGATCAGATACAAGTGCCGCATTGCTTTTTGCTTTTTTAATCATGTATTCCGTGTTGGCTGTAAAACCTAAATTGCTATCAAAATAGGTTCCTAAATATTTGACCTGCTCTACCGCTTCGACAGGCTGATCATTAAACAGAACAGGTGGAAAATAATGACAGGCACAGGTGTCTCCCAGTAACCAGCTCCTTAGTCTTATTTTCATTAATAACCATGGCACTGTCTTCACACCACTTGGTCAACTCACCAATGTAGTGCAAATACGTCGAGTGATTAACCGTGTCCCCTGACTGCGTAAGACCAACTAGCACCATGTCATCAGCATATTTCAACAATTGGCAGGTTGAATTCATAATCTGCATTTCATTTGTGTACGAGGAAAACAAAACAGGTGAAAGCACACAGCCTTGAAGTGCTCCTGTATTGAGAATAATCGTATCAGAGCTAATACCACTGCACCTCACCCTCTGTGGTCTGAACTCTTTAATCCACTGTGTGACTTGGCTGTGAGTGTTAATGTCACACAGCCTTCTACTTAGAGTGTGTTTCTGCATACAATTAAAAACTGGCCTGAAATCCATAAAGAAAAAAAGTCTGGCATAACTTTTTGACTGCTGTAGATGTCGACTAACAGTGTTCACCAGTGTCAGTGTTGTGTCTCCAGCACCTCGGCCCTTCTTGTATGCAAACTGCATTGGGTCAAACCATTCACTGAGAGATGTTGAGAGATTATTAACTATGACCCTCTCCATACATTTGCATAGGATGCTGGTCAGTGCAACTGGTCTAAAATCAATTAGCTCTGTTGCTCTGGGCGTCTTAGGACCAGCAATAATATTGGAGACTTTCCATATTTCCACACACCCCTTTATTCAGTTTTTAAAATGAATCTCAGTTCCTTTCTCTTTAACTTAATTAGGTCCAAATCCCAGTTAATGAAAGCTTTCCTCCTCTGTGTAGTACACTGTCACATTCCTGCAGAGGTCTCTGTTTTGTTATTAGGGTACACTCTGATTGTGTTCTTAGTAGAGACATTGGTCTCACAAAATTTCATGTACTCAGTTATAGCCTTTGTAAGTTCATCAGTATCACTGCAGCAGTCAAAAAACATTTGCCATTCTGTGTCTCCAAAGCAATCCTGCAGCATCTCCTCACTCCTTGCATTACGCAACTGAATGTCCTTAATAATAGGTTGCTCTCGACTTACTTTAGCTCTATATTTCCGGAGCAGGTGGATAACATTGTGATCAGACTTCCCCAGTGTTGCTCGACGTAGCGCTCTATAAGCATCTGGTGTGTTGTCAAAACACTGCTCAAGAATTATTGGGTGTCTCATTGGACAGTCAATGTACTGATGAATCATGGGAAGTTGGTGAGCTACATCACAGTTGTTAAAGTGTCCAAGAATGAACAGCGGCTGATCTGGTGAGCATGAAAGTGCAGTATTATAGCTTTCAGCTATCCTACCTGCGGCCAATGCCCTGCAAGTTTACCCAGTTTACCCAGAAGTTCCCTCAAGACATTACTGAGATATCGCGTTCACAAGAATGGGACGGATGGATGGATGGACAACCCCAGTTGGTGTAAATGCACGGCTGAAAGTTTCTTTCCCAAAACGTCTGGCCAGAAAATTGAAGTTGGGTGGCGGGAGAGGTTCCTCAAGTCAGTCCTAGCCTGACACCTGTTAGCAGCAGTGTCCTCAATGATGGCAGTGCTAGCGCTGATACTCCGGTGAGACAAAAGTGTTCATAAGCAAATTACATTACAGTGTGTATCATGGTTTTCAGCGGAGAAGGAAGGGAATATATGACACTCACCAGCTCAGAGCATTGCTGCTCACTAAAGATGGCCTCAGAGGTGTGACACCAAAATGACACTCACTAATTGGAACCTATTTACACTTGGAACTATTTGTGGTGAAGTTTACAACAACAGAGGATTGAGTTTTCAGGGGAAATAAAGGAATGAGAAGAACATGCTACATGTCTATTTGCAGAGAGGAGGATGTTGTAAAACCTCTCCATCATGGACAAGGCTAGAGGAGCACGTTCAGCCAGAGACTCAGAATGACTAAGTGCTCCACTGAACACCACAGGAGCTCCTTCTTTCCTGTGAACATCCAGTTGTACAGTTCCTTCCCTCTCTGCACATCTCCATCAGTACTGATGCTGTTAAACTACTGTTGATTCACAGTTGACCCATATTGCACCTTTCATTCAGTTTACCTTTGCACCTTAAGGTTAATTTACTGTTAAATTACTATTTACCTAGTTTGCACATTTACCTTTTTTGCACTTTTGGTCACACTGTTAACACGTTACTTTTTATTCATTTACTTCCTCTTTTCTATATGAGTCTTGTACATTTGTACCCTGCAGGGATTAATAATGTTTTTCTGATTTTGATTCAGATATTTGATTCTATTTATCAGAATTTTCCAGCAATAGAAATTCAATCCGTTCACATTCCCTAATTACTTCTTTTTTTGCGTTGGATATAGTTTGCCCTTAATTGTACGAGGGATTGACAGGAAAGGATTCAGGCATGTAATCCAGTGTTACCCCTTATGTTCACAGGATCTGACTGCATCAGGTTCTGCCTGTTTCAGTCTCCACTGAAAGTGTTTCTGGAGAACATTTCAAATTTAGTGCAGTTATATTTTGTGTTTTACAGCATCCTAAATACACATTTTCAACTTATTTAGCTTCTTTGTGCCTTTAACTTTCTCTGTCTACTCATCTGAAATGTCAATGGAACAGATCTGACAGCACAGCTGCTGTCATAAACCTGTGTTTTTTGTTCAGACGATGGAGCGATGGTGAAATACAGATATTATTTGCAGCGCACCACCTTGGTAATGAGTGCTGGTTTTATTTATGAGCTGTGATCATATTTCACACCAGTTCTGACACCTAAGAACAGAAACAGAAAAAAAAAAAAAAAGATGTAAATGAGAACAATTATATTGTGAATTTGGTTGCATTATCACTCAGTATTAGAGAGAGCAGGATGGGCTGTATCACCGCCCTTCCTGTCTGTCTTTATCTCTCTCACTAATTAAAAACAAGAAAAATAAAATAGTTTTACTGTATATGTGACACAACATACTCAGTGACAAATAAAGTGGAGCATTAAAACTGAATTATAAGTCAGCTGTTGCTAAATACAAGTATTTATTCATTGGTGAATATAATACTTCAGACACAAATAGACCCAGATAAAGATAGCGGAGCTGGGGAAAAGACACATGGCTCATGGACCCTGTGGACGCACACACACACACACACACACACACACACACACACACACACACACACATACGCTGGGCAGAATGACCACACAGACACTCTGTACTGTAATGATTTCTCTAGTCTGACAAATGATTGAAAAATAATAATAATAAAAACCACATTGATTAGCTGCACTCAGTGAGAAACCTCGATAATGAAAAGAGGATGTACTAACCGGAGGGTATCTGGATTCTAATGAAATCCATAAAAAAACACTATTGGCTACATATATCAGCAGGCTAATGTTATGGACCAAGGATATGTTTGCACTTGAGAAATATCTGCCCCATAACTCGATCATTGTGGAGGATTCATTTCTCTGTGGTGGTTAACGATTGCTGATGAGGATTACACCGGGTGAAATGCTGTGTATTATTGTGTGTTTTGGCTCGGTGCATGGATATGGAGAGAGGGATTGGCCGTTGAATAGTGGGGCCAATGTTGACACACTTAGTGCATCATAGATTTCCTACAGCAGCCATGTGTTGTTTTCCTGCAGAGAGCTGTAATGAATGAGGGGAAGAGTGAGGAAAATTGTTCAGCGATGCAATTTGCCTCTCAAAGTGGCTGGGGGTCAGCACCAATTTGTATCCGACACTCTCTCTTTTTGCTCCCCTAGCTTCCCCCCTTTTCCTCATCTTTTTTTTTTCCTCAATCCCATTTCATTTTATTATATTTTAGCCATGATGGCAGTTACATGTTCAGTGTTGTCTGTCCATCTCTCACTTCAGTCCAGACTGAAATGTGACTGAACCATCCAGTGGACGTACTTAAAATTTGGTTCAGACAGTCATGGTCATCAGAGGATTAATCCTGATGAGAATGGAGGTCCCCTGACTTTTGATCGAGGTCAGAGTTCACTAATAGTCGGAACTCAGTCTGGATCCAGATCCAGATCCCTATTCAGACCTGGACCTATAACCAGAGACTGTTGAGATTTCATTCAATTTCCTGTATCTGTGACACGTGGGTTTCTCCACCTCCCCGCCCCTTTAGGAGACCAGCAGCATGGCGTTTTCAGACACATAAGGAGACTTTATTCAGACTGTCTCAGCAACAAACTTACACAAACAATCTTGCGGCACAGATCTCCTCTGTCTGTCGGTTCTGGTTCTGGTGTACCTGCTGCAGTAGAGCTGCCGCATTCCAGTTTTCACAGTTTAGAGGGACTTATATGTGAAACCATGAATTAAAAGTTAAAACTCAAATAAAACTTGTATTTCTCTTCTTAATAATACTATTATTGTTATAATATTGAAGTGTTTTTGCAGCAAGTATGAGACAGCAAGTATGAGACTGATAAGCTTTTGTACTGAGCTGATCAGGTGTAAGCTAGTAGATAAAAACAAGCAGCAAATTCAGGCATAAATTCAAATTGTGTCTAGTGTTGTATTGTATTGTTGTTATGTTTGACATGAGATATCGTTGCAACTTGAGCCTGAGAGTGAGATAGAGCCACAGAGGAGAGATGAGACAATACAGTCTAAAGACAATAGAGTGCTGCTGGGATGACGTATTTTTCTTGGACAACCTGGAAGTTAGCATCACCCTGGTTCCCTCCACAAAGAATCGATAGGATTTTTATATTGTCATTTGAATAATTGTAGAAAATAGACTCTTTGACAAACAACAGTTTATGATCCTGACTTCACTGTCACCACCACTGAACTTCAACTCATAGTTTGATTTAGCTCTGACCTCTCACAAAGTAACAGTTTGTATAAACACCACAAGGCTGTAAAGGTGGACTGGTGAGTAGATCAGTTTTCATGTTCAAGGCGATAATGTTTAATTTCCCCAACAACCTCTGTTGTATCATTTAGACACTTGTTAGCAACCAGCCTTTTACTGATGTATGTTATGTCCTAGAATACAATGTGTAAATGTTTTGAGCCTGTGTTAACCGCAGACCTTATTTCAGCCATCTAACCAAAAACCCATTAAAAACCTACAGTCTTCCAGACAAGGGAACCAGAAGTCCCAAAATGCAACTAACCTGCGGGTTTTAAGAATCATTCCCGCAGCACTTTAGAGTCGGACAAATAACAGAGGAAACTGGGGGACTGGAATTACAGAGGGAAGGAAAGAGAAAAGGCTGTTTTAAAATGGTTGAGTTATAAAAATGATTGCGACTGTTAGCATGTGAAATGGAGTTAACAAAAAATAAATTCAAGCTTCTCTATTTAGGCCTATTTCATTTTTAAAATAAAACTAAGCACTTTAAGATTCACATTTTCCTAAAGCTCTCATGTATGTTCTTATTACAGCCCTCATGCAGATGGGAATAAAGAACGGGCTGATTTGCTGGGAAAGCCCCAGGATGCATCTACCATTGTTTAAAGAGACAGCTGACCAATGCACAGGTCCCAACACCTATGGCAGATGTAAGTGGCTTGGGATGGCTGTCAGGCCATGATTTTAATAGCTTGCAGCTGACCTGGTGGGTTTAATGAAGAAGGAGCGATCGAAGAATGATTTTTGAAGTTTGTAAACTTGTAAGAGCTTGTGACATTTTTAGTTTGAAACAGAACCGTGAAATAAATTGCTAATCAGATTGAACTGCTTATTTAGCAGGAAAAGATGCACTCTGTGAAACAAGTTAAAGGTCTAAATTGCAGCGATGGCAAGATAGATAACATTTGTTGGATGTGGAAGTAAACTCACAGAATACCGGAGGGAAGCAAATAAAATGGCAGGGAGATTGATTCCAGTATGCTCAGGTCTTAGATAAGAATATTAATGATGGCAAAGAGTCAATGAGAATTGACCTTTTTTCTCTCTTTCTTATCATCATAAGCATATCATATCCTCCTCCAATCAATGTCAAGTCATCCTTAAGTCTGTTTGCTCTAAAGGCGCCATGAGAGAGGGGGAGAGCATGCTAGAATGTTATGAAGTATTGCACTGCCTCCATTACATTTATTCCTTTTTTTGAGACACACACACATGTATTAACAGTCTAGCAATGTGTGTGTATGTGTGTGTGTGACCAGGTATCATCTGCCATTGTTTTAATGCAGCACAATATGGTGGCGGGCACCTTGCTGCTGCAGGTCAATAAAAAAAGAGAAAAAAATCAAATGTGGGATGTGGCAAAGGAGAGAGAGACTGATTTAAAGATATATTCAAACAATGAAGTGTCTGTGCCAGCAGATGTGTCTTATTCTTAGAGGGATAATGCACCCACGGGGGAACATGGGTGACATTTCAGCCGGCACGGAGAGGAACGTGGCACCCAGCTTCACAGGGTCACCAATGGGATGTAATGGAATATGATTGAATGTGATGGAGGAAAATGGCAGAAATAGCAGTGTTGGTGTGGTGGAGGAGGTGCTGTATACTCGCTCACATGAAATCATGTGAGGAGACTTGATGGAAATACTGTCTGGCAGACGGACGGATGGATGAAAAAGCATGTTAACAAAATCAGAGTGCTGATGAACTGACAAGAGACGTGATGAATTCAAATCCAATTCAGTCTGACTGAATAAATATTGCATAGCAGCAGAGAGTCTGCTGCTTCCAAACAGAGATAATGGATGGTCAACTGCAGAGGTGGAAACCCTGCAACAATGCAGTCATTACATTTGCATCTCACTTAATACAATGCACTGCACTCCATGTGTATGCAGTACAAGGTAATATTACCTTGCTTACACAGAGAAATCAAAACTGACGTTTTAAATTGGGATTTATTGAAAGAGTTAGTAGCTTTCCTATCTGCTATATACTTTCCTGAGTGCACAGTAAACCACCTCCGTAATAGAACATCGTATCTCTATGTTATCAGTTAGTTATTAGTTATGAGGCTTTACTTTGGCACACAAGTTTTTTGAGCTAAATGATAACATCACTATCCTAACATTCTCATAACAATGCTGACACGCTGATTACGCCTCTGCACTGGCGACAGCCAGAGCTGGAAATGTCAGGGAATCACCAAAGTCTGTAAGGTTCATCTTCTGGGGACAATGAATGTCTGTACCAAATTTCATGACAATCCACCTGCCCAGTACCTCTGAAACACCACCACATACTCCCACTCTGCAAAACACTCACAGATTCATCAGAAAAAAAAAAAAAAACAAGAGCCCATAGTCATCTGTGCAGGCTTAGCCTGGAAATAAAGATGGACATAGCCCTTGTGACTTCACCCTTAGGTTAGTGAAGAGCAGTTTTGAAGCTCAGAGTGAGCTGCTCCACAGTCGCCATCTTGACAGTGTCTGACTCCGCCTAACTCTCGGCTAATCCCAGAATTTGGCAAAGAGGTGGGGCGTGTGGAGCCGAGACTTTGCTGCAAGCCGGTTTGTGGCAAGCATATGCTTACCCACCTGTCACTCAAAGTGGCCACTCCCTCAATTATACATAACTTTAAGCCTTAATAAAATTTGAAATGGTTGAGTTATATAAACATTCACCCACCGGGGAAAATTAGCTATAGAGACCAGAACAGTTTTTGTACCAGGCTGTAAACATGTTTATTTCTGCTGTAAAGTCGGACATTTTAACATGGGAGTCTATGGAGATTGACTCACTGTTGGAGCCAGGCTCTAGTGGTCATTAGAGGAACTGCAGGTTTTGGGTTCTTCAGTGTTGGCTTCAATTTTTCCGAGGGGTTGCCACTTGGCGCAAGCACGTTGTTATGACCCATGGTTACGTTTTATTGTTAGGCATCCTGTAGTGGATGTAATAATTATAACAGGAGAAAAGGAGCAAGTTCAGTATTATAAGTTTGGGAGTAGAGGAATAAAGTCCACATCATGAGGAGGGAGGATGGGGTGGCTGGATGAGTTAACAAAACAACAGATTTTCACACAGGAGACTGCTGTTGGTTTCCCATGTGAAAACTGTTTACTTTACCCATGATTGTTCCCAACTTTGAATTGTATGTTTGTTATTGTAACCATGACGATAAAGGTCATCTAACCATTAGGACGTAGTTATTTGAACCCAAACCTAAGTTTGTGCCTAAACCCTACACAAGCATGACCGTTCCAAAACTTTAGACTGTCTGTGTACACATGTAGATCAGATATCCCGCTGAAAAGTCTCTCTGTATCCTCAGTGCTTTCCCTTGTTCATTGTTTCATGATTCCCAGCGCAGGCTTTGGGATCAAGTGAATTAAACAGTGATCAGAGAGACCCAGAGCTCCATGGAAAGCAGAGCAATATGATTCTGTAAAAGTTGTGTAGCAGTGGTCAAGTGGACTGTGCTCTCTGGTGGCGGCAGATTTCATGCTGTCTGAGACTGGGGAGTTCATGGCTGAGGTTTGCCTTGTTAAAGTCCCCAAAAACAACAGCCATGGAAAGTTTTCTCCTGTTGCAGTAATTTGTTCTGTGAGTTGCATTTGTGCTGCACAGACACACACACACACACACACACACACACGTGGTGGGCTGTACGCTCCCGTGAGAGTAAATGAACTGAATTTCCTCAGGGAGTGAAACAATTTACAGTTTATGAAAAATGATTCCAAGTCAGGAGAGCAGCATTTGAACAGGACCATGACATCGTTGCACCATCCCTCGATGATGTAAAAACATGTCCCCCTCCTTTTGCCTTCTCGCCTCCCAGTCTGGAGCTGGAATCCATTCAGCTGCAGCGTGCTGTTTTTGGTAAACTCACACAGCCAGGTCTCAGTTAAACCAAAAGCAGCACAGAGGAAAAGGCCCTGTCTGGACTTGCAGAGATTTCCTGTTCATCAACTGTTTAGATTTTGGAGAATATGCTCAGGGGAGGATTGAATAAACCATTGCCAGAAGCTCTGTGGTTTCTTTCCCTGTGTCCTCCTACGTCTCACAGCATGGACCGCAGCTCTGCTGGTGACGAGAACAATGTCCAAATAGTCTGGGGAATAAGGAAAATCTGGTTTGATGTGTGGAGGGATAGAAAGACAATGTTTGAATGTAGAAAACAATGTTGATGAGTTCCTCTCTTAGAAAAGTGATCCTATTGTGAACAATGAAGACTAAAAATAATCAAAAACAGGATGAAAAACTTTGTGGCTTTCATCTGTGGCACCATCTTTTTTATCATTTTCCAGGTGGACTCCAATCCAATTCTTGACAAATCTCAAGGATAATTAAAACAAACACGATGCGCCTGGCCACAGTATGGAGTGCTACAGCATATTAGTTTTAAATAATCAAAAGTAGTTGGCTTTGGTTGTAGTATTCATTTCCATTTACCTGTTCTATGTGTTCTTTCTGTAAATTTAGATGAGGTTGTGGACATCAATCCAGATGAGGCCTGAGAGCATCCCCCCTGCTTGCAATAAGTCTATAGCCATGCTATATAAAGCTATGAGGCTGTTCACGTATTGAGCTAAATGCTCACATCAGACAGCTAACATGCACAATGATAATGCAAGTATGTATTGTTTAGCAGGTATAACTGTTTACAACTAGGTATTACTATCTTAGTTTAGTGTGTTAGCATGCCAACAATTTGCTAATTTGCCCTAAACACAAAGTACAGCTTGCCTGATCAGAGTCCAAATCTTTACGCCAAGACATCCCTTAGTTCCCCAGACAAACCTAATATGAAAACCTGCTGGTGAGGCTAGAAAAAAGGGTCAGGGTCTACCAATGTCATTCATCCTCTTGGGACCATGAATGTCTGACCAACATTTAAGATGAGGTATTTCCGGTAAATCAAACTGGTGGAGTGACTGACAGACCATTACCTTCCCTATGGCCACACTGCTACTTGAATACACTCTAGTTAACCACCAGTTTTTTCAACAGCTATAAACACACTTGTCTCCAAGCATGGCTGCACTTATGTCATACAACATATCTGGAGCATAATGAGGCCTTTAAGATTAGGGTTGACTGTCAAGTGACAGTACCCTCTGACTAGTTACTAACTTCTGTCCATAGTTACTGCTTATTAAACAATATTAACAAACACAAAGGAGTATTGTCTGCAAGACTGCTGCATGATCACCATAGACACACGAGAACAGTAGAAGAGTTCAGGTATCTGGGGGTCACATTGGACTCTAGATTATTCTGTGAAGTCATGCGGAAAGGGGGCAAACCGTAAAATTTAATTTACAAAATTCTAAACAAATCAGGCAATTTCTCTCGGTTAATGCTGCCAGGATTGATTCTACACTACAGTCTACATTATTTTTTTCACACATTGAGCATTGTTTTACCAGCTGGTCTTTTACAGGAGGAACAACTCTCAAATCATTAAAATCTGCCATAAAAGTTTTAGATAAAAAAAAAAAAAAAAACTCAGTCATTTCATAATTTTATTATACTGGAAAAATATAATCGATTGAGTTTCGAGAATTACAAAAATGATAAAAATGCTTATTTTATTTATAAGGTTCTGCATTGACTGAAACAGAGGGCTGACAGTGGCATTAGCACTAGGGTGACCACATCTGGACAAACTGTGCTGTCAGTAAAGGGAAGTAAATATTGGAATGGCTAACCACTTGAAATACAGGAGTGTCCTACCTTTAAGATAAATAATCTCAAACATTGGCAAAATGGATGTGTGATCATTTTTAACTCAATATACAACAAAATCTATTGGTCTTTTTAGTTGTGTATATTTTATATTTGTAGTAGTGTGTTGTGGCTTGTAATGTTATTTTGTTTTAATGTTACCTGCCTAGGGAGGTAAATTAGCATTTTTGCTAAAAACCAGCATGTATAAATGAATTTTGTGCTGTTGTTGTTCATTAACATGATGTATCCCTATTAAATAATCAAATAAATAAATAAATACCATCACCAAGGCAGAAAGTAAACTCGAACTACAATGACCTGCTCCAAAAATTTCAAAGAGCTAAGAAATGACAAAAGTGTTTTTGTATCCCACAGATATAGAGGTCAGCTGAAGCACGCTGCATGTTGTAGGTTTTGGTAATCAACACCTATCAATCATACACATGGGTCTGTTTACATGGGCTCCTCTTGCAGTAATTTGTGCTATGTTAACCTTTGCAATTTTTGCACCCAGTGTATTCTCTGGTTAACACGATGATTCATGCTGCTGCTTCTGTCACCGCTTAGCTCACCTGCATCACACTGTCAGGATGGAAGCAAGAGATCAGAGAAGGATAAAAGCAAGACAGGTAGAGGTGGCAAAGACTCTCCAGTTATACCAGCATCACCTCTGTCAGGTACAAAGCTTTAAAGCTGTTTACACTTTGTATGTGTTTAACGAAGCGCCCACTCCGATCAAGGCTTTGTCAAGGATGGATTGTGTTTGGATACTCATACTGCTCAAGACGCAATCATGTTTAAACAACTGCTTCAAAAAGATTTCATAAAAGGAAAAAAAAAAATCATTATCTGCTCCAGGGAATGAATCATGATTGGACCAACATGCTGCTGGTCTAGAAAAGACCCATACTGAGGCACATGTTCTGATAATAAAGATATGTTTTACTGAATTCATGATGAAGTGCAGGATGAAATCAAAGTCAGTAAAAAGCCAGCAGAGGCTTTCAAACTAACATACAAAAGATGAAGGGAAGAATGTCAATTAAGAATAAAATATTGATGGAGACGTCCTCCATTACAGCAGTCAAAATGTACTGAGCGCAGTTCAATATTTTTGTTGCGTCAGTGTATTACGAGGAAATTATGACCAATATACCCACAAGGCCTTTATTTTTGGGCACTGTGGGAAAAGCCTGGTCAGTGTCCAGGAAGCTGGTAAAAAGAGACCTCTGGTAAAAAACGAGCCCATAGGTCTCTGTGCAGCAGGTGTAGCACTATGGTGACCCATAGTTACGTTTTGTTGCTAGACGACATCTAGTGGTCGTAGTGATTATGACAGGAGCAAAGGGAAAGGTGCGGTGATGTAGTATAAAGAGAAATAAAGTCCACGTCAGGGGGAGGTTGTGATGGATGAATATGACACAGGAAAGCGATGGTTGATTCACACGTGAAACTAGCAGTTTATGTTGTTTCTATTGTCCATGACTGTTCGACAAACTTAACCACGTAGTTATTATTGTAACCATGACAACATGTCTAATGTTGAGGAAGTTTTTTTAACCCAAATCACAGCTTTTTCCCAAACCTATCCAAGCCATGACCGTTATTATAATAGCCATGGCAACGAAGGTACGCCACTCTCAGCACAGTCTGTGTGTTTATTATTGTAACCATGACAACCAAGGTCCACTACGCCTGCTGCCATATAGGATCGCTATTTCAGGAGACTGTCCTATTGGTCGTATCAGAGTTGTGAAAAAAACGACTTGTGTGGTTTTTCAGGTTGGAGGGCTGGTTGGGTAGAAGACAAACTTTATCAAAGTGTAAAGTAAAATATAATAATTAAAAATTATTTTTTTTCCCTCATCAAGTTACTCTAAATACCCCATACTAACAAAGGGAAAACAAAATTTTTGAAATTTTAGAAATCTGGTTTGATGTGTGGAGGGATAGAAAGACAATGTTTGAATGTAGAAAACAATGTTGATGAGTTCCTCTCTTAGAAAAGTGATCCTATTGTGAACACTGAAGACTAAAAATAATCAAAAATAGGACGAAAAACACTGTGGCTGTCATCTGAGGCACCATCTTTTTTATCATTTTCCAGGTGGAATAATAAAATAAAATAATAATAATAAAATAATTAAAAAATCTTTTTTTTCCCTCATCAAGTTACATCAAATACCCAATACTAACAAAGGGAAAACAGAATTTTAGAAATACAAATTTATTGGAAACACACTATAAAAATGACATTGTTAGGAAGAAATCAAATGCAAATCAGCCACCTAGAGGTGGGAGGCTTTGAATCTTTATATGGAGTCTGTGAGATGTAATTTAAATATTCAGTTTTGGTTGTTAGCTGATAATTTATTTAGCTATTGAAATGATTTTTGCTCAGGTTTCTATCAACCTGGGCTCTGGGTATGATGAGTGTCTCTCGTCAGTGTTTCGTACATTGTGATATCATTAGGATGTAAGTTCCTATGGTGTAAATGCAGTGAGTAGTCACAACTGACCATTTGCATGCATTTACACAGATAATGCTGCTGATGGTGATGGTCGTAAAATTAATGATAAAAAGCAATGATAATATTCAGACAGTGATAAGTGCAGGGAAACCGCAGCTGAAATGGGCCTCAATTGGTTCCGATACATGAATTGAAACATTTCATTTCTGATAACTGATATTTAACTCCGACACTTCTCTGTGATTAATTTCTCTCATTCCAGTTTCAGCTGAAGGGCCCTCATCCATGTCAATTCACTAAGTGTGAAGTATAATCCTCGCTTATTACTTCTAATAATATTGTTCTACTGTCTGCATAATAATTACTTCCACCGTTAGGCTGCAATTTTCCTCTTGGTAAATTACTAATTAAAAAGCCCATGTTTAGGATATGGAAACTGAAAGCATAGATTGATTACAAGGAGGGAAAGTGCAGCCTATATCACTCTTGATCCTGAAAGAGACCCACAAATAAACCTGGACCATTGTAAAAGGTTATTACACATCCTAGCACTGCAAAAGACAACTTGATTTATTCTCTAATTGGGATAATTCCTTATGAATTATGTTTCTCTGAAATTAACTCTAAGACCCTCTGGAACCCTCATAAAGACAGACAGAAGACATTTCATTTCCCCAAGGACCCCTGGAGGTCCCCAGGACACAGTTTGGAAACTGCTGCATATAGCTGGAGGCTACGGAGGCCGTTGGCTGTGTTCGCCGTGGGATCTCTATGCTGTGGAGCACAGGGCAATACATCTCAATTAGAGATAGAGAAGCAACGTTCATGTCCTGGTCATGAATTAGGCTGGTGACCAGAGCCCCATTGTGTGTGTGTGTGTGTGTGTGTGTGTGTGTGTGTGTGTGCGTGCGAATGTAGGTGTGTGTAGATCAACCCCAATTCCCAGAGCCTATTGTCCAGCTGCTGTGCAGAGGAGAACAGCAGGCCTGTCTTCGACTCTTGCCCAGTCTTGATTGCCTGAGTCAGGCTTCTCATCTCCCCCCTAACCCTTAAACCCTCTGCCCCATTAACAGGACTGACACCTGAAACGGGAGGCCATGGAAGACACATGCACACACACACACACACACACACACACACACACACACACAAACACACTTTCTTCTTACTGTATTTGTGGAGACCTTCTGTGGATAACATTTATTCTCCTTTATTTGTGAGATTGTTGTGTTTGTGAACCTAGGACCTGCAGTTGGTTATAAGAGGTCAACATGATCTGATGAATAATGCAACAGCACCAGTCAGAACTGCACTTGCTTAAATGTGGACAGATAACGCTTCACGAGAGCACAGTACAGAGCATATAGAGAAAGGCCTCTTTTTCAGTGTGGCTATTGCTGCTAACGCTAACTTACTACAAAAATGAGAAAATACATCATCTTCTTGTTGTTCCTTCAAAGACATTGACAGTTGGGTTATTTATTTATATTATTTATTTATTTGCATGTCAATCTAAAAAATTAGTACAAATTTGTTTAGATTTTTCTTTTCATGTCACTTTTTTCAGACAGTCAAACTCTTTACTTCAGTGTTATTTGTTCACAATCATGCCTGCATCTGCTGGAAGAGGTATTTAGATCCTCTACTTGAGTTAAAGTAAAAATACTCTATTACAAGCGCAAGCCTGCATTTAAAATCCTACTTAAATACTTAAGTAACAAAATGTAGGTTAAAGAATCCCACAGAGAAGCACTTGTTTGGTTCCTCTGACTGACATATTATTATATGTGACATCATTAGATGATTAATACTGAAGTATCAGGGGGTGAGCAGCATGTTAATGTTGTAGTTGCTGAAGGCGGAGACATGAGATGATTAATGGGAGGAAAGATGAAAAACAATTTCAACAAAACAATTCAACTCTTTCACTTATTTGACTTTTCTCCTAGTCTGTGAGATTTGGTGAGATATTGTTGAGATTATAATCTAAACCATGTTAGGAACAAAATTCACTATTTGGTGAATTTTGAATGTGATGACATCCAAAAGCATTTTCCACCACCATCCTCGCCAAGCTCAAACGGTAGTTAAAGCTTTGCTGTCGTTGATCGAGTGCGTAGTGGTTGGTGAACCCCTCCATCAGCCACTTCCTGAGGGGATAACCTTTGGACCCAACTGTGGATGATACATTGACAGAGAAAAGAAGCATTTAGCAGCATTTTACACTTTCCCCACTTTCTATTGGAAGTGTTGATCCATAAGAAGATAAATTTGTGGTTTTAAGAACCAAAAACCATCTCACTGTAGTTTTACATCTCCTCTGAGCCTATCTTCCGATTGGCTCACTGTTTTCTTAGTGATCCAATAAAACATATAACAGGTTTTAGGTAAAACAGACAGAGAAACCAAATCCTGCAAGGTTGGATATTGGGTCCAGGTGGGCGGGGCTTGATGCATGGCTGAGAGTGGTGACTGCTTTGTTGTGACATCACAAAGTTCCAGAAGTCCTGACAGCTGGTTTTAAGGCTCAGTTTCTGAATACAGGCTGTGTGCATTTCTCTGTGGACTGAGGCTTTGATACTTTCACAGTATTAATATAGAACCTAGACCTGCTTTATAATCTAACAACACATGGACATCTACCTTTAGACTGTATGGGACCTTTAAATCATGTAGAACATAATCAGGAAAAAAAATCAATCCAGCGGAAGAAAATGTTTTGAGTTCCAATAAATTCATTTCATGTTCCAAAATGAGGTATAAAACCAAAACAAGTTCATTTCAACCACCCACTTTGAAAACAAATATTACTCATTCTATCAGAGTCAGCCAATGGAGAACGTCGGGCGCACACACACAGTCAGTTAACGCCAGTATATCCAGCAGAAACAGCCATCTGTCTGGGAAATGATCCACTCCAGGGTTTCACATTCCTCTTTGATCTATTTTGGAATTGAATTTAGTTGACCAAGGGGGTTAAACTTCCATGACTTTTATGTCCATCTGCATGATGCCATATTTAAGTGATCTGGTGGGTGCCAAAACAACTGAAAACTAGAATTACCACCTTGCTGTATTACATCCATGTTTAACCTGAACCCCATATAATATATGAACCATAATTTTATCATAATTGTTGTGTGAAGTCTTGATTAAAGGCTAAAAAGTGAACACCAAAATCTAATCGGTTCATTCTTGAGTCCAATAACGTTTGTACCAAATCTGGAGAAATTCCCTCATGGCGTTACAGAGAAATTGTGCTCACAAGGCCAAAACCGCATTTTGTGAGGTCACGTGTCCTTGACCTTTGACCTTTGACGACCGAAATGTAATCAGTTCACCCCTGAGTCCAAGTGTATGTTTGTGCCTAATTTGAAGGACATCAGACGAGGCATTACTGAGATATCGTGTCCACGAGAATGGGATGGACAGACGTACGGACAACCCGAAAACAATCCGGCTCTGACTGTTGCTGCTGGTGTGGAGGCACATTTGGGATCACTACAATTTCTATCCTGTTATTCCAAATTCCTTTATTTAGGATCCTTTCCATTAGGGACAACAGCATGTGTTGGGGTCTGCCACTGTTAGACTGATGTTGTAAAGATATACTGTAGGCTGAATCAATATTGTGTGGTGCCAACTGGTGATAAATTGCAGCAAAATGAACATACATGCTACCGTAAAGTTTATTTCTTAAAGAGGTAGAGTTACTGTATGTCTATCTAGTTTACATTTCCCCAAACAGTTTGCGGAATCCACAGTTGCACATTGTATTTTTAAATAGTTACATTGTAAATTGCACTCCCTCTGGCTTCACTCATCAAAGAGCCTGAACAGTTCTGTGGTCTGATGAGAAGTCCCTGAATGTGTGCGCTGATATGGAAAACTCAACCCTGACACAATGAAGACAGAATTAAACAGAAAGTTTGACAAAAGAAACACTGGCTGCTTGTTTACTGCAACGGATTCTCCCCCTGTGGAAGCATTTTTTTTCCCACTCTACGAGAATGAATGACAGCAAAAGGCTTCTTGTATGGGGAGGAAGACAAGAGCTCCTATCTACAACTCTCCACATTAGACCCATGAAGAAATGAGAACTGGCAAAATGTTCTTGTTGTAAAAGTCAGTAAAGAAAGCTCAGGAACACACACATAAAGAGAGCCCCCCTCCACCTCCACCGATATTTGATCATATCTAGTTTCGCTTCATTTTCTTACTGTCACTCCCTCGCTGCATCTCTTTGTAATGCAGCACTGTAAACTATGATTTTGCATGTTTGATATTTTAACATGTTATTCCATGTCAGTATGCGATTGCTGAAGTTATTGAGATAATTACTTGTTAACAATGTCTCAACTGCACAAAAAAGTTCTTGAAAGTTCATGTCCAACTCCATGTCCAACTTGGTGCATCATGGAGAACTGGCGGTGGACATGCTCACATTTGGATATTTTGTCATCATCGTCAACTGAGTCCGTTCCGCAGGTGAGAAGAATAAACTGGAACATATTAAGAATCTATTTATTTTATGCCTTTATTTAATCTATATATATATATATATATATATATATATAATTTACCTGATCTCCTTTTGCTAACAATTTTTTCCTTTCCATTCACTGAGCCTTCCCTGAAACAGTTTGGAGCAATTTACTATTTGAGTCAGCCCTGTAAGGTTATGTCTAAGTTCACAAGTTGTTTGATTGTGGTGGACATTCATGACAGCAGTATTTTCAATAACTGACCCAGTGTTAAAGGAACTTTTTGGCAGGATTGCTACACTATATACTGTATATCTGACATGGGGGCAGAGGGTGTCAGAGACCATTGTGTGCTAAAGGAATAAGGCAGTAGGAAGATCATAGCTGACAAGACTTAACAGTGTTATGGTCACAAGTGTAAAATTAAACAAAATACTACAGGAATACAAATGACAGCATCACTTAATGTAATGTAATGTGTAAGATCTGGCCAGAGTTTTAGTTTAAAATGTTCAAAAAATTAACTAACACTATTAATAATATGTGAAGGAGCCACAGTGATGATGTCATGACCAAGATCTTCACCTGTTGTATTTCAGAGATATCTACTGAAATGAGCATGCTAACCAAATAGCTGCGTCCTGCACCGTGTTGTAGTACCACTTTATGACACTAGATGGTGTGTGAGTCGGTGAAGCGTCTAGTTTGCCCTCAGTCCCATGAAGAAGAACAAGCTTCCTCCAGAGCTTGAAATTACGCTACAGCTCCCAACTAAAAAAAAAAAAGCTGCTGACTAGCATCACAGAAACTCAGAGATGGCTGAAGTGCCTAGAAAAGCAATCTTTATCTCCATCCTGAAGAACCGCTCCGACAAGAAACCACGTTCAATGGCAAAGAAAAGAAGAAAACACGGGTGAATCTTGGTGTGGCTTCCCACCGCTGGAGACAGCTCCGATTAAAGAGATGTGGTTTGATGACAAGCTCTCAAATTTTCTTTTAGACTGGTGAGTAACATCTAATGTTGGTCTGTAGCAAAAAGTATCATTAGTGCAAATGACAAACCATACTGACAAACACTTTAAGTATCATAAACGTATGATATTGATGATGTCGACAGACGTTTTAGTGATTTAGTAGAATTTAGCCTGTTCCTGCAGCTGTTGTCCAGCTGATGTGACAGTTAATTTTTCTTTTACAAGTAAGACAAAGAGACTGTTTGATCCAGACCAGCGGGTTTAGGATCCACTGCCTAATACTATATTTATTTTAGCATATTCATATCTATCCTTATTATTTATTATACACACACAACAGACCTAACATGTTTGAATATAAAGACCTTGTATGATCTAAACTAATTGTCCTATCACATGTTTGTCTGTATCAGGACCAGAATTCCAGTCCAGTCCAATCAACTATCAACCACATTACAGTAACACCTTGCAGTATTATCCCTGCACAGAACACATATTGTCTGCACTGTGATCTTTTGCACATCCTGCTCAGCAGGAGTTTTGTCAACACTTTTGTACACAGTTTTTTGCATAGTTTTATTTTTTTTAATATGTGTATCTATGTATATTTATCTTTTTGACTGGTGCAGTATTTATTGTTATTTCCTGTTAATATGTTTATTGGATACTGCACCAAACACCAAGCCAAATATCTTGTAAGTAAAAACCTACCTGGCAATAAACCTTATACTCTTCTGTCTTTGTGATGATGTCATCATCCCTTCCTCATGCTGCTGTCGCCTGACACCCGTGTGTCATGCAGTATCCCCTTGCCTTCATATTTGTATAGGTAAATAAAAACATACTGTTTGTATTACAAGTACTCATAATGTGTTTCTGTGCTATCAACAGTTTTAACTATCAATAATAAATGCACATATCAATAATAAATTATAAGGAACATGGGGAAAACAACAACATGATTAACTGGACAGGGGCGAAGAGGTGAAATGCCGCCCCCTATGGAGGTGGACCAAGTAGCACGATCTTACACATAACACCTTTACAGAACTGTGGACTATGTGGCTAAAAAAATTTTAAAAAAGACTAAACTTCAACAGTGAACAAACATCATTTCACTGTTGCTGAATTTTGGTCTTAATGGACTCAGCAAAAATGTTTAAAAATATAATTCGTCAAACATTATGAGGGTGATGTACAAATTTGCCACTTAACCTATGAACATACGTATGTAGCCATAACATTGTTCACAAACCTGCAAGCCTTGTCAATCTTCCCTGGATTGGCACCAGCCTTCCACCTGCATCTCTGGGTCATGCCAGTGAAGATTATCTTCATGTGTAGATACTGCAGGTGGGGGTGGTGCAGGGCCTCCTTGATTGCTGCAATGAGGTTGTAGCTGTTCCCAAAGATCCCTTACCATGGCTAGATGTAGAAAAACACTATAATCGTGAGAAATGTATCATATTGTAGACTGTAGAGAAAATGGCAAAAGAAACAGCACTGATTAGATGAGCTCCACACAGTTATCTGAAAATACATTATTCCCTTGGGTTAGTTGTAAAAAGAAAACTGTGCTGTACTGTTGTACATTAAATAGAAATAGAAAAGAAACTGATGCTCACTTCAGTGGCATTGTGCATGTGCACATGTCATGATGGTTCCCAGCTCTCAGTTATCTACTCTGAAAGTGAGAAAAAATTATTCCAATAGATGTTTAGATGCCTGTCATTAACAATGAAATTAACAGGACCTGCATAAAAACCTACAATCACACCCTAACTGTATTTAACTCTAACATACTATTCTTATAGTCTTTTCTTTATTCCTGTTCATATATTCACCTTTATTTTCTTATTCTTTTACAGATGTATTCATTTGGCCCTCCTATGGCACTCCTGTGACTCCAAAAGTATCAAGACCATGAGTCTGATAATGAATTGTACAATTTAAGCAGCATACCAGAACCTCTTAAAGATAAAGCAACTTTGAAAGGCTTGTGCAACGCACCACACAGACTCCACTCTACACAAGGCAAGCCTCGCTTCATCATCCTTTGAGAAAGGTCCCAGTGGTAGCCCTACTCCTCAGCTGCCTCAGCCATTTGTCGTTCCTGCTTTGTCTTTTGAGTTTGAGTTAAAAGTGAATTAAAGAAAATGCCTACCACAGAGATGGGACCTTTCTTGGCACCAAAGGATATGAAATCAGACATCTTGGATAATTTAACACAAGCCATATGTCCACAACCACTACCCAACACGTGAACAGTATGATTGTGTGGGCCAAGCTCTCATTAACAAGCATCCTTGTCTGACAATGGGTAGTACTGTTGGAAGTTTACTTTAAAGTTCAAAATGGGAAATCTCTGACAGAAACTGCAAGGGACCAGATGCTGCTGGTCAACACATGTACCTCTAGTCTACCAGGTTTTCTAGAGGGGAAAACCCAAAGTGATCTTGACATGAAACGATCAGTCTTGGTCAGCCACATGTAGAAAATGAATACATGACCATTTTCTTTATGGAGGAAGAGATTGTTAAAGATAGGCAACTGGACTGCAGGTTCAGAGAACAATCCTTCAGATTGAGGCATATTACACCTGTTGACCTGAAAGGTTCTCCCTTCGCTGGGCTTGACCAGTACCTGGTGAGGTTCCTCAAGCTGTACAAATCCAAGAGTTATGGAACGCCATTTGGACAAATGATGTCTCGAGAGACTTTGGGTTTAAACAATGCTAAAATCTCTTAACAGGTAGAGTTTTGTCATGTTAAGACCAATTATTTTTTACAGTTAACACAAGAAAACTTGATGCGTTAATGTGACTTCTCTTGTTGTGACCCACGAGGAACCCTGAATCAAGGCATTCATACATATTAGTGAGGAGTGTTGTATCAATGATGCCAAACAGTAACTCAAAGCAGCACATTGGCTATAAATTACTGATGTGGATGAATATGCACTTGTCACAGGCAATTATGGAAATTACATGTATGAAATGTAAGCTAGTGCTATGGCTTAGAAGAATCCAATTAATCGTTTTCAGCTAGGGATGGTGAAGATTCAAAAGCAGAAGAAAGCTATTGTGGTGATGGTGCTGCACTTATTTGTTTTGTTTACACTGAACTGAGAGGAGTTCAGACAAAACCCTTCCATAACCTTGTTGACTACAGCTACACAGTCATATTTTTTCTTAACAAGTAACCTTTCTATGAGCCTATGAGGTAAGTGATGATAGAAACCATTGGAAAATCCAATTTTCCTTTCTTCTGTAGAAATGTTGTGATGCATATGTAGCCCACTGCTAAGTACATATCGAAACATTACAGCATCATCCGGAAGAAGTGGAATTCCATGTTCAAGATCAGGCATACAGCATTATACATGGCTGCTGACACTGGCTGGTCACTCATCTTTATTCACTGATGTCACTTAACCAGCAGGATGCCTCCACAGGTTGATTTTTCTATCATTCTTGGTTTTTCTATCATTGCTGCCTAGTGTATGTGCTATTTACATATATGGCATGCTATATCATTTTTATCGTTGTGTAACTCTGAGGGATTTGCACTGGGTGAATGAATCGCTGATGACATAAAATATATCTTAACTGTGAATTGTGGCTGCAACTGCTCACTGCTGCTACAACAACTGAACACCTTGAACAACATTACTTCAGTGACCAAGCTGACACTTGTGGTTAGTCTTTTTCTGACAGTCTGTGAATGTTACACCTGTCTATCACTAAGAGGACGACTGTTGAAGTGGACAAGGACATTCAAAACCTGCTCACAATAGAGCAGACAGCAGCAGAGAGGAGAGGGATAAGGAGAGAGCTGCATTAAGTAAGATTTTTCCTGTAGCTACACAATATCAGCTTTCAACTGTTTGCTGTCAGTTTACATTTAAAGGTCCCATAATTTATAGTTTCCTGTGTTTTTATTTGAAGTGTTGATCCATAAGAAGATATATTTGTGGTTTTAAGAATAAAAAACCATCTGTGTAGTTTTATATCTCCTCTCTCAGGCTTCTCTCTGGAGCTCCAGTAACAACAGGTCAGTGAGCCAATCAGAAGAGAGGAGGCTCTGAGCCTCTCTGAAGGGCCTTGTCCTTCACATCAAAAAATAGAGCTGAACACAGCTACACAAGTTTGTCATTACAATATTACTGTATTAATTTGAAATAAATCTTCTCTTGTCACTTTTATGTTGGAGTAATTTGTTGCAGCAAAAGACAGAGTGTGATTTTCTTTTTTATACTTGCACCTCCTTCCTGTCATTTATAGACAATAACAATAAGACTGCAAGCCCAAACAGGAGCTTATTGGAAAGGAAAAGCGGAAACTGGAGGAGGCAGCTTTATGCCAAACATGGAGGTTGTTGAACAGCAGATGCAGTCCTATGTCAAGATTTCACCATCTAGGCATTCTGGTATGTGCATTTTTCTGCAGGTTATATAGCATATATTTTCTATATCTTTGCTGTTTTTAATACTGTTTTTGTCTGACATGTTTAAATCTTCCACACAGTGTCCCCTATGCTATTTTGTCCATTGCTCTTCAAGAATGATAGAAGTGTTGATTTATTAACACATGGAAGTCCCCCTGGAGACAAAGAAAATGGCCTTTGACAAAGTAATGCTGCTCTCTCGGCTAGGAGAGGAGCATAGGATTGTCATCAGATGTGAGGGAACACTGCTGCTACTTCACGGGATCCTCAAAAACTGTCCAAAGAGAGATCCAGCACACTGAGCAGGGCCTGTGTAAAGAATGAAGGTATTTCACTGAAATATAATGACCCCAATGATCATTTTTACAATATGTATTTGAAGATGGTTTATTAGAATGCAAAGTTATTTAAATACCCACTCCAGTGAAAATAGTGTTTAAATTTGATAACATCCATATGATGTTTTTTATATAATACAAGACATATGAGGGGCGGGGCTAAATAAACCTGAAAACTTGTCAGTACAGAGAGAGCTAACAAACAACATAAACAAATAAAAGATGCTAACTTTGCTAACTGTTCTGATCCGTCTGCTAGTCTCTGGTTCTGGTCTCAGACTCCTCATCTGAGTCTGGGTCTGACTGAGGCTCAAACATGTGGCTGAGTCTCTCTGATGTTTCCTCCTCTAACCATCTTGATACTCTCTGCTCTCTCACCTGACCACCTGGAGCAAGCAGGTGGTGGGCGGGGCTCAAGGCGTGATACAGATTTTTCTCAATCCGGAAGTAAGAGTAGATAAGTTTCGGACCCAGTTTTTGAGTACTTTTACATAGTTCAAAACATGTCTAGAGGAACTTTAGGTAGATGGTAGATCTCCATGTGTTCTTTGATTATAAAGCAGGTCTAGGTTCTATATTAATACTGTGAAAGTATCAAAGCCTCAGTCCACAGAGAAATGCACACAGCCTGTATTCAGAAACTGAGCCTTAAAATGAGCCATCAGTACTTCTGGAACTTTGTGATTTCACAACTAAGCAGTCGTTACCCTCAGGCATGCTCCAAGCCCCGCCCATCTGGACCCACCAATGTTTACCTGAAATCTGCTATTTTTATTGGATCTCTCCGAAAACAGTCAGTCAGTCAGAAGAGAGGCTCACAGCCCCCTCTCTTCTAATTGGTTGACTGTTTTCTGAGTGATCCAGTAAAAACAGCAGATTTCACCGACCTATTGTTACTAGAGCTCCAGAGAGAAGCCTGAGAGAGGAGATGTAAAACTACACTGAGATGGTTTTTGGTTCTTAAAACCACAAATATATCTTCTTATGGATCAACGCTTCAAATAAAACACAGGAAAAGTGTAAAAAATGGGACCTTTAACATGTCCTTGGAGGCAGATGGGGGGCTGAAGGTTATATTGAAAAGAAAAAAAAGATGGAGATGGAGAAACAAATAGAGGAGGCTTTCAGTTCATATGGGTTAATATACTACAACTCAAAACAGCTACTACAATGTAAAAACAGCAAAAGGTTCAGCTTCAGCAAAAACATCACGTGGTTAATAGTTCAAATGCTTCACTTGGGCTTTATATACCACAAGCTTTTATTCCCTCCTAAAAATATCAGACACACTGGCAGGTAGCTGGGATGAACAGAAATACCCAGAGTGGCTCCATGTACCACAAAAGGGGTTCGACTTGGCTGATAATAATTTCATGTCATTGCTACATACTTAGAAATTGTAATCAACCATTAAGCAACACAATTGGTTCAATTGGTCAACAGGGAATGCTAACAGGATAACTATTTGAAATGATTAGAGTGGAAAAAATACAAATCCAGGTTTGTTAGAGATCACATTGTCAAGGCAAAAATAAGGCCAAATCCTGTCACCAATTTTACTGCTCTGCATCATCTCTCATTGAAAAAGAAATCTCACAAAAATAATAAAAGTGTGGAATTAGGTTCAGTAAAAATTAGATAAAACTGTCTAAAATGATGAATAAATTGATAAAATAAGAAACAGGCAAATATATAAAAATATTATTATATATAATAATAAATTTAAGACATTAAAGTAGATTCAGAGCCCTGAGAAAGCACACCTATAAAAATATGTCTTTAAGAGGGATTTAAAAGAGGCTGAAGAGGTGACCAGTCTAATCTTGGAAGTTGGTCCAAAGAGCGGGGGCCCGAACAGAGAAGGCCCGGTCACCCTTAGTCTTCAGCCGAGATTGTGGAATGGCTAACAGAGCTTTGGCTGGGGAGCTCAGGTTGCGGCTGGGCACATACGGTGTCAGTAGATCTGAAATGTGTTCAGGTACAAGTCCAGAGCGTGCCTTAAAAGTCATCAATAAAATCTTAAAATCAATTCTAAAATTTACCCAAAGCCAATGAAGCGATGCTAAAATTGGAGTATTATGCTCTCTGCTTTCTGTTTTGGTGAGATGTCTGGCAGCTGCTGTAGTTTCTGTAGACTCTGCCGGCTCAGACATGTACAGGGAGAGTTACAGTGGTCCAGACAAGAGGAGATAAAAGCATGTGTGACAGTCTTTAGATTCTTACTGGATAAAATAGGATATGTTGATTAGATTAGATATGCTGATTAGAAACACATTGTGATACATCACAAAGAAACGTGATGAGGGAGAAAGTACGTTTGCCTCGAGTCATCATTGAGAACAGTGTAGTTGTATGGGATAGTCATTTTTAAGAGACTGGGTTTCAAAAGCCCCAGTGAGCCGCTCCCTGTGCACATTTCTCTCCCACCCACAAACATCTCTCTTTACCTCCACTCCTGCCTCTCTCTCTCTCTCTCTCTCTGCTCTGCTGGAGCTCTCTCACTCAATCTCTGTCTCCCTCCAGTCTCTCTCCACCCACTCTCTCCCTTTTCATCTCTTCCTTACACACTCATGGCCTCTCTCCATTTACCCCTCCGTCCTCAAACTAATTGAGGCAGGTGGCTTCTTTTATTCCCTCTCTCCAAACCTCTCAGCGCTGCAGTTGCCAGGCATCTCGATTACATTGTGTGTGAGTGTGTGTGTGTGTGTGTGTGTGTGTGTGTGCACCTTTATTGGTGATTCTCCTCTTGTATTGAATCTGAATCCGCTGCTGTTGAGTCTTCATGCAAGTTGTGTGTGTGTGTGTGTGTGTGTGTGTGTGTTAGTGAGTCGATGAACATTAAAGTGAGATCCTAATGGCTCTTTTCTCTTCCAGCAGTGGCCTCTCCAAACGCCACTCTTTGGGCCTCAACATGCAATTAATCAATTCAGCTTGGTAAGAGGATCTATTTATACCTCAACACACACACACACACACACTCGCACACACACATACACAGAAAGAGAGAGAGAGAGACTCATGATAGAATCTAATGGTAGCTCTTGCACACATGGGGACATGGCACCCTGTAGGGGTGGGGGGTACCGGTTGGGGTGTGGGGTTCAGGGCAGGGTGAGACAGATGAGTGAGACATAAACAAAGACAGACAGAGAGAGACAGACAGTGAGAGAGAGAGAGAGAGAGAGAGAGAGATGTAACCACTATGGATTCTGTCAATTAAGGAGAATACTGACAAAGCTAACAGTCCCATAAATGGCTCCCGTTGAGCACTGATGCATCTCACCAATCAGCCAGGGTGAACAAGAGTCAACCCACTGTTTCTTGACACTGCTTCATTTATTTATCTATTTTTTGGTGTGTGTCTGTTTCCTGAAGGTTGGCTCGTTTTTGGCTGCAATTAGATCTCATCTTTTAGTTGCATAAGGAACGGTTGTCAATAGCATCCATTGTTCTTCCAAAAGGTATTCCATCATTTGGTGTTTTGATGATGGTGCTGGAGAGCGCTGTTTAAAAACGTGTCCAAAATCTCCCATAGGTGTTTAGTTTGGTTGAGATCTTGTGACTGTGAAGGCATTAACATACAAGTCATATGATTTTCATACTCATCAAACCATCAGTGACCCCACCTGCCGTATAGATGGGGGCACTGTCGCCTCTTCCTCCTCTCATTTTTCATGGTTTTCCTTTAATTTAAAAAATAGTCTGTACAGTCAGATGTGGCTGAAAGTGTTGGTAACCTCCACATAAAAAAGAAATTTTCTCTGAGAGGTCGAAAATTTGCAAAGGTAGCTGGTATCCATTATTCTTTTTTATTTCTTCTAATGTTAACATAAGGCTGATGCGACCAATAAGCTCTAATTTAGTTTCATCTGTCCAAAGGACATTCTCCCACAAGCACTGTGACTTGTCAACATGCATTTTAGCAATTCCACTCAGGCGTTGTTTTATATGTTTCTTTGTCTGAAGCAGGCTATTCCTGGGTCTTTGTCAGTGGAGCCCACATTCACTCAGAAAGCAATGTGTGGTGCACCTTGGACACTGTTGTCTCTTAATCTTTTCACAGCTTCTTTGTGTTATTCTTCGGCAAACCAAAGGAATCCAGGTAGCCATGACAAAAAATGAAAAATTATGAAAAGAAAAAATGTTATTCAGCAATGTGAAATGTAAACAGTATAATCACATATTGTAATTGTAATAGTAAATAATAAGAGTTTCTGCTGCCAAAGCTGACAGGAAAGTTAATTACTGCAACAGTGTGTGGATTACTTTAAAAAAAAAAAAAAAAAAACAGCAGTGTAATATAATTTCTAATTATCGCATTACTCTGCAGTGTTGAAATAAAAATGTAAAAGCATCAACACTGTCAGGATTTTCTTTGGGAATTTTTTTTTTTTTTTTTTTAATACAGCTGTAATTGTCTTGTATTTAGCAGCATAACCTCTCTCTGTTTTAAAACCAGAGTACATGAAAAGTCTGGAATATCAAAGTGATTCTGATCTATAAAATGATCTATTGCCATTTATTACTTGTCATTTTGCAGCATGTCTAAGTCAACATGTTTCCAATGATCTGATTGGTCAGTAGGCAGGCTGACTGATCTGAAGTTAACCTGCCCCGAAGCAGGTTAGCCATGCAGCATGAGCCCAAAGATCCCTGGATAACCCATTAATCTTCCTTTGTGTTACCGGCTCCAGATCAGATTTCTTAGTCGCATCAAAGTATTAGTATCAAAGGCAATCCAGTAGACATGACAAAAATAAAGGTTAATGTATGCTTACTAGCTCACATTCAGATGTGTCATGTGTCATGACACGACTAAAGTATGAAATACAGTGATGCGTGATGACCTGAGAGCTGATGTTTCAGAATGTGTCAGAATTACTATTCATTAATAAACAGGCTAAAACACATAGAGGTATAGGAGGGTTTGATACAGTATGTGGGGAGGTTCATCCTCAATAACTCAGCAGATTAGTTGTGCAGTGAAGGATAAGGCTCGAATGATGTTGCACAGATGTTATTTTTAATACACAGTTCCCCATTAAAGCCTGACTTTTGAAAACCTTGTTAGGTTAGTGATGTCTCAGAAGTCAGCGGTGTTTAACTTTTTGTCACAGACACAAACTTTATCTTCACCTATGCCTTCTACTAATGTAAGAACAACCTCCAGTTACGAAACATACGCTCTACTGATCTTCTACTCTACTGATAGTCCTGTCCTGACTCATTTATTTCCATTGTTGACCCCAAATATTGTTTTTTTTTTTGTTTGTTGTTTTATTTTATTTTTTTTTTTCTGGAATAGGCCTTTTTCATAACAGACATTTTGATTTGTCACAGTAGGAAAAACACAGCTGTTACTAATAACATTAACAATGGTGCTGTTGTAAGTGTTGCAGTAAAGCATGATAGTGCGGCAGTGAGCCAGCATGTACAACACAACAAGCTGCCATCATTCAAGTTATCATCCACACCTGTGCTTTTACTACTGTCACATGTCAACATATCATCAGTGAAAAAGACCCATTAACAAAAAGTAGTTACACTTCTGACAGATATGATCATAGTTAATGCACGTGTAGTGGTGTGTATACACAGGTATACAGCACATACACAATTCTGGGCAATGAGATTCACGGTAAACATATCTAAAAATGGCCACAGATACATATCAATGCACATCATGCAGAGTATGACTAAAGTCAATCATGTTATCGTCTTTCATGTAATCTGTGGTGTGCGCACGGAGACACAAACCCAGGGAACAAACGTCCCTCTGTTCCCTAACTGACTGCAGACCGTGTTTGGACAGTTACAATTTCTTTCATTCTTCAGGGTCCGTGCTTCAGCACATTCAATTTGAAATAAAATAATGGCTACTACATTAAAGTGCCAAATCTTAGCTTGTCAGCTCCATTGGCAATAAACAACCCCTTAAATAGGACATTCAATCTAGTGAGGGATCACTCTAGGCAGAACCATATTTCACTCAGTCCCTCTGCCCTAAAATGTTACATGTACCGGTAAATATCCTGAATATTCTTCATCATACTGGAAAGACATTTCAGACCTCACTAACCCCACAAGTTCCCCTCCAGACATGCTTTCATGCAGTGGTTCTCAAAGTGGGGTCCAGGGACCCCCAGGGATGCTTGAGGGGGTTCTTGGGAGGCCTAGCAATTGAGGGAATAATTTATTTTCACTAAAATTCTATCCATCAGTAACACAATGACATAATGTATGACTATTTTGGTCATTTTCAGTTTCTATAATAAAACATCTAAAAGCAAAAATCTTATCAGATGGGTGTCTGTGGAGTAATGTTTTGAGGTCCTACACGTGAAAAAGTTTGCGAACCTTTGTTTCAAAGCAAAATTACTCTGCTATGATTAATATTTTGTTTAACATTGTTTTCCCACATAAAAAGTAAAAGAAAAAAAAACTCTCAATGAGGACGTAAGCATAGATGTGCTTCGAGAGTTCCTGGCTCAGGTCTCGTGTTTCTGGTCTCAGGTCTGTGACCCCTCTATCAGTTTTGCTGCACATGTAGGGTGGAACAGTTACATCTTCATCATTATTGGTTCATGTAGTTTGGTGGTTTTTTCACTCACATTCATGATGCTGAGTTACTGAGTGAGTAGAGATGTGTACAAAATCACCTTTGTACTATATAGAACACTATATTTACCATACTGTAAGTTATTTGAAATTTATACTGTAAACCTGCTCCCATGTCTGACTAAAAGCTAAGCCATTGAACTGATGTATTTCCAAGCACCATACAGTAAAAGACTGGAAACAACCTTGTTGAATAAAAAATAAACAATAATTATTCAGGAGGATATTGGTCAATGGAATGGTCCTGCTGAATTCCCTCTTTGTAATGAATGACGATTTGGATTATTTGTTTTTCTTAAAACAAATCTTTATGAATTGTTTAGTTATCATAGTATGCGTGGAGTGGAGTGTTGCATTTAAACTTTGTTATTAATGTAGCCAAATGTGACCCAAACCACCTTTGGAGGTGGTTTGGGTGATTGAATCTGCCCTTGAAAGTCCGTAAAATGTCACTGAAATAAAAAAATGAGTGGGCAAATAATGCCCCTGATAATTAGGAGTACCCTCCACCCGGGTCATTTATCACAAATAGGACAAATTTTTTTTCTTTCTTTTTTTTCTGTGGTGGTATTGTAGCATGAATGTGACCAGTGTCCCCTGTGGAAGGAACAGTGGCTCATTGTGTTGGAGGAAAAAAAACAGAAAAATATGGAACGGCAGTCGAATACAGATTCTCACATTACCACTGCATGTACAAAAATATACAGTTAATAAAGGAGGGAGTAGATACACTAGTTTAGTTGGTGACAGACAACTTGTGCTGACACTTTGAAACTATGGGAAAGAAATGTAATGCAAATCAAAGTGGTACATATGGAGTGTATGTAGTCTGATATATTATTCAATGCAATGCAAATTTCCTAAAAGGAAGAAGCTCTTCTTCTTGTGTTAATGCAGGTGGTGGAGGGTCACTTATGGAAGCAAATCTATGTCAGCATGTCTAGCCTTGAATTTTTTTGCATTTATATTATTTATCTGAATTTTTTGCTTTTGAATTCAAATTAAAAATCAAAGGCTTTTAAATTTGAAAATCTGGTGAGATATAGCCTAGTTATTATCATTATATATGCCATATGTTCCTGTTGCTACCTCTTGTCTCCGCACAGAGAACACTGAGAGGGTAAACAGAGGATAGTCAAATATCTTTGCAGAAATCCAGTCTTGGCCCTTAACTGTCAGAGTCAAGTCCAGTACCTGTAAGCCTTATTCTATTTCATTTGTTTGACAATATGTCCATTTTGTGATCACATTTTAAATTATCTACTGTTTTAAAAACTGATTATTTGAATTATTATTACATACTAAAATAAGAAAAGTAAATATATACAAATTCAAAGGGCTGAAAAGCAAGAAACAGTCACAGAAGGCAATTGCTATGAAATCAAATTTGAAAGTTAGCTACATAACATCATCATGTCATTTTTTTTGTGAAAATGTGAAACTGGTAAAATTTTAAATCTGGTAAGTGGTCATGATCTGGTATTGTTTTGTAAGAGATCCTAGTAATCCTGGTGATTTTCTGACAAAACCACTGTTAATGTTCATTTCTGGGTGGACTGCAACTGCTGGGCCGGCCCTACAATGGTGGATGTCCCTGACTGACTGTCTGACTGGCTGATCATATTTCCACCATTGGTCAGCCAAATTCCACATGACTGAGTTAGAGTCTCTTCATTGGCCGTAGCTCTTTCAAAAAGTGTTTACAACCTGCAGTGTTGCCAACTTAGTGCATTTGTCTGTAGATTAAGAGACTTGTTTTTGAACAGACTGGATATAAACCTGGTCATTACTGGATTACTGTATGGATGCCGACCGCGGGTTTAGGGCTATACCTCTTGTTACGGGCAGCGGCACTTTCCTGGCTGCTTGGGAACCTCAGGAAAGAAGAGAAGTGCCTCCAATACACTGAGCCTGGCCTCCATTAAATCAAATAAACTACTTTCCTTACATGTATCATTATTACTCAAGGAGTCAGGGAAATATTTCAACATAAGACACAACGAGCAGAGTTAGCAGGAGAGAGAGAGGGAGAGAGAAGTCATTGCTAACTGCTGAAGAAACTAGCAGATCTGAAAAGCATGTAAACAACAGAAACACCAGCAGCAGGAAATGAGATATTATGCTTACTGTAGCATAGCAATAAAAGCCCTGTGAATAAATGGGCTTTTAATTTGAAATGATTACAGGAAGTGTTGGTTTTCTATGTAGTACATAATGTAGTAACTTTACCACAGCGAAAGGGAGAAAATAAAAACACAACTTTGTACCATAATACCTCTATGAACAATTCTACATATTAAAAGAGGGAGTTAGAAATAAACACATGCCTGTAATAAAACTGTTGTGGATTCCAGACCGAGGCTGTGCACTGAGTGAGAAACATATCCAGTCCAGCCATATACTAGGTTTTGACCTAGTCTTGTTCATCATTTCTCTATATGCAAATAAGCACATACATTAAAAAAAAAAGCAATCAGGATGTTTCTCAAAGAAGAAAGCAGGAAACTGTCTTCACCTCGACTCATTCTGTTCTATTCAAATTGCAGTTATTTTCAATCAAAGGAAGCCACGGTTCAATTAAGTTTATACACATATTGGTTTTAGAATTCCCCCAAGCTAGACATTCAAAAAGCTCTCCGTTGGTCCTTTTCATCACTTTCTAGATGAGTTTGCTCAGAGGACAAAATCAAACTCATTAACTCTCTGTAACGCCGCACCAAATAAATCTGTGTGAAGAGATCAGCAATTTGGACATGAGGTGATCATTTGCTGTATGTAATAATGATGCTAAAGGGACCGTGTCAAAATCACAGTGACAGTAATTGAAAACTCTTCGAGGGCCACTTAATGTTTCCCAGATGATAATACTGACATGCTTTCTCTTGTGCAGTAATGTGGCAAGTGTTTGTTACGCATATTTGATGGAAACCTTTAAATTTGGTGCTGTGGTTCTGGGGCCATGAGCTTTCCACTCCTGTGATATTAATTACAACTTGTAAAACAATTATTTACAAGAATAAATCAAACTGAACTGATGAGTTTAAATGCACACATGCGCTTGCTTTGATTTTTTCTTAACATTTTTGAACACCTGTTATTTCTCTTTTTAGCAATGACAATTAAATTATTGCAAAAATCTTATTTCCTTCTGTCACACATTTCAATGATTTATTTAATTCTGTTGTTAACACAGAGCCTTTTCTTCCCTTGTGTCAGGCCCTCAAACAATTATATCAAGGTCTGATCAGTGAAAATATGTGAAATTTCTTCTTTGGTTCTGGAGGAGCTTCAAAGTTCCTCTCCAGACATGTTTTAAATTTAAATATGTCAAAATATATTCTGCTATGATTAATATTTAGTTTTACATGGTGGCGTTTCAAGTTTCGGGGGTTGAAATATTTATACATCCTTCTTACCTGTAATTGTAAACATTACAATTTACTTCCCATATTCATGCCAGGAACAATCTTGTACTATGATTTCAGACATCCCTAAAGTGGACCATATCATTTCTGAACCTGAACAGTAAGTCTGCCTGCCTCGCTGACATCAGTTCTTCATGCTATCTGTGCCCCCATGCGACACTGTAGGTAAATGTAAGTAGCAGTAGCTAACCATCTAGCATTACATTTTACTTCCTTATCTTCAGAGTTTCTGAATTAGATTGTGTCATTTACTAACGTTAGCTAGTGTCTAACTTTGGCCTTAAGTTACAGTTTAGCTAACTAATGTTAGCTAAGTAACAGCATGCCTATTCATTTACAAAGATGGCTCGACATTTTATTATCAATATAAAATATCATATATGATTTATCTTTAGCAAACACTGATGATCATGAAGAGTAAGACAATGGAGGATTTGCTGTAGAAATACTTTTTGACATCAATATAGAGTTTATTATTAATATGTGTGGCTGTGTTGGTTTGTGCTCTGTTTTCAACCAGGAATTCAAGATTTTTACTTGGTTGGGTAACTGAACAGTATTAAAATACATGTGTGCTGAAGGCTCAGTAATAGTATTGGCAGTGGTGGAATGTAATTAAGTACATATACTTGCACTTTAGGTCACATTTGAGATGTCTATGAGTTGTTAACAGCTGCACCAAATACTGATTTTTCCTTTTAAACTTCTCGGATAGTTTAATTCTAATAAATGTTGAAATGTGTTATGGTTTGTCCTGACAGGACTATTAGGACTTTGTTTGACTATTTATGTTTGGACATTTGTTCATTTCCTGTTTTGTTTTGTAATCATTTCCCTTGTGTGTCTCATATTAATTTTTCTTCCTGTCTTTCTTCTGTTTCCCTCCAATACAATTGTCTGCCCCGCCCTAATGTGTTTCACCTGTGTTCAATCACCCTTGCCTCCCTTGTGTATGTAGTCTCTGTGCTCCTGTTGTCTGTGTCAGTTCCTCTGTTGTACTTCAATTTGCATTCGTGAAATTTCCTATGTCTCATTCCCCTGTGTTTTCAGTATTTGAATTTTCTGTTTCTTGCTCGGGTTTTGCTCCTGCTATTCTCCCAATTTGTTTCCCTAGTGTTTCAATTTTGTTCCTGGTATTTACCTCCATTTTGAGTTCTGTAAGTAAGTCACTTTTTCCACCAACCCCATTTTTGTGTTGACTGTATTTGGGTTCAGTTTTTCCCCATAACCTGACAGAAATTATCCAATATCACACCAAAATTAAAGATTAGAAAACAAGTCCAAAAACTGAAAACAAATGTATTTATCAGAACTTTTTTCTCCCTCCCTCTCTGATTAATCATCCAATGATCCCTCAGATTGATCTGATGACCTTGTATATAAAACTTTATATAAAGTAGTCCAACAGTAAAATGCTGCTTACACAATGTGCTTTAGTATTAATCACCTGTCATATATAATACCGGTCAGAGGGAACTAACATTTCTACTTTTTATCCTTTAAACTACAATTTGCTGCCAATTTATTTAAGTATGCTTTTTAATGCATTAGATTTAATTCACAGAGTCAACATAAACAAGTGGAGACGAGATATCCAGTAAAAAAAAAGGCGGGACCTAGGACAACTGTGACATCCTGGGTGAAAGCTGGATATTGTCTTTCAAAATCATGGGTGCCAGGGAGGAGAGCCCAGGAGAGTCAATTTTTTAAGGTAAGACTGATTTGATAGAATATTTTGCATTAGGCTACTTTGAGGACTTAATTCATATTAGTTACATAGTCGATCCAGCTTAGGCTTTTGAGCCTATACAGTAAGTATCCAGTACCAGTACAGGACACTATATGGAATGTTGAATGAGATGATTTGGAAAGTTTATGTTTTTTTATTAGACTACTTTCGAAGTCAGAAAACAGCTGAATATTTTAAAGTATTGGGTGGTTTTTGTCTAATGTTAGTAAGGCACAGGTCGAGATGCCTAATGGTGGGAACACATCTGTGTTTTTGGTATCTGTGTATTTGGTTCTGGTACAGCATTGTGTGGAAATGATCTGCTGTGGTTTATGTGTGTGGGATTGAGTTGCTGGCAGTTTTGCTCTAGATACTATACAGGTGAGCCCTGACTACAAACATTGTGTGGTACATGCTTCATGAGCTGGTGTTATGGATTTGATTCATCATCAAAAGAGGAGAAATCCGTATCAGGCCTTGAGCCCCACCCACCACCTGCTTGCTCCAGGTGGACAGGTGAAAGAGCAGAGAGCATCAAGATGGTGAGAGGAGGAAACATCAGAGAGACTCAGCCACATGTTTGAGCCTCAGTCAGACCCAGACTCAGAGGAGGAGTCTGTTGAGACCAGAACCAGAGACTAGCAGACGGATCAGAGCAGTTAGCGTAGTTAGAATATTTTATTTATTTATGTTGTTTGTTAGCTTGTAACTGGCAGTGGCTGACACAGTGTTAGTGGTTGTGCTAATGCTAACTCTCTCTCTCTGTACTGACAAGGTTTTAGGTTTATTAAGCCCCGCCCCGTCCCCACAAGTTGACAGGATTGGCTCCCTAGGTTTTTTTTGACGTATGAAACCCTGGCTGTCTGAAAATGTTTTTTATGAGACTGTCATTGGTTCACTGCAGTTCAAGGTGGAAATACTCAGTCAAGGCTTTCTTTCTCCCATGAAATGTCTTGTATTATATTAAAAACACCATATGGACATGTTAACAAGATTAAGAGCTTGATTCATTCATTGGACCTCGTTTGCACCAGTTGTGACCACATCTATATGTTTTATGCATACATGTACAAGTACAAAAGAGTTGAGCAAGAACAATGATTAAAAAACAATGCTATCCCAGCTGTAAATGGACTGTCAGCACCAGATGCTTCAACTTACTACAGAGTACTGAAAGTCTGCTCACTAATTCATTTGCAATGTTTATGTTGACAAGACATCAGCCTGGTATCTGCAGACAGCTGGGTATAGTGTTAGCTTCCCCACAGGGACAGACTGAATAAAGCAGAATCCACACACTGTTCACTCGACTTCCCTAGCTTCGCATCTTGTAGCCAGAGATAATATCTCCTCAACAAACAAAGAGCTCAGATCAGATCTTTCTTCAATCTAACCCTTGACAAGATAGCCTGAGTCAGCTATTCATCCTGACTCACTAAAGTCCTGTAAACAGCAGCAGGTCTATAGACTGTAACTACTAACATCGGAGTTTCCTGCGTAGACTGAACTTGCGTCAGAGTTTACAGGACTGCCGTGACTCAATGTGCCTAATATAGCTAGCTATCAGCTAGTTTGACTAAATCATGTCTTTTGACTTGGATTAAAGGAAATGTAGGATACAGTTTCTGGCTTTCACAAGTCACCCGACTTTATGGAAGTATAATATTAAAATACTCAGATACCTCTTTCAGGAAGGTGGGGTGTAATACAGAAAACTTTGATGACGTTTCTTTGTTAAAACTTTCACATTGGCAGCGTCTCCTATGCACAGCATTGTGTTTTGTTTCTACTTGGCACCATATTCTTCCCGTCTTTAAAAATACATTGGCTATCTGAATTGTATATTGTGTTGTCTTTGGATGTCTGATAATATTTTGGAACAAGGCGAAAGAAGAGGGAATTGAGTCTCAGTCTCACACACCAACCAGCCAATAAGCAGCTGTGTGCATTCAGCACAATTACATAATTGGTCAGTTTTGTGGATGCATGCTAGTAGAGCCAAGCATGAGAAGCATGCAACAGGCCTTCAGAGGAAATTTTTGTGACTGTCATGGTCTGCCCTGAACAGACTCTTTCTGTTGGACTTTGTTTGCATTTTGGTTGATTTCCTGTTTTACTTTGATATGTATTATACTGTTTGTCAGTTCATTTTACATCCTGTCTTTGTCCAGTTTCCCGCCACAGTGATTTTCTGCCCTGCCCTAATGTGTTACACCTTTGTCTTGTTACCTGCCCCTCTTGTGTGTAGTCTTTGTGCTCCCACTTGTCTTGGTCGGTCTGTCTGTTGTACTCCTGTTTTAACTTTCTGAAGCAGCTAATCCAACAAGTATGCCCACTTCATGCAGCAACTGGCCAAGTGTGCAAAGGTATGAAAGTCTGCAGGATTTTTACTTCTCTCTCAGGCCGGCTTTTTTCATCATTAATACAACTACTTCTATCATTCTGTCTATACAACTCAGGGATAACCACAGCTTTGAGGAAGTACTCTCCTCAAAGCATTCTCAATTTGTGTGTTATCACATCGAGACCACAAAGACACACAAAACACACGATTCATGACCTACCAAGTAAAGCGTTAGAGTTGAAATGGAGAAGATACAGCGTACGGTTTGTAGCAACAATAGAAACAAAATAAGGGCACATGATAAAGAGCGACATTTCACGAGATAGAGACATTAAAAACCAAGAAGTAAAGATGAAGATAGATGAGCAGGCAGAAAGAGAGTTCAAGGTGCTCATTAAAATGAAGGGAATAAGCCCAGGCTTTGACTCAGCTCACTGAAAATGTCAAAGGATCTTAGAAAAGAAATAAATGAGATGTGTTGCATGCTCGTACGCTTACCAATGGAATTCGCATGATATTCTGCAAATCTTGGGAAATGGGCAAAAAAATTTCCACCAAGGGTAAAGTTTAAAGAGCCAAATGTAACGTGTCAGTAGAGAGATCTGAACCCGGAAGGCAATATTTACATGTGGCACACATGATATGACTCTGCAGATGTGTGCAGAGGCCAGAGTCCTTTTAAGTATTGTGCTACTGACCATGACTGGAAAGGATTATATAGCTCCATGAGTCCAAGTGTATCAGTTGTGGATGAATCACTTAGCATTATTCCATGGATGCCGACATTATACAAAAGCAGAACAATCACATAAAGTGAGACTGGAAAAGTAAATCCTCTGTGCTGAAAACTCAGAGAGCTGGCAGTAGCGAGTGCAGCAAACATGGTTTGGCGTCAGTGATAAGCCATTAAGGAGGTCATGGTAAGGACATTCAGTGTTTATGAACCAAAGGCTTTGTACTCTGCGCCTGTTGATACAGCTGCATGTTGGCTTTGCTGCTTGTTGCTTATTGTGTGTGAACATCTAAACCTTGGAAAATCACAATTTTGTTCCTACAGTATATTCATGATTTGAGCTTGGGGTTTGAATGGTTGAGTTAAATTTGTAAAAGCAAAGAATCACATTGATTATAAATTGTTTCCTGCCTGCAAGTAATCCCCCAGACCAGTGGTGGTGGTAGTGTACCTCTAAGCAGGCTCACCGACCTCCAATAAAAAGTAGTAGAAGAAGGTAGTGTTGAGGCTGCAGCCTAGTTAGGCTTTGTGCTATTTAAATTAGAAAGTCTTTATTGTCCCCAAGGGGCAATTTGGTTTGCAACAGTAGTCAACACAGCCAATACACATCATAAATAAAGTAATGCAATAAATAGATGCATAAAACCATCAAACATATTGTAGATGTAATCATAAGTTACACTAAGATATGAAGCATGAAGAGCCCATCAGTATTTGTCAAGTAGGCCAACAACTTGTTTAAAAGCCAAACAGCTGACGGGACAAATTACCTCAAACATCTGTTTGAATTGGGCCTCCAATGGAAAGTGTTCCTCCTTCCTGATGGCAGGAGTTGAAACTCTGCATGGATAGCATGATGGGTGGTTAGGGTTACCATTGCCATTGCCCTCTGAGTGGCTTTGACTTGATAAACATGGCCAAGATCATTCAAGTTAGTGCCAATGATCTTTTGGCACAGTCTAACAATATTTCCAATCTTATTTTTGCTAACCATGCTGAGGTTCTCAAACCAACAGATTATTGCAAATTGTCAGAATTTGTCAGAATATGCATGCACCTGTGTTTGTATGCTTATTAAAAGGCCTGTTGGTGGGTAATGGCTACTGCATTGTCCCAGGAGTCTTAAACCTGCCCTGAGTGTGTGTAAATTTCTCCATGTGTCCTCACAGATCCTCAGCACTAGCTTGTTAGCTTAGCTATGTAACATGCCAGCAGCTGCTTGCTGCAGTGAGGTTCGTGTTAGGGGTATATCTTTGCTTGGTTTGATCCAACACCTGCGTTTGTGTTACTGAGGATGTTAAAATACCTCCATTTTTTGAATTGTAAAGAAATAAAGTGCTTGAATAACTTGTATTGAAAAGTAGAAGTTACTCAACTCCAGCCTTGTGAATACCTCTGTGCTTTGAATAGTAAAGAAATAAAGTGCTTGTTTGTCCTAGAAAGGACTTATGGTTACTAAATGTAACTCTAGCCTTGTGAATACCTCTATGGGTTGTGAAAGAAAAAAGTGCTTGAATTACTTGGTTGTACTGTAATGTGACTGAGCGCTGGGGCCGGGCGCCGGGGCTGATTGACGGAACTGGCAACAGGTGTGCCTGATTGCAGGTGCAGATACTCTGGGTTTCAGAGACAAAAGTATGGCAGCCGGGGTTGGAGCACATGTGCGGCAGTTCAGGTATTCTTTGGAAGTGAGGGTGTCGTTCACAGCTGGTTAGGGCTGCCGGCGACGCAGACAGCTAGAGCAGGGGGTTAGTTGATCCAGTGTTAGGAGGGGAGGTCAGATGCCTCCTGTAGATAGTCAGGGCTAGGTTATAGTGAGTGCTGTGGCCGCCATCGCTCCTTGTCTTGGGCCCCATTACGAAGCCAGCCGGGCTGCGTCCACGCCATCCAGTGAAGCCGTTTCCCCAGGGAGTTGGACGGTGTCTCAATTTCAGACCCTGGGGGAGTCTTGCCGATCGGGCGAGTTGAGTAACCCATTGACTTTTTTTATAACCTTACCTTGTATGTGTGTTTTAAAGCTTTGTTAGTGAGGGGTGGGAGCGCAGCAAGGAATTTGTCCATGCCTGTGCAGAATAGTGGAAGGGTTTTTACTTCAAGTGGTGACATCAGGTGTGAGTTGCAGTGCATTACGAACTGTGTAGTTTGCAGTGCCTCAAGTAGAGGGTGTCAGTGTGTTGTGTTCAATAGTGTGCCTTAAGCTAGAAGTCTAGCCCTGTGTTTGACTATTGTAGTGGATAATAGTGAAAGCCCTTTTGGTGTCTCGACAGAGAGTGGGGATTCCTGGTTTGTAATCTTGCTCCCCCTATTTTTATGAACTATGCATTTGTCTATTAAAACAAAGATTGTCACTGTATTTTTCTAAAAGCGCAGTCTGTGATTATTTGATGGCTCTGACTTGGTGGCAGCAAATTCCTGCCACACCTTTTTGTAACCCCATATTCATTACAGTACTATAAGTGTTAAAGGCTTAAAAGCCTTACCTGAGAAGTTGCTCTTTCTCTATATTGCTACTACTAGCACATGGGAATTGAATCTCACTGAAAGTCAGTATTCCCCTACTTTGGCCACACTTTTGCCTGCTTATATGCCTTTAGCATACTATTCATGCAAATGCACACACAACTTAATTTCCATACACATTTTAGGTCTTGTGGATTTCCGATGGGTTATTTTGCGACATCTAGTTTAAATGCACACTGTATAACATAGAAGGCTGTTTGGGGCTTGAATAAAGTCTGTTGGGCAGTAGTTAGTTGTCCAGTACTTCCAAAAAGTTCCAAAATTTTCTTTACAAATCTATTTGAATAATGTACAGTGTACAACCTCTTATAAACACTTCACTAGAACAATCTAGTACAACAATACCAAAAAAATACAGAATAAAATCAACATCTTTCTGACAGAGTCCTGACAGAACTGGATATCTTGTTGAAAATCTGTTGGATGAAATGTTATTTGAAAGCAGTTTGCTGAAGTTTTACTAAAATGTTTCATGTTATTCTTTAACTAAGACGAGTCAGAGTTTTAGTCAAATTGACTAAACATAAAAAAGATGAGGCTGACTAAATATGAATATGATATGAGTCACGAACGTGACAAAGACTATGGCTAAATCTAAAAATAGCTGACAAAATTAACACTCTTTTGATTTCCTAATTTTGAGTTCCACCCCCAACAGGGTGTTCCAGTTTTGATGCAGTAATGGAAGTAAAGGAGTAACAGGAGTAAAGGAGTCTTTCACTGTTGAACTTTGAGTTCTATCCCTTTGAGGAAGCCTAACCACCTTAGAGTTATTCAGTGCTGGGGATTGCTGATTGTGAGGCAACTGCAGGACTAATTTCCTCTGGTGGCTATCACAATAACATAACACCTCGCTGAACAAAGAACAATTCAAATTGGGTTGCTCATAATCCCTATTAATTCATACACTAACAACAAACAAACCAACAATAGAAACAGACACAGGTCTTGTGTATTTGTTTACAGAAAAACTTGAGTTGTACAGAACCCACCTATAAGTTCCCGTGAAAAAAACACACTTTTGAAAACTGGCCATTGTGTTGACTGTATGGCTCAAACACATGCACAGTCTAAAAGAACAGGCAGAAAATAAACTGCCTGTTTGCATGGACTTTGTATGGCATCAATACAATTTGCTATTTGGAGGTGGCCCTGATTTAAACTTGTAATACCTGGGTTTTAAAGGGAAAAAGATAATTAACAGGAGATCAGTAAATGATGTATGGGATTCTCTGCACAAAATGTAAGTTATGAAATTGACTTTTAGAGAAATCACAGAACAAATAACATCAGTTTAATGAACATAATACATTGGAGTGATGTAGAATAAGACATTGAAATGATGAGGCACTTGGAGTTTTCATATCCCACCAAATTGCTTGACCCTGTTTATGTGTCACATGTTCCAATTTGAGTTTATTTGGTGGAATAATCAATAAGTCAATTACAACACCAAGGAGATTTAATTATAAAAAGAACAAGATATTAATTCTAAAGATGGAGATGAAGTAAAATGTGGAAAGTGAGAAAGGAGAAGATAAATGAAAATTAATTTAATTAATAAGTTAAGCAGCATCAAAGTTTATCCCAGTGAAAAACAGTTCTTCAAGGCAGACCAACAGTTGGAGTAAGGCCAGCTGGGAATGAAGACTGCCTCCTCTTGAAACTTATAATCTGCTGAATACAAGAGATTGAGAGCAAAAGAGAGAAGAGTCGTAAAAGTCATGAAAATACAGCAGCTTGCAGCAAATTAAGGCCAGACACAAGGCTTAGTTTGGTCTGGAATTTAGTAGAGGGCAATCAATATACTACTTTTACTACTTATTGGAGCTGTACTTGTGAGTAGTAAAGAGAATGCAAATATGCTTGCAAAGGTATTTCAGCTACTAAATATTTGAGAGGATGTGTGTTAGAATGAGGAGACGAGAAAATGTTGTTGACAGTTTAGCCATGTAGCAGAGTAATTCTGAGGCAGTCAGTTAATCATGAGGTAAAACCTAGTTCATGCTTCATAACATTTTCAAAGTGTAAACTATGGTTTTAAATTCAAAAATAGGATTCAAACAATAGGAGATACAATGTCAGTTCTGACTCTTGCTTTGTGGATATCAAACAAACTCTTCAGTTTCAAATCACCTTTTTTCAGAGATTCCAATCAGCTGTTTCCAAAAAAAAAAGAAAAAAGTTGTAATTAAATAAAAAATTTAAAATTTGGAAAGAAAAAAATCCCCTAATTTTTAGAAATATTTAAAGCATCCAGTCAAACATTCAGGAAGTCATGGTTTGCCGTGGCAGACATTTTAAGTTTGAATTTATGTATGAATTTAGTGTTCTTTGACTTCCTGTGCATTTGGGTCCAGCCCTACGTTAACCGTGACATGGGACAGTCAAGACAGTCAGTGGCAGCCTGAGCTTCTTCTGGCAGCTGCTGTTTGTCTGTCTAACAACAGAATAGACTCAGTTTCTTTACAAACTTTTCAATGTCCTGATGATGATGTGATGATGAGCCAAGAGCCAAAAAGTTTCTCCTTATTTATGAAACCTCTGCTGAAGAATAACTTAACACTATGCTCCACGTACCTCATTTTAAAGCAGGTTAACGCTGCTGGTCTTCTGATATTTTCCACTTTATTCTCATAATATTACGACTTTATTCTTGTAATATTATGACTTTATTCTCGAAATTTCAGATTTTTTTTTTCCCTCAATGTGGCCCTAATACTCCGTTGTCGGAACAGACACAGGAGAAACAATCTGAAATTGAAACAAGGCAGCACCAAAAGACCGGTCCATGGCTGCTCCACAAATCACTTGGCTTACAATAGAATGTAAACCAATCAGCAGACCAGAATCCATCTAAACACAATTCAGTTGGTCACTTGACCTCAGTCATTACAACGGGTGTTTTGAATGGTGTTGCTGCAGGACAGGAGCTAAGGCATTAGTCTGGTTTGAGACGCTTTGTGTGTTTGTGTACATCTTTGAAGATATAAATAATGTATTCTTGTTGAGTGCATCAAATATCGATTCATTCCCCCATTTCAAATCACAACTCAAAACACATCTGTTTAAAACTGCCTTTTCTGATAGAGGTGGTCTAAAAGTACCTAATCTAAAATGGTATTACTAGGCAGCTCAAATTAGGGCAGCAATGTTTTATTTTGAGAGAAATCTTCCTCCATCCTGGGTTTTAATAGAATCACATTTAGTTAACATTCCTTTAAACCTTTATCTATACTCTGCAAGCAAACAAAAACTAATTGAACATACTAATAACCCCTTTCTCAAGAATTCTCTAACGGTTTGGCACAACGTTCTTGCATATCTGGGAGAAATCAATAAACTATATCAGTTTTCCCCAATTTTTGGTAACAATGACTTCCTACCTGGTAGAGCAGACTCAGGGTTCAAATTCTGGGCTTCTAAGGGTATAGCCAAAATAGCTGACCTCTACAATGATAACTTGGTTCTTATGTCATTTGAGGAGCTTAAGTCAAAATATGGGATTCCTGCGAAACACTTTTTTAAATATTTGCAACTAAGGAGCTTCATCCTCTCCAAACAGAACAATAGTATGACACCTCCTCCCCTATCTTCTCTGGAAGACTACACTTTGACTTTCTTACATGCCAGGGGCCAGATTTCATTGTTGTATAAGCTGTTTGTAAGTAAGTCTAAAGAGTCATCTGAACGCTTACTACAAGCGTGGAGAACAGACTTGGACTTAACAGAGGAGAATTTAACAGAGGAGGAATGGTCAGATGCATGTCTCATTGCTCAGACCCAATCCATCAATACAAACTCAAAACTACTGCAGTACAAATGGCTAACTAGACTATATATAACTCCAGCTAAATTGCACCGCTTTAATCCCAATATGCCTGACATTTGCCTCAAATGTAAAGACCAAAAAGGTACCTTAATCCATTGTATCTGGGAATGTACACAGGTACTATCATTTTGGAGGACAGTATTAGACCTGGCTAGCCAAATCATTGGTGAGGAAGTTCCTCTTGATCCAAAATTATGCATATTAAACCTCTACCCAGAGGGCTTCATTACCACCCAAAAAGTAAAGTCTTTGCTGAATATTTGTTTCTTAGAAGCCAAACGATGTATTGCTTGCTCTTGGAAATCAGACATACCTTGTACCACAGCACAATGGTTGAGGGGAATGACCTTTTATTTTGCTTTAGAAAAGATAAACTACTCAACAAAGAACAAACTTGACAAGTTTTGGAAAATATGGAATATTTTCTATAATTTTCTTGAGAATAACAATATGGATGTAGATGGTTGGATGGATGACAAATAGGACTGAGTTGTTTTCATTTTATTTTGATTCATTTATTTACTCTCCGGTCTTTCTAGTTTTGTTTTTGTCTTGTCCCTTTTCTTTTTTTTTTGATTGAAGTATAAATAATGTAATCTTTATGATTGTAGTGTGAATTCTGTGTGAGTACAAACCATATGCTATATTTATGCTTTATTACAAGTCCCCTTTCTGTTTCTGTTTTTGGTTTATTTCATTATAATGTGCCTTATTGTGCTGTTCTGTATTGTTCTGTTTGTTTGTAAAATGAACAAAATCCATAATAAATAAATGTTTAAAAAAAAAAAAAACTGCCTTTTCCATCTGATGCCAATTGCTCTGTCACTTTTGTATTGTTTTTATTTTTATATTTCATTTTCATTGTTGCTTCTCCTTAGTGTGTTTTTAATCTCAATTTGTGTAACTCTGTACGGTGTCCTTGAGTGCCAAGAAAGGCGCCTTTAAATAAAATGTATTATTATTATTATTATTATCATTTTTCCTCAGTTGCTTGTTAGATCCAACAGTGTAGCCAGTTAACTCTTGTAGGTAGCAGTGGAGACGCTACGTATCACAGCAACAGTAATGATTGAAAGACCATATCAGTCACTGGTTAAATATAAATCTGCATTGTTATAACAATGGCAAACTGAGCTTTGAACAACAATTTTACAGACATAATGTGTCCATGGCACTGTAGAGTGTGACATCAAGAAGCTATTCAACAAGCATTTACTGAATGTATTCAGCTAATGTCTGATTATATAGAATATCTAAATGTAGTTGGTTGTTAGGAGTTAAAGCAGCCAGTTCCAGAAATTGCAGCTGCACTGTTTAACTTCCATGTTACAATTTGTACCACAAAGTCTGACTCTCTTCAGTACATATGTGAGGACTAAGGGTGTTTTAATATGTATATCTCATGTACTGCTGTCTAGGACCATAGATTTTGACATTTTTAAGCTCAGAGTGAGCTACTGACTCCACCAAACTCACGGCTAATCCAAAAATGGACAAGGAGGTGGGGTGTGTGCATGCCGTTTTGTGGTAAGCTTATGTTCACCCACCTGTCACTCAAAATGGCACACACTCATCTTGTCTCATGCTGTGACATTGGTCACATTCTTGTTGACCAGATGGGCTTCACTTGATAAAACATTAGATAACATTTTTTTCATTCTTACTTCTTGTGCAGGGAGCCTGTTGTTTGACATTGGCGGACTCAATTTCGAAGCAATGCTCGATAGTGTTGCGTACTGTTGGCATTGAGGCAAAGCACTCAGGCGAGAGCATGAACATCACATCCTTTGGACTCTCCCAGAAAATCTGGCCTGTCTCCTTTACATAGAAATGACACACAGGCAAGTCGGGGGAAGATTTCAATCTTTAAGTTACATTATAATATGTGCATATATTGGCAATAAAAAAGCTATTAATGTAATGTAAGTTACTTCACAGTCTTACCTATAGTACCTTTTTAAAAGTGTGTTGTCACCTACTTCATCTGTATTCATTGTGTGGGACATCAGTGAGTTTTGAGTTTAGTGGCTTTGAATCAATATGCTGTATTGTACTTCAGAACATAATCCACCATATTTAGTGGCAGTTGTCTTTAGTTTACATGGTGCAGCCCTTGCTAAATCCACTTTCGGTTCCAGAGCACCATATATTTGAAAGCACAGGTCCGTGCTGCCTAATCCTCAGCCATTTTGCACATTATGTTAGTTAAAATCACCACTGAAATGGGTTCTACCTAGAAGCAGAGCATTTGGAAGCGAGATAAAACTCTGAGTGCTCTGTTCTCCCCAGGAGGTTGTCTTAAACCCACTGCTTCTGAACGGCCTCCTCCTCCTCCTCATCCTGTCCTCAAGCAAGTAAAGCAATCACCGACTTCCTCTGATCCAGCTTTATTCCCAACATGTTATTTCCTCCTTTGCATGTGAGAATGCATTGCCCCAAATCCCTACATGATCACAGACTTATATCTGCTTCATCTGAGTATCACATCCTATTTGTAATATTTATTAAGTGCATTTTTTTGTCTCCGTGTGAAGATGAAAGAATGAAACGTAGCTCACATCAGCTGACACTAAGGAATAACAAATATATAATACATGTTTGAAAGGCTCTGTTATTCCAATAGATGTATTTTCTTACATTCAGGAGGTCAGTGATTTGACTTTAACCCAGGGAGGGTGTCATTTGCATTTTTTTTCCTGCTTCATGAAATTAACTTCACTATCTGAAACAGTTTATTGATGAACAATTGTAGTAATTTATCTTGATTGTTTTGTTTTTTTTTAGCTTATGTTCTTCTGTTTTGCACTAACATGGTAACAGTGTAAACTGTGGCATGTGATTTTGAATAGTTTTTTGTCAGTTTGCCATTTATTAATTGGTAGTTTTAGTTGGTAGTTTTATTCATAGTTTCTGCTGATGTGTTGAGTCACCATGGTAACAGATATTCTTCTCATCTATGGCAAAGTAAATGGCAAAGGCACTTTACCTGTAACCTATAGCAGTGTTAGTTAAAATAGTGTTTGCGCGTACAGATGCAGTAGTCTTTCATGGACCAAATATCTTGTCATTTTACAAATTTCATATGTAATGTAATATGTAAACTGTTTTGCACATTACAAAAAATAACTGTAAAGAACAAAAAAAATGTCACTGCTGTGTGATGGGAGTCATGCTGTGAGTTTTTTGTTTCTAAGTTTGGCTACAAAGTTTGGCTTGTTTTAGCAAAAGATTAAAACGTGCACAGCTTAACAAAGGAGAGGAAGAATTAAAGTGAGGCAGTGTGTTCACCTGTCACACTGAGATGAGCAGTTGTACAGTGTTGGTGAGTTAGAGGAGTGATTTCCTGTAATGTTCTGTGTGATAGCAGAGCTGAATGAGTCAGAAGACAAGTTCAGCCATCTCTGCAGTGGACTATCTGGACACTCACAGGGTGTGTGGACGCTTATTATTCTCATTCACAGATATTCCTGTGCACTGGGTCCTGCTACTTCTTGAAAAGCACATTAATTGTGCATTATTACTGCAAGTACTGGCCAGTTGTTACAAGTTTTTGGGGCAGCAGGGGACTATGAAAAAGCTCACTCTCCCAAAAACGAACCTCTTTGTGTTGTTAATTCAGCGGACGCACTCAGCTGAATGCAATCAATCCTGACATATGAACAGCTGTGTTCAATTAGGCTCATTCTATATCAGTAGAGACTGTTGCTGAAGTGTCAGCAGGAAACATCAGCCCTGGTGTGTAGCCCTCCTCGGATGAAGACCGACTCATGTAAAGACCAGCGAGTCGAATTGTGAGTCTACCGAGCAAGTAAAACAGTCTTATTTGCCCTGAGCAGTTAAACTCTAACCCATACTGTAGCAATGTGCCTCCACTCCATTCCTGTTGTCTCTAGTAAATGTGTAACACACCCCCTGCGATACGTTGCAGGGGGTCTGTGGGTTCCTAATTTTGTTCCTACGAAGGGCAAAAGATCTCACAACATGACATTTTAAAAACATGTTTTATAAAACATTAAAACCACAGAAACTTGTGGCTTGAGGGATATCATGAGGCTTCAGTTATATGGCTAGAATTAGCCCTACACGGTTGTATGCCTCCATTGTCCAGCCGAGTTACAGGAAATATGGTCAGTCTCCTCTTACTGAGTTACAGTGTTGTATGGAGGGTTTTTTTTGCAGAACATTATGATGTCACAGTGAAGTTGACCTTTGACCTTTTGGATATAATGTGTCATCACTTATTTGTATCCTTTGAGTTAAATTGTGTCATAAATTGTGTGAATTTGTAAGTTCTGGGTGGTTCTTATATATTGCATTCATAAGAATGTCAGATTACCTTGAACTTTGACCTTTGTCCACCAGATCTAATCAGTTCATTATTGAGTCCAAGTGAACGTTTGTGCCACATTTGAAGAAATTTCCTCAAGGCAATACTGAGATATCGCGTTCACAACGCCAAAACCATGTTTGTGAGTTTTCCGTCAAGGCATTATTGAGATATTGTGTTTCACGAGAATGAGACGGACAACCCCTTTCTCCTTTGTTGAGAGAGTGGAGAGGAAGGACAGGAGGAAAACTTAATAGGACAAAAGTGAAGGAGGAAAGCTAAAGAAATGATTACAGAGCTGCCAATTTATTATTATAAACAATGAAATACAAAAATGGGAAAGCAATGGGAATCTGTTAACCAAAGTATTTTATCTAATAGTGTACCGTCTTTATTACAGACTCAGACTGGACAAGATTAGGGAGAAAAATAGGGAAAAATTAAGGGAGTAAAAAGAGTAGAATGAGAGTATAGGAGTATTAAGAGTGACCCAATTTCATCAGTCTAGCTTCACCATAGTTTATCACAGTACCAGTTACAATGGTCAAAATACATGAAACCAGAACTGTCCTTTTTAATTGATAAAAAAAGACATTGGCTATTTTAATAACATATTGACCACTGAACTGGAAATCCAGTTACCTTACCACTGCTGCTTCATTGTGTGCTTTGGTTGGCGAGCCACCAATTTGTTTGTTTGATTTTGTATACATGTACGTATGTGTAAGAAAGCTCTGAGAGCTTTTTCACCACTTCAATGAAATCATGTAGTCCTGACAAGTGTCACAGGGGAGTAAAAAACAGAGTAGGCTACAGAAAAACCGAAAGTGGCCTAAGCTACTGGGTAATGTTAGCATGTTCCCAAGTGGCTAGCATGTTAGCACCTAGCTTGCAAGTTACAGAAGTTCAGTGTTCAGGTCAACAAGCTTCTAAATTTTGCTGCGCCACTATTTTTTTTTCCTTTTATAGAGTCATTTCTCAATATGAATATGATGACAGATGATTTTTTTATGCCTTTGCACCAAACACAGTCAGAGTCGGAGGCATATTGTTTTCGGGTTGTCTGTCCTTCCGTCTGTATGTACATCCCATCTCAGTAACGCCTTGATGGAACTTATTCAAATTTGGCATAAACATTCACTAGGACTCAAGGATGAAATGTTCGGTGGTCAAAGGTCAAAGTTTAAGGCCACGGTGACCCCAAAAAACGTGGTTTTGGCCTTTGGAATGCAATATCTCTGTAACACCATGAGGGAATTTTTCAATTTGGTAAAAACATTCACTTAGACTCAAGACGGAACTGATTACTCAAACTCAGGCTTTGTACCTGTTACCATCCGTCTCAATAAAGTAAACTCAGTACAGTATAGTCCAGGTTGTCCTGCCGACAAGATCGCTCAAAACTTTCTGAAAATCACTGCTTCATTCTAACTTCTAACTTCTAACTTCATTCTGTTTTCTTCCCTCAAACACATGAGCGCCCAGGCTGTGTGCCTCTCTCTCTCCCTTCTCCTTCTCTATCTCCTTCCTGTTACTCTCTGGTCCTCCCACCTCCAGAGCTGCAGCTGTAGAGTCTTGATCTGCAACTGCACACCACCTACTGCCCCATGATCCTGTTTAACACCTGCTGCCAAACCTGCCAGATTCTACTATAATTAATAATAATAATTATTAATGTTATTAGCCGTCATTATTGCTTTTATAAGTAGGAGCACTACAGTTGCCATCATATTACTACTGCTGTTACTGCCGCTACTGTCACTATTATTAATATTGCTATCATTGCACGTTCTTGTTCTTTTCCTCTGCGCTCTCTCTTGCTCTCTGTTCTCTCTCTCTCTCTCTCCAACCCAATCGGTTGAGGCAGAGGGCCGCCCACCCTGAGTGCTCGAGGTTTCTGCCTCTTAAAAGAAAGTTTTTCCTTGCCACTGTCGCCTAGCGCTCCTCTTGTGGGAATTGATGGATCTCTGTAAATAATATTATAAAGAGAAGGTCTAGACCTGCTCTATTTGGAAAGTGCCTTAAGATAACTTGGCACTGCATTAGCTAAATTAGCACTGAACAAATAAAAATCGACTTGATTAGAATTTGGAGGTCAGAGGTCAAAGGCCAAGGTCAGTGTGACCTCACAAAACTCTTTTTAGCCATGTTTTATGTGACTCTAAATAAACAGGCATGTAACCTGAAACTAGTCAGAGTGGTGGAGGCAGACAACCACAAGGAGGTGATTCTAGTTTTAACCTTTATTTATCCAGGGTAGTTTCACTAAGAGGCAAGCTCTCACTTGTAAGTGCTGTTTGTTTCACTTTTTCCACATTGTTAAAGGCCCAGAAAACCTACTTTTCCTACATAATCACACAGTTTTCTTCAGAAATGTGTTGTTTTTTGGTTCATTTACACAAGGGATTGTCAGGAGTTTTTTGTTTTGTCATGTGCTCTTCTTACTGGTTTGAAGTTGACAGAGTTTCCTTGCAACCAACCGGGAATTAGCAACATTTCAATCAAAACATGATGACAGTTGCAGTTTGCTTATGTTGCTGTCACTGTCAATCAAATCTGATCAAACCGGTCTCACATAGTTCTGAGGAAGCAGATCGGCTGAATTACTGAGGATGTTATTTCTGAACTTTAACTTTGTCTTGTTGCGTTTCATGTATATTTAATTTTATAGAGAAATGCTTAATACACACACAAAGTTGGAAATACACAAAGGAGTACACTACATGCACACACCTGTGCTTGCCACTGACCGCTCTAGCTCAGCCCAGCTAAAGATGATTAGTTGGTACAAAGCAGCATTAAATATAATTACTCCCATTAGAAAAGTGTGCCAGGCCAGTGCATGCACCCCCCCCCTATCTGCTTTTTCTTTACCCATGCTCCCTCTCTCCGTTCCCAGCCTCTCTTGCTCCCTCTCTCCCCTCGGTCTCTCTGCCACCCACACACAGCCCAGCTCTGCTGGTTGCAGACTGGGAGTTGACATTCTGAGAAACCATTAAAAGTGCTCATTATTGGGAAAGAAAAGGAGGGCAGAAATCAAAGAGATAGCTACTTATTCACTGCTGGGGTTCCCTGATCTGTTGTGCACTCATTCCCCAGCTTCTCTACCTTTCTATTCGCATCTTCCATCTCTTTCTTTCTATGTTTTTTTTCCGCTCTTTGTTCTGCGGCCTCAATTAAGCTTTCCCCTCCAGCTCTTTCATACCACTGTCAAAAAAAAGTCGTATTGTCTTCTGAAAACAATGTGAAGACATCTTAGCTGTTAAGATATTTTATTTTCTATAATGATGAAAGCAATATTGGCTGTTTTTCCTCTAGCCTTCACTGAAGACTTCCTCTACTGTCCTGTGATGGCCAGAATGTGGTTTCAGGGGATTTCCGGAAGGTCAGCCGACCTGAACCACTGAAATGCATACTGATCAGTTGACTCCTTTGCTGTATGAGGATATTCATCCATATTTGAAATACACTTCTGCTAGAAGAGTTTTTTTTGCATAGAATCCATTTTAATAGTGCCTGATATATTGACATTAGGTCTGCAATTATTTTCAATTAATTTTATTCCATGAATTGAGCTAATTCATCATTTGGATGACATTCCACCAGGTATTAACACACAATCTGTATCTGGGTAGTGAATAATATATGACATATTTTCATTATTACCAGACTGTCATCTGTTCTCAATATGCAAATTGGATAAATGGTTGGTGATGGCGTGTTTCAGGCGAAGGGAAGGATACACTATGATGTGTGACTTTTTGGTAGCTATGCTAACTGTGGCAACATTACTTATCATGACACCGTGTCTACACAGAAGTCATAGCATGAGCACCACGTTAGCAGACCAGCAGCTCCGGTGCTGAGTCTCTGTCTACACAAGTTGCGTTCAAGCAGTATTACATTTTAGGTCAGCAACGTTTTGTTTTTTTTTTCAGAATTTAGCTACAAGGAGTCCATTCAGTAATTCCCCATTGTTTTATTTTCAACCATATTATGTCCTATGTCCTATATAATGTACTTTTTGCTATCTTTTTTGTTTATCATGCTAGGTGCAGCACCTTCTCTACTTATTGAACACACTAAGCTCCATGGACCCCAACTCTCGTCATTGTTACGTGGGTCCCATCTGTGATATTAATTTACATAGGAATGTTATTAATGCATGGGCTAATGGGTTCATCAACAAACTTACATTCAGGGCCCCCCATATGAGCATCTCCAAAAATGGTTCAGTGCTGGAAGCTTAGTGAAAATACAACTTAAAAAGTACATAACTAGCAGAAATGTAAAGTGGCCACAGTTCCATTTCTCACCACTCACAGATCAATGGATATAGTCTTTAATAATAGGCCAAATATACGAACATGGATTTGGAAAACGAAACATTACTGTTATAAGCTCCAGGAGCAGAAGTAACGTGAGACCGAACAAATGACCTGAGATTTGCATAAACGACTCAAGATTTCAGAGTAAGCCTCACAAATGTGAGTCTTTAAGCCCTCAGTGGAACTACCAGCCGCAGGATGAAAGGTGCAGCCCATTTTGCATTCTATAATGGGATACCAAACCAGTCCAAATGGAATTTGAAAGGGAAATGCATTGTATAATTTCCTACCTGTTTTCTTTCTTCACAGATGGGTTGGGTTGTTGGTTCAATGATCGTATCAGGGACACTCTCTCTGTTACACATGGAGGTCAGCATCAAGATGAATGTAATATTAATATTTTGTAATAGTACGACAAATTAGGGGTGCAGAAGTGCTCCTTAACACTAGAACCACCAAGACGGTCTGATAGACTGTTTGAGTTTGTATTATGTAAATAACTTTGTTTAAATGAAAAGTACATGTCTCTCACTCAACGACTTTTCCCAAATATATGTTTTTGATGTTTTCTGAAGACCAGACAGTAATAAAATAAAAAAAACACAAGATTTCTGAGCCTGTCATATAGACAGCTGTGGCCAGCTCTGGCCATAGGAATTATAACAATGTTTCCATTTTGCGGTTTTTGCACGTCTATTTTTTTTTTCCACTGTTCATTGTTTTCATTTAACATTAGGCCTAAATTTTTATATGTGGATCCGGAGAGATCAGCACATAAACTGCTGTCTAGTCCAGTCAAATGCCACACCGGTCTCTGTGAGAGCTTGTAGGCTACATAAGCTTCAGGTGGAACGAGTGTAAAAAAAACCTCTGGCTGTTGATGATAAACAACAACAAAAAATAACAATCCAATAAACCTCAGAGCGAACAGCGACAGCGGCTCTTGACATGAGAGCGCACACACTGTCTCCAGATGGAGGTGTGTGCCATAGGTGCGTCAGGCAGTGCCATACACTCACTATTAGTCAGTCATTCTCTAACGTAATCTACTTTACTATCTTGATTTACAAGTGAGGGTAAAATGGCAGTATCAGCAGTTATGCAGGCATCGTAGCAGACTAGTTGATTATGAAACAAAATTACAGCCTTGCATGCAGCACATGTAGTATGGGTCTTAAACCCATCTCTAAGATTTAAAGTTTAAAGTGATTGACCTGAAAGTTTATAACACTGTTGCATTTTTCACTTAAAACTAGAGGTAATGCCTTGTGGTTGTATTCCTCCGCGGTTGTATAGCCTTAATCTCCCCTTCCTGAGTTACGGCAGAGTGTTATTGTAGAATATCATGATGTCACAATGAAGTTGACCTTTGACTATTTAGACAAAAAATTTAATGACTTAATTTTATCGTTATAGACATTTGAGTTAAATCGTCATAATTAGTGTATGAATGACTTTGTAAGTTATGTCCAAAAACCTGTTTTGTGGGGTCACAGTGACCTTGACCTTTGACCAAATCTAATCAGCTCACCCTTGAGTCCAAGTGAACGTTTGTGTCAAATTTGAAGAAATTACTTCAAGGCCTTACTGAGAAATCACATCCATGAGAATGGGATGGACAGACAACCCGAAAACAATATCCCAGGTGCAGAGGCAGCATGTAATAATGTTAGAATTATGTTGGATTTATAATCATATACATAGCACTTTATGTGCAAAAAATTATACATCCAAATGTGTGGTTTGATCAAGAATAGTCACTTGTCTTTTTGATTCGAGTAGCCATGGCAATGCAAGTCGCGAAAAACTGCGACATGAAACTGATTAAACATCATACTTTAATGTAGAGACATGGTTGAAACTTTAAACAAGTCACAAGACTTGAGACTGTTTTTTCGGTTGAATCGGTATTTTAAAGGTATTATACTTTGTACAAGATCACAATTTAAGTTTTATGCCATTTAAAGCACATTTCAAATTTTATAATGGATGTGTATTGAATGGCATATTGAGAACTATCACCCCCCGCCCACCCCCACCCCAAAAGAAAAAAGAACAAAAAAAAACTGTCAACCTCTTTAAAATCCAACAATTTCCGTCTTTCATGGACAATTTCTACATAGAAATGTGAGGGGGTGTGTGTCTTTCTGTGTGTATGTGTGAGTGGGAAAGTGGGTCCGTCAGACACCAAATGGAAATGTAGAAATTATTACCTCAATAGCTACTTAAGTGGTGAAAGACAAGAAAGGAACTCACCCTTTCAAACCAATCAGGGGCTGTGAGTATAGAAATGCATCAGCATAATCTCACCCTGTCGAATCTGAACCACCGTTTGTGTGAGTGAATGGGTGTGTGCACTATTGTTCCTCATTTCTGGTAGGCCAGTGCATGTAGACATTGAAAGACACGTCTAGGTTTTGTTGTCATGGTTCCTGCCCATGACGACATAATTTCTATTATAGAGTAACACAAAACAAACTAACACTGACTCTGTGATAGTGGAGTGATTCGTGGACAGCGGTGGTGTTTCAGTTCAATAGTTTTTCACATCAGCACTGCCCAATGAAAACCTTGTTTTTCCTGTTTTGGTGATTGTCTGTGAATCCTTTGTGCAATGGTGCACAATTTGAATCCCATACAGGAAATATGGACTCCGCTACATGAAAACTACTATTACTAATAGTAACAAAGTGCACAGGGTTCAGTAAGTAAAAGCATTATTCATTTTCTGCACAGACATTGGGCCACATGCAAGAACATTTCTATATTAATATTCTATAAGCTCGCAGTTTCCCAGTAGGGCAAGGACAGGAAAGCTCCAACTGAAAAGTCCACAATGTGACATTCAATCAAAGAATGAGACAAAGGCTAAAGAAAACAAATGTTTCAACTCTGAGAACAATGAGGCTTTTTAAAATGTTAAAAGTCTTCCTACTTTCAGTCATTATCTCATATTCTCGTACTGTATTTATCTCCTTGTTTCTCGTCTTTCAATTTTGCTGTCTTTCTCCATCTCCCTCTTTATCCATCACACTGTGAGGCCTTAGTACCAAGCCTCCATTGTATGGTTCAAAAGATGTCACACACAATACCCCTCTGAACACCCACACACACACACACACGGTGTGCTTAGCCTACTGTCTTGTGCATTATATCCTCCCTAGCTTATGTCACGGAGCTTTCTTGTTCCTAATCTCCGGTGAATGGAAGAGGAGGAGCAGCCGGGAGAATCCGCAGAACCCGTAGCCGGTCCCAGCAGCACTCACTGATAGGGACAGGAATAGTGTGATAGGCCTCTTATTTGACAAAGTAAAAATAACCAAATTATACAAAGAATTTGACAAACAGCTATTGGGGTTTGAACTGTCAAAATTTAAAAAAAAAAGTTTTGGGAAAGAAAGTGATCACTGCAATGGATTTGTTGACTTTTGATGAAAGTCAGATTTGACTCCAAATTCACTTTGCAGATTGAGACTGTAGCTGCGCTGTAGCAGCAGTCTGCACTAACAACACACTGCATGTGACAGGGATGCCCTTTATCCACTTTTACAGACCCTGTAGCAGTTCCAATCTGTGGCATCAGGAATATGAAGGGTATAGAGTCAGAATCTTATGAATGCATGGTGTCGCTTTATGCAGATGATATGCTTTTATTTCTGTGGGAGCCATCAGTTATAGCTTATCCAATATAAAAAAAAATATGTTAAGTCAATTTACACAAGAATAAACTCATGTCGATAAATAATGCAGCTGAAGAAACTGAATTACAGTAATTCCTTTGTAGATTGTGTAATTGTGTAATCAATTTTTTTTTCTTAATTGCAAAGACTGAAATCACTGGAACCTACTCTCACTCTTATTAGTATGCAGTGGTGATTGTAGGGTCTGGTGGGGTCCCTCCAATCAGTGTACTTCAGCATTATGTAATAAATAATCTGACACCAACGAAAAAATGTATGCATTCTAACCGTTTTTTTTTTTTATTGCAGATGTTCACGTTAGTAGAATTTTATATGAATATAAATATAAAGAACATGGAACACTTTGTATTTTTCAGAATACATAGAACAATAAAAACTTAAATTAATAACTAAATAACTTCAACGTTGTCACAACATAAATAATCCACATTATAAGGCCAGTGTTCATCAACACATAAAGCCCCTTTAAGGAGGATTCAAGTCATGTTGGCAATTTAGTGATTTTCATGCTACATTTGGTGACTTTAAAAAACCATAAGCTACTTTCTTTAATAAAAGCAGTTAGCAACATATCTAGCACCTTTTTGGTTAGACCTTAACTCCTCTCTTTCTCAGTGAATGAGCTCTGATGTGGCTCTCTGGACTGACAGTGTTCACACTGGGACAGAGCAGGTCGTCAGTCGCCCAGTCACCAGCCAGATAAAGACGAGAATGAGCTGTGAATGGGCATACCTGACGACCAATTTCTGATCCCCATTGTATTTACTTGAAATGGGGCCCCTTTAGGGAGGTTTCCTACTGAGATGTAGCATATTGAGACAGTGCTCTGGAGTTTTGTCAGCCCTTGGGGGGACCCCCTAACACAATGGGACCCGAAGCAGTTGCCTACCTTGCCTGTTCACAAGCTGCAGCTCTGTTCGTAGGAAGAATCAATACTGTTGAGTATAAATATTGTTTTGAATGTTTACCTATAGTTCTAATGAATTCTTCTTCTATAACATAGGCAAAATAATCATGTCATTCATTTCAAATAATAAGTGCCTGAACCCAACACAGAACCCAGCAATATGCCACGTGCCAAAAACGCTATAAAAGGATAAACATTACTGCTACACAGTGATGATCTGCAGGGTTAGATGATTGTCCTCTGTGGATTTATTACTAATGTCACCTATTTCACAATAAACATGACGATTTGATTTATCGGTAAAATGAGAAATAATGACAAGTGAAGTTTAAAAAGAGATAGCTTCAGCTTTATTATGATATCATGATAACCAACATCTCAGATGATATCTAGTCTAACAATGCAATCATGATATTATTTAATTGATAATGCCCAACAGGATGTCCTGACACAGGAAAATAATGGTGGAAGTATATATCAGCCTGTGCTTAAATTACAACATGGCTACAAAAAAAAAAGATGATGAAAGTCAGATAAAAAAAACAAACAAGTACAAGCATTATAATTTATATATCTAACAACTGTAATTAGCTAAATTAACAACAAGCTGCTGTCGTGACAACAACTCTCTATTCCCAGACATCCACGTTCCTTTGACCAGCTGTTTTGATGCTCTAGGCTACAACATCTGTCACCAGCGCTACACGAGTCTATGCCTGATTAAACTTTTACTTGAGTGAAAATAGTTGAGAGCAACAAGAAGATATCTATAGAAGAATGAAATAATAAATACACCAGGTAATCATTATCCGTGCAAAGACTAATCAATGCAGAAAATGCCAAAGTAATCAATACATTCCACACATGAGGTTATTGAGGGTTATTATTGAACAACAGTAATCAAGAGTTACACAGGGAGCAAATGATTAGCAGACATCGAAGAACCTGACACATAAGGTGTAATATTTCCACAAGGAGCTCATGACATGTACGTTCTTCATATTACTTCCATCATTTCCACTCATATTGAAACTGGACAGTGTAACATTGCTTACTTTGCACATGGGTAGAAGCTATTCACTGTGGATGCTTGATTCTTGAAGGATAGGAGGCCAGAAATATCTAAGCCTGCTTTTGTTATTGGAGTCAGCAGACCTGTATTGTTCTTCATATCAGGTTTTAATGACACCTTGTCATTAGGGATGGGTACCGAAACCCACAATTTAACGGGCCCCAGAGCTGGGGCTACATTTTTAATGACCGTAGTGCTGATCATCTCTGATGTTATCGGTTCTACTCTTGGTATTGGAGAAATTAGGAAAATAGATTTTCCTGTTTATTACTGCTACATAAAAGTTCTCTCGCAACATTTTATCTCACCGACTCAGTTTCTGATTAAGACATTTGTCTACGAGTGATGCATTTTCACTGTTTCCAACACAGAAGATGACCTCTCTCTCTCTCTGACCCTGTATGTGAGGGGCGGGGGCAGCTCTGTGTCACATGCTGTAGCATCGTGCAGCACACACACATAGAGACCCGCTCTCAGTGACAATGGCGGAGAGAACCAAACGTTCAAAAGTTTGCTGAAGTCTTCTTCATTTAAGAGCGAGCGAGCAACCATCCAGGGGGCGGCTGGTGAACCACTGCACAGCAAAAAATACTGTCAAAGGTTCTGTTTTTTGTTTTTTTTTCTCTCTCTTACAAAATAACAGAGTACAGCTAAAGTACAGGATTGATAAGCCGTATCGATAAAAGTAGTAGTACTGTTAAAATCTTAATGATACCCATCCCTTGTTATCATTAACCTTTACATTAAACGGAATGTGAGACGCTTTGGGACACAACAAACAAATACACTGATTAAACAAATTTGTATTTATTTGATACATGGCAAATACTTTTTGTGCTTTGGAAGGTTTACTTTTACTTCAGTCTTATTACTTTGATCCACTTAGCTCGTATCCCCTTGTCAGGAAATAAAGCATGTATCAAAATAAATCCTAAGTAGTAGCTAAAGAGTAACCTACATAAATAACAGCTCAGCATTTTGGGAAGTACACTTATTTGTTGTCTTTCTGAGAGGGAGATGATCATTATTGCATGAAGTAAGTGCTGGAGTAAGGCTGAGCTTAGCCTAGCTTAGCATAAATGCTGGAAGAAGGAGGATACTGCTAGTCTGGCTCCAAAGTTTAAAAATACACCTACTGACATATATAATGCTCAGTTATTTTTAATGTTTAATCTGTACACAAACAGAAATGTAAAGATGATAAATTCTGAAACTTCTTTGTAGTGTTCCCAGCTATACAAGCGCAGATACTGTATTGTCAGTGAGCTACCAAATCAAACCTGGCAACCTCAGTGTGACAACTTAGCTCCAGGAAGATCCTGTCACAAGTTATTTTTTTACCAAGAAAAAGTTCCAGCATGCAACTACTCCTTAAACTTCTGTTTAGAAGGAAATTATGTTAATCTCTGTACATACATTGATGTAGGTCTCTATGACGTGTAGTTTGGTTAATTTGGTCCAGACAAAGAAAGAAAGAAAACTGCACTCTCTAATGTTTCCTATGTTTTTATAATCTCACTCCTCCATAGTGTGTCAACATTTAAATTCTATATTTTCTCACAGTGCACCTCAGCCTGCCAGAGCGAGTGGAGAGAAAGAGTGGAGCGTAGAGCTGCACAGTGTGCAGGCCTGCATTTAAGGTGCTCCTTGCCCGGCTATCTGGTCCACACCAGAGTTTGATCAACTGCCTTCACACCAGTCAAAATAAACCAAACCAAACAAGCTCATGTCAGCTGTATTAAACAGTGAAGGTTAGGTTTGAAAGAACCCTCAGATTCACTAAGAATTTTAAATAGTTTACACAGACCAAAGGTAATCATACTTAATTTGCTGGATATAAAATTTCTGTTCAGATAAAGCTGGACTCACTTGTGCATCAAACAAATGAACAGCAATTTATAAACCTTCACTTTGCGGCTGATGTGTTTTCAGATCTGTAACAGTTTTCTCTTTAAGACAAACAAAATTCTCAGCGATTGAATTTTTATTTAGGGAGTATGCTCTGATCCATCAAGTCCTCTAACCTGAACATCCATAAAGGTCGCTTTTTTTCAACACTCTGATATACCCATAGTAGGGTCACCACATGTCCCTGTTTACTGGGGACAATCCCTGTTTTTGGTGGCCTGTCCCAAGCTTAAACTGTTCCTGGAAATGTCCTTGTTTTTAACTGTGAATTAAAAACAGACATCTATCATTGTGCTTGTTTTTGCCAAAAGAGGGGGTGGCTGTTAGCTATAGCAGCTTTAGAAATTAAGCTAAAACCATCAAAATAGAGTTATCGAATCAGAATCAGATTTTTTATTTTTTTTTGTCATCTCTAGACAGAGAAAGGGTTAGCTGGCTCACTCATTGGTTAGGAGTTCATAAACCAAAGTGGCAGTAAACCAAAGAAAACAAACATACCGATAGTGCCCCAGCACAGAACTTGAAAATGTTGGAAGAAGAAGTTGCCCAATTGTCTTTAATGGACTTCACGTGACAATATTCACAACCTTGCTTTTGAAAATGCTTTGAAAAATGTTTTTGATCCATGGACCCTTACGGATGAACAGATAGACAATAGGACTCCACGACTGATTCAAAGGTAGTTTTATCAGTCATCTTTCACCATAGTTTATTATAGTTCAACAGTTTTTATGATCAAAATACAATAAACTGGGACTGTCCCTCTTTTTTATTTCATAGGTAAAAACATTGTATATTTTAATGATATACTGACTGTTGAACTGGAAATGTCCTTGGTTTTTGTTTCAGAAATCTGGTCACGTTAACCCACAGGAGTGCCTCCTGAAACAGTGCCCCACCGCGGCAAGCATACCAGACCTTGGTTGTCATGGTTACAATAATAAACATGCAATTTGTACCGACAGTGGCGTATCTACCGTCCGTTGCCATGGTTACTATAATAATGGTTATGGCTTGTTTAAGTTTAGGAAAAGATTGTGATTTGGGTTAAAATAAGTACTTCCTCAACATTAGATCTTTGTTGTCATGGTTACAATAATAACGTTGTTAATAATAACGTGTCGAATTGTTAACACAAGACAATAGAGACTGCTGGTTTCACATGGAAATTAAACACCGCTCTCCTGTGTCATATTCATCCATCCACCACAACCTCCTCCTGACGTGGACTTTGTCTCTCTTTATACTACGTCACCGCACTATTCCCGTTGCTCCTGTCCTCATTACTATGACCACTAGATGTCGCCTAGCAACAAAACGTAACTATGGGTCATAATAACCTGCTGCACAGATGACCTGTGGGCTCATTTTTTACAGGAGGGAAGTCTCTTCTGATCTAAAGGCTGAGCAGGGACTCTGTTTGCTCAGTTAAACAATTAAAAGGTTGTTTGGAGTTAAGTGATTGAACTTTCTTCATGCACTGTTTGACAGATCACACACTTCAGAGAAGCACGGCTCCTCCAACAACCTACTTCTTTATACATGATCACTGAAGGTGGAAGTTTTTTGTTCTTTTGCAGTGTATTTCATTATGGGTTGGAGTGTGTGTGTGTGTGTGTGTGTGTTGACATAAATCCATCAAAACAGCACTGCCAGCTAGCATGTGTGTATGTGTGTTCCCTCAGATTTACGCCTGCTGTCAGCTCTGTGATTGGCCCGGGGACAGCTCAGGACGTCCCCCTGGGCTTCCAAGCTCTTCATCTTGTCAGAAGGGCAATCTGCAAAATAAGGCGCACTAGATTTACCCCTCAGCTCCCCACTAGCTGGGTGGGAAAAGGACTAGCCACGAATGGATGTGCCTGCCTGCATGTTTCTCTCTCTCCTCTCAACCCTGCTTTCCTCTCGTCAGGTGACAGATATGTGGAGATCACTCATTCCTTATGGCCTAGAGAGGGATGGCATCCATCACTCTCTTCCTGTGCCTCCTCCTCTCCACACCTTTACTCCTCTCTGTGGCCATCCAGCCATAAGCTGTCTGTCAAACTGACAGGCCCATCCACTATATCACAGTGAAGCTGTGCGGCCCATAGGACTCTATTATAGCTAATCTGCTCCCTTTGACAAAGGCCACTTACACAGGCCAGCCACCAGGGCGAGTGTGTGTTTGTGTTTGTGTGTGTGATTAAAATCTGAACACCTCAGTGATTCCTAATTTATCCGTCAGTCATCACGCAGCAAATTCATCTGTAATTAATTTTCCTTTGTGCAGTTTTGTGAGTTATTATGTATCACATTAGAAAAGATTAATGCAAATGTCAAAGTTCTATAAACCTCTCAATATCAAGCAGTCCATGCATATGCCATCGACCTTTCTCATACTAATAGTGAACAGACATAGTTTAATTATTCAACCATGAACATGGTCGATCTCTGACATTAATAATCTGTTTTTAAAACCATAACATATAAGCAAAGCTATAGGTTTCATTTATAGATTATGTTGGAATAAAAAACTGAGAAATATACAGATATAATGGGCACACATGTACAACAATTCCTGTGCATTTCATGTGGAAATGGTTGCATCATTGTTGCATCAGTAACAACAACATGAAAACATTTTGAAAAATAGTTGAGCTTGACACTCTTCACACACTCCTCTGCATATTTTGAGTTTGACTGATGTATTTGCTTGAAGAGCATTAGTTAATTCTTTTATCTCTGTCCATCTTTGTACTTCACTTGCTTTCTTAATAGATCTTGCCAACCTTAAACTGATAGTTCAGGTTATATTTGATGTGGGGTTGTGTGAGGTGCTCAAAAAAAGCTGATATCAGTCTTTTTGGCCATTACTCAAGACCTCACACAGCAATCATGATAAAAATTCACACAAATGGTTCATATTTTCTATGACTCTGGATAAACAGGGATTTTATCTGAAACTAGTTTGAGTTTGAGTGGTGGAGGCAGACCACGAGGAGGTGATTCTAGTTTTTAATATTTTCACCACTTTATATTGCTTTCATATGGAGCTACAGTTTGTGAACCACTGAACTCCTGTATTCATACACGGAAGCGCAACTATTGCACGCACTGTATTACTCGGCAGATCAACTGTTGAGTCCGATAGGGCTAAGCTTCAGTGCGCTTGTGCGTAAGAGTACGGTAGTTCAACGGTTGAAAAAAATTTACTTCCAAGATAAGGCAGTGAAAATATTCAAAGTAAAGTGTACACTTCAACTGATTTTTTTTTTTTTTCTTTGGGCATTTTTTAAGTGGCTAAAAGACGTTTTTCTGCTGACCCCATCAACAGCAGCTCATCACTCAGCTTCTGTACCGCTGCTCCTGGCTGCTTCTCTAAACTAGGAGCGCTCTGATCTGAATCTACTGCAGGTTATACATTGACTATAAATAAGTACCTCACACAACCCCACGTCAAATAACTCGAACTATCACTTTAATCCTGATATCACTTTTCACAGTAGACATTGTCATAGCAGGAAGAGCACAGATGGAATCAATAACAGTCATAGTAATTACTACACCTCAGTGCAGATACACCTGTGTATCATTAGTCAAAATGTCTGTTGGAAAAATGGTCTGTTCAACTTCAGTTTCACTCCAGATTTGCCCCCCTGGTCATGTGCATATTTTGAAGTTGACATGTTCTGAATGAATTTAAACTTTGATTTTGTTTAAGTTTGTAGTTTATTTAGCATTTTAATTGGATGTGAGTGAGTATTGTGTGTGTATTTATAAATTGATGTATTCTGGATTTTAATGCAATATTTTAATAAGTTCAAGAGAGGTGTTCAAGCCAACATGGGTGGTTTCTCTTTAAAGATCCTACATTTTACACTTTGTATTTGAAGTGTTGATCCAAAAGAAGATATATTTGTCGTTTTAAGAACCAAAAAGCATCTAAGTGTAGTTTTACATCTGTCCTCAGGCTTCTCTCTGGAGCTCTAATAACAACAAGGTCGGTGAGCCAATCAGAAGTGAGGAGGCTCTGAGACTCTCTTCTGACTGTTTTCTGAGTGACCTAATAAAAATATAGCAGATTTCAGGTAAACCAAATCCTGCAAGGTTTGAATGGTGGGTCCAGGTGGGTGGGGCTTGGGCATGACTGAGAGCGGTGACTGCTTTGTTGTGACATCACAAAGTTCCAGAAGTCCTGACGGCTGGTTTTAAGGCTCAGTTTCTGAATACAGGCTGTGTGTATTTCTCTGTGGACTGAGGCTTTGATACTTTCACAGTACAGAATGTAGACCTGCTTTATAATCACATGATACATGGACATCTACCTTTATATACTATATGGGACCTTTAATATTTATCATAAATACATATTTCACAAATGTAAAACTGATTTCTCCACCAAATTAACCAAAACCACAGAAAGAAAAACTATCGCAGTATCTCACATATCATTAAAAATAGCTCACATTTGCTGTAATAAAAATGTATATCTATCAAATACTTAGTTCTGAGTTACTGAGTGACTAGTTATTTTTCTTCTATTTAGGTTTTAACATGTTTGGATATATGTTCTTGCCTTGACTCTGTGTCTCCATTAGAATCCATTTTAAGTGCTATGAATCCAAGCGGACTCCAGCTGTGATCATCTGTTAAGGATCAAAGGACACATGTCACGTTTCAAGCCGACAGGAGGTGACTGTCAGAGATGTTCAGTATATGTTCAGTAACAGAATTTACTGAATCATCATTGTTACTGACTAAATTAGTGGTTTTTGTCAGCAGAGCTGCTCACTGGTGACTGAGCTCAGTGTCAGCTCAGCTGTGATACACACTACATTACCTCCTGATTAAAAGCTTATTAAAAGACTGCGAAAGCCACAGAAAGTATCATGATGTGATGACTCTGCTGCAAATGAGTGCTGCTGAGTTACCTCACAGACCGTGCATGCGGAGGCTAGCTTTGTACTGAACTGAACCAGCCACAGACTGACAATCTGAATCAATGCAGAATGTCTCTATGGTTTAAATGTGATGTGTTCACTTACTGTTGTACTCACAGAGGCGCATTTGAATGGCGCTGAGAAAAAATGTCCAGAAAATCAGCAAAAGAAAATGAAAATCAGCGTGTGTTTTCACCCACTGCTTTTATGCAAATATTAGGAGTAGAGATAAACAGCTGGTGGTGCTGCTCCAGTCAGTGCCATAAAACCATTGCCAAAGAAGCAGCAATGGATGGCATATTTAAAAAAATAAATAAAAAAATCTTCAGTTACAGCTCAAACGATGATGGAAACATTTTCTGTTTGATTCATTTATTCATGTGTGGAAGGTTTCACTCTTTCCAGATCTGATGCTTTCGTCTCTTCAGTGGAGGCTTGAGTGACATTTAAATCACATGCTTCATGTACGTCATCATTTATTCACTAAGTCTGTTTCAGTTGCATGGTTCACATTCTGTTTTAATCAGCACTCAGACAAGTGTAAAAACTTTTTTGCCTCGTATAATTTTTTTTTCATCTGCACTCAGGTGGATGAAAATATTTATACAAATCTTTGAACTGGACTGAACAAAACGTTTTGAATCAGCAAAGTTTATTTGATACTCAATCTACGCCCAGGTAGGAAAATGAAACAGAAGTTATAGATGCCGGCTGTTATCCTCTGGTATTGTCTGACAGCCGCAAAATTTTCTGTATGCGTCAGAACTGATCCAGGTGTGGATATAGCATCTGACAATTACAACAAGTTCTCATGTCGGGTCGTTTGATCTTTCCCCCAAATACGTCCCAGAGGATTGTTTCTTAATATAGCGCCCCTACCAGCATCAGGGGCAACAAGTCCTCCAACCCTCTGATACGACCCATAGGAGTGTCTCCTGAAATAGCGGCCCTGTGGCGGCAGGTATAATGGACCTCAGTTGTCATGGTTACCATAATAAACAAGCAACTGTACTGAGAGCGGCGTACTAAATGTTGCCATGGTTGCTATAATAACGGTCATGGCTTGGTTTGGTTTAGGCACGAAAACTAACTGGTTAGGTTTAGGAAAAGATCATAATTTAAGTTAAAATAAGTACTTCCTCAACATCAGATGATCTTTGTTGTCATGGTTACAATAATAACAAAAAATGATCATGGATAATAGAAACAATACAAACTAGTGATTTCACATGGAAATCAAACACAGATTTCCTGTGTCATATTAATGTGTTTTGTTGACTCAACCATCCACTACAACCTCCTCCTGACGTGGACTTTGTCTCTCTTTTTACTACGTCACCGCACTTTTACCTTTGCTCCTGTCATAATTACTACAACCACTAGTGGTCGCCTAGCAACACAACCTAACTATGGGTCATAATAACCTGCTGCACAACGACCTGTCTGCTTGTTTTTCGCAGGAAGACAGTCTCGACAAACATGAAGTACATGGGCCAGATTTGGGCCGTGGAACCAGGCATATACTGGGCCAGAAGAAAACAAGCATTTGGCCAAAGTATGGGCCTGATTTATTTATATGGGGCAGATTTTCCATAGACTGCTCCTTCAATAACTGTAAAAAACTGTACACTACTTTTATTGAATGGCATTTCTATTGCTCTGCTACTTTATAGCATTAGCCTTAGCAGGTTCTGCTCTTACTGTTGTGCCTTTGAACTATAGTATCCACCAAAGGCATGAGGTTAACGCTGTAATGTCAAAACCTCCAGGACAAACAATGAAGCAAACACCACAGACTTCAAAGAGGCTTTTTTTAGCAAAATGATTTCCAATTCAGACCAAACTATCATCAAAATGACCTTGTGTGGTGCAGGAAGCTGACCAGCCCCCTCTCAGCCTCCAACCAGGTCTCTAAACCTCAACTACAACATGATTTCAATCCCTGCTATTCTCCACGGCAGCAAGCTGAGGCACATCCTCAGGGCTTGTCATTTCAACTCTGCCTCTCCTCTTTTGTTGCATGCCATCCCTCCTGCTTCTTTACACTCCTCTCTGACGAGTTGCTGAGCTTCAGACTCCTGAGCCAAGTCGCCCACAGGAAGGAAAGAAAGAGGAGAAAACAGCTGTCTCACTCTCTCTGTCTTCTCTCTTGGTTAACATTTTGTCAGTGAGGTGAGTTTGTGAACTTGGCAGAGTTGATTGTAATGAGCAGTAGTGGAAGAAACATTCAGATCCTCAGGTTAAAGTACCAAAACCACCAAACAACAGTACTCCATTACAAGTAAATGTCCAGCCTTCAAACTTCAGTTAATCAGCCAAACTCTACTCATTATGTAATGGATTCTTTAAATTGGATTAATGAATTATTAAACTTGCATTAAAATGGTTGCATCATTTTAATGTTGTATCCAGTCACCGTGGAGCTAATTTTAAAGGTCTCATATTTTCCTCCTCTCATGTGTTTTATTTGAAGTGTTGATCCATAAGAAGATATATTTGTGGTTTTAAGAACCAAACACCATCTCAGTGTAGTTTTACATTTCCTCTCTCAGGCTTCTCATTGCTGATTGGCTGACTGTTCTCTGAGTGATCTAATAAAACTATAGCAGATTTCAGGTAAAAACCTGCATAGTTGGATGGTGGGTCCAGGTAGGCAGGGACATGGCTGACAATAGTGGCTGCTTTGTTGTGACATCACAAAGTTCCAGAAGTCCTGACGGCTGGTTTTGAGGCTCAGTTTCTGAATACAGGCTGTGTGCATTTCTCTGTGGACTGAGCACTTTGATACTTTCACAGTATTAATGCAGACCTCTGCTTTATAATCAAAGAACATACGAAAATCTACCGTTATGGGACCTTTAATTATTTTACATGAGGTTTGTAGGTCAATTGAAAACAATGAAAATACTGGAGTTTGCATGTAAGTGCAGTATTTGATTAAATCTAAATGTTCTTTATACAGTATTTTCCAACACTGTAATATACAAAAAATTAAACTCAGCAAATGATTGAATGTTTAATATTTGCTGCTTTTGAATTTACCATGAATGACAATTTCAGTGGTCCGCTGGGTCTACTGATCACAATGACCCTGTCCTCACAAAAGAAATTTCTGAGATTTTTGACCAGGGCTGCAGTCGAGGTTACATGCACCTTTATCCACCACACAAACTGTGGATTAGCAACACCAAGTTCTTTACACAGACCTGTCAATGTGTTAAAACCAGGGTCCCTCTCAGATTCTAGTGCAAGTGGTAAATTCTGTTATTGCTTGTTTTCTTTTCCCTCACTTGGGTGAGAGAGCTAGAAATGTGACAGCGGAGAGTGGAGACCAAGCAATTAGCACCCACTACCATGAAAAAGTCTGCTAATTCTGAGTTTGAATAAACAGTTAGAGATGAATTATAGAACCTATAACCGAGTCAAACCCTTGACTTGCTTGTTTATGGTTGTGTGTTTCGAGTGTCGTGAGCTCCTCCCTCTGGCTCACTCGGTCACTGGGTGTTTGATACTTAAACTCCTTGATGATTATTATTTCAATGTTATGGTAGGGAAATTAACTGGTATTAATCATTTCCTTATTTATTTGAAAAACCTGGTTGCCATATTGCCCCTTGCTGTGGATGTCATTGTATTGATCCACACATTTGTGTGCTAATACAGTACACAGATTCTATCTATCTTTTATCTGTTATCACGAAGTTCTGATGCTTTTGCTTTCTGTGAGTCTTACACCATTATGTTTAAGATTGTTCTTTTTATGTAATTGATGCTCATGTGACCAGATATCACACAGACGACTACAGCATCCTTTACCCACAGAGTTGACAGCCTACATTCACCAAGGCAACAAGCCATCAGTGAAGCCAAGATTTTATAATTGGCTGTTGTGTGCATGAGTCAGTTTTGAAAAATGGACATTTTAAACACTCAGTCTAGATTATAGATGTTATGTACACACCGATCTCTAGAAGAACAATGTCTGAGAAACACATACCAGCGTTGGTGAGGAAGGGCGAGGAGATTATGTCGTCAGTGTCATTAACAACTGATCTCTCGTCTGATCACAGGCTACATTCCTTTCTTGGAGTGACTGCCCGCGTGCTGCTACAAATCAAAGGATTTCTATGCACTTGAATGTTACTTGCTGGACTGTAGGCTTTTTTTTCCCAGGCAGACTGTGGAACGAACTGCTTCTTCCTTTGAGGAGATCACAGAGGAGAGCGGTATCCGCCAGAAGACAAGTTTTCAAAGTTCCCATGCCATTACAGCGGTTTGATGACAGTGTGTGAGTGAGGAGGAGAATGATGATGATGATGATGATGATGATGATGATGATGATGATGATGATGATGATAATGATGAGCACTTGTGGGAGGATGTGAAACCAGTGGAGGACACAGATTTACCCTGGTCATCAGGTGTGTGTTTCAGCTGCTTCACTCACTATCTGCATTCAGTTGTGAATGACAGTATGAAGGAGGGCAGGGACATCTGCATATGCTGGAGCCACGGTCTAAGCTGGATGGGTGTGGATGTTACCAATGGGGGAAATGCAATGTCAGTGAAGAAGTTCAGAGATGAACTGAAGATGACCCTATGGTATCCAATGAAAATAATTCTTGTCATTTTATGCAAAACTACGAATCTTAAAATGTCTCAGATTGAATTTTATGAAGACTATTAAAGTTGAATTCATGAGGTTTTAATTTCATCTGTTCATTTTTGTTGTAAAACTCGAGGGTGACCTGATAGCCAAGTTTTTAGGGCACATGCCATGTGGGTGCAGAAAGCCCTGAGTCCCCGCTTCAACTGCTCACTGGCCGGACTCATTGCCGCATTTCATTCCCCTGCTCAATATCCCTGTATTTTCTGTCAATCACCACTGTCCTATTAAATAAAGGCACCAATGGTGAAAAAATAACTTAAAAAAAAAAAAAGACATGTTGTAAAACTCTTGGTCACCTGAATCTGATACTGTCTTTACATTTAACCTGCTGGGAACGTGTCTGTTGTAGATAAATATACTTGCCTGTGGAGAGAAATCCAAGAAAATTCACCTGTATCAAGTACTTTTATAAAAGTAGGCCAACAGTTAAATTTATTACAGTAGCACCTTGTTGTCTAACCTAAAGAAACAGTTCATAGAATCTAACCTGACATGTTCCCATCTAAAACTGACCTCTGCTCTGAATCAAATATCCAGTATATAGTTTATATTTACACACAATGCTTATTCAAATAAGAAAAGATTAAATCATTCTGTTTTTGTTTTTTTTTTTTGTATAAAAGTTAACTCTCTTGAGACACCCTACCCATTGCAATCCAACCCTGTCACTGTTGTTTGTGTTTTTCGGGCTATGATCTCACAGGTGGAGAACATGATGGGCAGTGAAGGAGCTGTAGCCGCCGTAGGGGCCATTAATGTGGATCCACCGCCAGTCAAATACATGTGTCTTTTGTCCTGCCAGAAGGCTCGCAAGAAGCTCAGCCCACGATTCAGGTATTGTAACACAGAGAAGCAAAGACTTTGATGTCATCCATGACTACGAACTGGCAACAAAACTAAAACCATGACATCAGTGAAGAGGGTTTTTAGTAGAGGGAGTAGAGGGGGCATTATACTGAGACCCTTTGTGCATGTTAAGGTCACAGATTGTTTCAATATCTTACTTCTAAAATGCTACCAAACTCTACTTTAAACTCTTTTCAACTTGATGTAATTTTTGAGGCCATGTCTGTTTACCACCCTTTCATGTGTTTCTCCTTGGTGATGAGCTTGGACTTATGAAGAGTGTTTGTTCAGGTTTATTGTATGATTCATCATCGTTTTTTTTTTTTTTTTTTTTTATGGTTCACAATGAATGACTTTTTTTCCTCTATGACTGAAACACTGAATGTTTGGCCTCTGTGGAACTCTATTAGTTGTCTGATGTTGCTTTGAACACATATAAAAGTGGAAATGGTCCGACTGACACATCCACTTAAATCTGTAAAACAGAGAAAACTGAAGAAAAAGTGAAAATGATGTCCTTGTGATTGAAATACATGGGTTAGATACGGCCAAACGGTTGTTGTCATTGATTAATGCATTCTCTTTTTCATTTAAGAGATGAACTGTTTGGTCTATAGAATATTAGTGATAAAATGTGAAGCCCGGGCTGATGTCATTAAATCTCTTACTTTCTCTGACTCACAGTCCAACCCAGAGGTCTCCAGCTTCCTGTTATGGAAGACCAGTCAATTCTTATGTTTATACCAAAAATGGGCCAAAAATGTTGGCCTGTTCAGCAGACTGCAGTGTTGCCAGTTCCTTTTGCTAACAAAAAAAAAAAACAAAAAAAACAAAACAATGGCAATGACTGTTGAGTCATAATCAGCATATTTCTGATTATATTACCTCACGCCACCTCCATATGTAAACTCAACCACAGCAGAAAATAAACACAAACAAAAGTAAATCTGAGCTCCAGACACAAACTGTCCAGCCTCCTCCTCTGTTGAGTTTGGCCGCCAAACCCACCTTCTCTTTTTCTCTACGGTGTGGAGTGTTGTCTGAAGCCTCCGGTCCGCTGGCCTGTTTGGTGTTTGTCAAGTGCTAACACAGCTGACAGTGACACAGTGCCACCATTACCGCATATGTAGCGCACATTCCTGGCTAATTGGGTTTGAGGCCCCTGAGGCTGTGTATGTTCGTTAAATGGGGGATTGGCTGGGCTGGTCTGTGTGTGTTGGGATTGTGCAGCGTGATTAAGGTTGAGGGGTCACTGGGTTGTTGTGTGTGAGCTCATATGTGTGTGTGTGTGCGTGTGTGTGTTGGGGAGATTAAATTGAAAGCACAGTGGTCTCGTGAAAACTCAGCCCCAGCAGAGCTGCGGTCTTATCGTTGGACTCTTTCTAGTGTGAGAAAAAGAAAAAAAGAAAAGGTTCTATTTGTTTCATCAAGGAACCATTTATTGTGCTTCTTTATGGCTTTATTGTGTGGACCTTTCCTCTGAGTCTGTTTGTTCACCAGTGTGGGAAACCAAGGTATGATAAGGATGACAAACTGCAGGCCTAACAGCTGCAACACCAATTTCTTTACTTCATCTAGATATGCCTCCGCAATGCTTTGCCAGCCCACCACCATGTTGTGTTTTCACCCTCTGCTTCTTTGTTTCTTCCTTTACTCCATTTCCACCCCTGCTGCGAGCCCCACCGCATTTACCGATGGTTATTCATCTAAAGTTGATGAGCGTTTTTCCAAGTACTTTTCGCAAAAAGAAAAAGTCATCTCTCTGCAAGTGTGCTCACTGCGATGAGATGAAAGCCCTTGGATGAATGCAGCACTCTTCCAACTGCTCTATATTTCCCTATTCATTCAGCAGAGTGTGGTATCAGGATTGCTGCGGGTTTAGTCATCTGCAAGACATGAGTTATACACTGGCTGTACATCCGAACACTGGAGGAGGAGAGGGAAAAGGAGGAGGAAGGGGAGGAGAGGGAGGAAGGGGAGGAGAACAGGACACGTCGGTGAAAAGGCGAGATCTGGCAAAGGGGCGGGACAGCACGGCTCATCTCTGAATAGATGGTGATCACATGTGGCGTCGGTGCACGGCGTTCGGATGATGAGCAGGCGGAAATCATGCGAGCAGAACGCAGCTGTACTTATTCAGAACGAGCCAGAATTTCTGCAAGCGTCAAACTTCCAAATCTCTGTTTTCTCCAGGAGTGCGGAGGAGAGGAATTCAAGGTGAATGCATGACTATTACTTCTGTGATACAAGAGTTTCATTTGTTGTTTTTGGTGCTGCTGCTGTTGCTTGCACTTAAATATCAAGTTCTTCTATGCTTTAATATATTTTCATTTGGATGTGTAAAAGATAGGACATTATTATGTTTTACATAAGCCTGCCATAAATCTGATTTGATACTTCAGAAAACAGTTTACACCTGGAAAAGGGGAATACTCATATGTGATTTAACTTTTTTAATGTGGGTTAGTTTGTATTTTTGATAATTAGCACCTTACAGCGGCTCAATTCATTTATAACCAAGATAGCAGTGTTGGTTGGTCAGTCCACCTGTTTGGTCCAGATTAAATCAACTAACTTGATAAAATGCCACAAACACTTAAATTGATATTCATGGTCTTCAGAGGATGTACTTGATCTGGCTTGGTTTATCCCCTGACTTTTTCTATTGTACCAGCAGCAGGTTGTTATTTTGGGCTATGATTGAAACATCTCAACAACTATTGGATGGATTGTTGTGACATTTGCTACACACATCATATCCACCTGAGGATGAACTGTTATTACTTTCATCATCCCTCCTGCCATCTAGTGCCATCATCAGATTTAAATTTTAATTTGACAAATATTCAGGTTTATGACCGAATACCTGAAAAACTATTGACATTCCCATCAGACTCAGCTGCTCTTTTTCTTTAGTGCTAATTAGCAAACGTTAGCATGCTGACAGGCTAAACCAGAGATGGTTGAGAAAGGAGATGCTGCACCTCCTCACCCCTTTAGGAGACCAGCAGCAGGTCTGAGTCAGTTCACTCCAATGGGAGAAGTGAATCTGACCTCACAGATTATGATTCTTTCACCTCATAGTCACAGAAATAAATATTGGATCCATTTATCAAAAGTCACAGATGTTCCGAACATTCTGACATTAAAATGGAGTTTCTCAGACCGACAGATCAGGAAAAAATTAACTTGATTTGATACCTGTTTCTGTCTCGGTAACAGACTCGTGAGATCTTGCAGCACAGATCTCTCTTCTCTCTGTTGGCTCTGGTTTCACTGCAGCAGTGCTGCCAACGTCACTTTCCAACCGCAGAAGTTTAGAGGGACCTATACATGAAACCATGAATTAAAACTTAACCCTCCTATTATCTTCGAATATTACTAACACATTTTACCCTTGGGGTCAATCTGACCCCAGGGATATTTGCCTGCAGAAAATGATTTACAGAAAATTGTTGACCAAGTTTTTGTGTCAGGCACTTGTTAAATACATAAAGAACCCCTTGATAATGAAACCTATCAGTCAGTTGACCTGCCCTCTAGCGCCACCATCAGGCCAAACTTTTAAATTAGAATTAATTTATCTTGAAAAGTTTTCATACAAATCTTCTCAAATTTACTGACAACATTAATGACCACAAGAGTATGAACCCTATTGGTTTTTGTGGTGATATGACCTTCCCTGTAGCGCCACCATCAGGTCAAACTTTCAGTTTTAGAGTTAGTGTATCTTGAAAATATTTCATCCAAATCTTTTCTAATTTGAGGTGCACATTCATGACTCTCACAGAATGAACCATACTGATTGATGTTGGTTGGCCCTGCCTTGTTTGTTTGTCATCAAAGCGTATGACACGGGACAAAACTTGGAATGTCTTCAGAGACATGGCGGCTGGAAATATTGCCCTTCCAGTCTCAGCGTTCCAAAGGCTTGCTGTTGCTTCACCTTTTGATTTGTAAACTCCTGCCAAAATGAGCAAGCCAATGTAGGCTTCCAAGTCAACTACATCCAAGTCTTTCCAACTGTCCCCAAACACACGCTTCCCCTCTAAATTTGTCATCCCAAGTACAATATTTTCAGTCGATGGTGTTATGAAGAGCTCTAATGATGACTTGATGTCTTAGACATGGCTGATTGCATATCTGTGGGGCCTGGAACCATTTTGATAATATTAGTAGCGCTAAGTCTACCCTGCTGTTGAAGTGGGGAAAGGGACCATATTATCGTTCCATTTTTGGAAGGGATCGTGTCTGCTGGTGGTTGAGAGACACCAGGAGGGTCAACACTCTCATTCTCATCAGATGAGAATGCCGCAAAATCAGGGTCGTCCTCAACACAATCCTCTGTCTCAGACACATTCTCCTCTATGTCACTTTCACTGTCAAAGAGCTGTTCCAAAACATCATTGACAGTAAACCTTTTCCCAGAGGACATTTTCAAGTGAGAGAGCGTGCAGATTGCAGTATACACAGAGCACAATGAGGAATGATTTGGATAGAGGGCTGCCGTGCAAGCTTTTATGTTTGCTCCTCCCTTATTTTGCATGAACTACCAATGTCCTTACGGGAATACCCCGCCCTCCACAGCGCGGGAAATGCCCATGGTGCGGGAAAGTTCTCATGAGAATATTGCCCCCCCCCCATGTCACGTTAGCACCAAAAATGGAAAATTATGGTCCCTCTACTCACTTCAACAACAAGGTAGATGTGCTGCTAAGAGTGTGTCCCACCACACACACAGTCAGCCATGTTGAAGACATAAAGTCATTATTTGAGCTCTTCAAATAACCATCAATTGAAAATATTGTACTTGAGATGATAATTTTAGAGGGGAGGCATGTGTAGTTGGAAAGACTTGGATGTGATCAACTCGCAAGCCTACATTGGCAGGAGTTCACAAGTCAAGTTGTTTCCCACATGCCCACACCACAAGAAGTATCAAAGTTCTCGTGGGAATAGTTGTTTTCCCCACCCCCCTGTTATGTATTAACTCAAAAGTATCAACTCTGCACCTGCAGGTGTGGGAATGTTAGGTCACACACACAGACGGACAAGTTTTACACAGCTAAAACAGCTTGGGGTCAAATTGACCCCAGAGGAACACCGATGCGTGCAATATGCGTTCAGAACATTGAAAAAATATCATCATGATAATTTTATGTTTAATCAGTTGTCCCCATCAAATTAGGAAAAGTCATGAAATATGAAGCAAAAAAAAAGTCAATTATTATTTTTTGAATGATAAACATTGAATGGGGTCAAATTGACCCCAAGGATAATAGGAGGGTAAAACTTGTGTTTCTTTGCGTAGTAATACTATAATTGTTATAATTTAACTGTTTTGGAAGGAAAATGGAGAATATTAAACTGATATGATTAGATATTCAGCTAGCAGGTAAAAACCAGCAGCAAAATCAGGTATAAATTTGTACTGTATCTAGTCTTGTATTGTTATATTTGAACAACAAATCAGGACCACGCCCACTTAGGAGAGAGGAAGTGTACACCATTTCTTACCGTTGTTGCTGCTTTAAATGCGTCATCTTTTGTTATAGAGTATCTTTGGCTAAACTAAGAAGTTGAACATTGCAAACATGATACCTGCTTAACATCAGCATGTTAATGCTGTCATTGTGAGCATTTTAGCATAGCCATGTGTGACTCATACTTGTAAGACATGGTGGTCTTTCTACCCGATTGTTGTGTGTACATTGGAAATGCAGCTGTGAAAAGTGAGCAAAGTCAGAAACTGTCTCCATCTCTTGACGCCCTCTCATCCTCCCCGTCATGCCATCCCTGCTTGACCAATCTTTCTCATCATCAGCATCTCAATTGACATGCCTCCCAAACTATTAAAGCTTCCATAGCTCTCTCCTTCCTTCTGTCCTCTCTCATTGTTTCACCCCCTCCTCTTGTTAAGGAGGCCTTCACTGGATGCTCATTAAAATCTTCTCAGCTGTATCGGACAGGGAGAGACACGGCAGACTTTCCCTCCATCCTTCTTCCTCCCTGCTCGCGCACTGTTTCTTTTTCTACCAAAAAAGAAGGAGCCTGGAAGTTGGGTGAATGTGTGTTTTCTCCAATCTGCTATTTCAATTTCAAGTGCTTCTGGGAGGGTTGTTTATGGTGGAAAGACCCATGCCAATAAAAGTTGTTTACCGAGCTGGACTTGGAGGGAGGATGCAGAGAATAAGAGCATGTTGTTGAAATGGAAACAAAGATAGAAAAAGAAAAAAAGAAAAAAAACAGAGAGCCTTTCAGTCATTATTAGAAGGAAAGACAGAGGTTAATTTTTTTCTCCGCCTGCTTTTATGTGCATATTGAAAATGCACATAGAGGAAGTGCCAGCAATTTAAAGAAAAGCTTAGATATTGCAAAAATGTTTTTTTACGCTTTGCTGAAGTTGGAGTTGGCATATTTAAAAGTATAAAGGCTGACAAAAAACTAATTTTTCTTTATTAAAGGTTCTGTAAACGATCGTCACTGCCACTAGATATCACACTAGACCACCAGCATCTCAGACCAAACAAACCGTTGGTTGGCCACACCTCCAGCCTCCCTTTGGCCACAACTTCCGCTCAGCCAGGAAGGTTACAATAATAATATGGGTAACAGCAAGTTAGCTAACGTTATCATGTCTATCATGTAATAATATGTGAATGGAAATGCCAGTTCTGAGTCAAGTTGGAGCCCTTTAGCAGCTTGTAAGGCTCCATCCAGGAAAAGCCAGACCAGTGTTGGACTGGGAAAGAAATTCAGCCTTGGACTTATCCACTGGGATCTAATATGTATGTATAAACACCATATGCACATGTTAACAAGGTTAAAAACTTGATTTTCATTGGAGGGGGTCTTTAAGATACAGTATTTTGGCCTGGCCATATTGCTATATGAGCAATGGAAAATTAATAGAGCATGGTTCCTCACTGAGAGTCTTCAGATGAAAAATAATTGATAACACTACACCCTTTCTCTCTCACCATAGCAGTTATAGTAAAAACATAGTGTGAGTTACTGTTGCTCAATTAATGATATCATCTGGTGACATCTTCTTGAATATATTCACATTAAGGTAGTTAATAGAAACACACTGTGCTTCATTTTGACTACCATACAGAATGTCACTTAAAACATTTACACTTTAATGGATATGTAACTATCATGCTGAGCCCCCTGCAAATGTACAAACACTGTTTTTACCTATGAAAGCAACTGAGCACTCTAGTTGTGTTTACCAAACGTCCATAACAACACAAATACACACGTATACACACAACTACATATGCAGACGATCATATTGGCCCAGTGGCCACCAGCACTAATTGAACGTTTCTCCTGACAAATGGATTTTTCAAACCACACCTGCAATGCACCATTAGGCGCTCCTCACCCCTTTATCCACCGAGGATTGTGTGCTTGTCCACGAGCATGTGTGTACTATTAAGTGTGTTTATGTGTGAGGAGACGGGTAGAGTTTGTGAATGTCAGCCTCAGCTTGCATTCATTCTTTGTGAGCCCGAGCCCTAAAAGGCTCTGTAATGGTCACATTCAATTTAGTTCAACCTTCAAACACAGACGACACAGCAATGTGAATAAATGATTCCAATGACTCTAATGAGTGAGTGCATTCATTTCTAAATTCCACTGACACCACAGTGTTCATCTTTGACTAGAACATAGTCTTTAAATTGTATAGTAAAAAGAATCAGAGGTCTAATAAGAAGGTTGTGTGCAATATGTTTCTTGACTTTTCTTAGTAATTAATAAAAAAAGGGGGATTGATTGCATTTACATGTCATTTCTCAGATAGCTTTTATCCAAAGCGACTTAAAAGTGAGGGACATCACTAAAGCTTCAGTGCAGTAGCGGACCTTGGCGTAAGTATTAAATACAACATACATTCAATAAATGCAAGGAGATCAAGGGAAGAAGTGACCAAAACTGCATAGTAAGTTCTAGTTAGACATGTTAGGGTATTAGAGATGTTAGGAGAGGATATGCTCTCAGAAGAGAAGAGTCCTCAAGAGATTACTGAAGATAGAGAGGTACGGCCTCGCTCCGATTGCATCTGGAAGCTGGTTAAACCATCAGGGAACCACAGACCAGAACATTTTGGACTGAGATTGTCTTTTGTGCAGGGATGGTGAACACAGTGGCTGAGAAGGAGCATAAGGCTGAATGATTGAGTTCAAGTGGGTGGAGCAGACCCAGAAGTCACTATGAAGGCAGGAATAGTGACTTCAATTTGATCCGGGATGCCATGGGTAGACAGTGGGGGTCAATGAATGCTGGAGTGACATGTGACCTTCTGGGCTGATTACAGACCAGATGGGCTGCTGCATTCTGGAGCATCTGCAAGGGTTTCACTGTGTGAGAAGGGATGTCCAGCAGAAGACCGTTGCAGTGGTTGAGGCGAGAAATAACCATGGTCTGGACCATGAGCTGGGTGGAGTACTAAGTCAGGTAAGGCTTGATTTTTCTGATGTTTTTTAATTCAAAACGGCATGACCATGAGACAGATGCAATATGCTCATCAAACATGACACCCAGGTTTCTTGCGATCTTGGTTGGGGTAAGGCATGAAGAGATGATTTTGATATTGATATCGTGATGAAGAGACTGATTGACCAGGACGAGTAGTAGTTCAGTCTTAGAGAGGTTTAATTGAAGGTGGCATTCCTTCATCCATGTGGATATGTCAGAGAGACAGGCCAAGATCCACACAGAGACAGGGGGGTCATCTGGCAGGAAGAACAGGTATAGTTGAGAATCGTCTGCATAACAGTTATATGAGAAGCCATGCGAGTGGATGATTAGTTAATCAGCTGTCTGTATGTTTGTTTGACACATTCAGTTAAACACTTTGGCCACCTGTGTGCAACAGAACAAGCTGAAGCCCCTTAGATGCTAGCAGTTGTGCTATTATTACCAGCTCATCCTAACTTTGTCGGCCTGCTGATTGGTGCTGGGCAAATTGAGCTAAAATAGGCTAAACTGTTCAGTTAGGAGAAATTCACTAGAGCTGGGGTTCATCAACATTTCATCTGANCTGTGTGCAACAGAACAAGCTGAAGCCCCTTAGATGCTAGGCGAAATTCACTAGAGCTGGGGTTCATCAGCATTTCATCTGGACACTGTTGGGACTAATTCAACTGAACAAAGGAACTCACTTCCCCACAGTTCGTCACTGTTCACACCTGGGGACGACAATCCCCCAGGGACCTCCCTGACCAGTCAGTGTTGGTCAGTGTGTGACATGTGACCCCCCAGGGTGTCACCAAACAAAACCGGATCTGCTTCTTTGTTCTCGCTCTCTTCTGTTTTTGGCTCGCTCAGGAGAGCGGTTCCTGCTCTCCCCTCTCAGCTCTTCAAAGGGCAACGAGGCCCCAGCCCAGGTAAGCTCTGCTACCTGAGACAACAGCTATCTCGCCGGCCCGCTCACAGCAGACTGCAACACTGTTCTCCTCAACAGCAGTGACCTGCTCAGGATTAACTGAGAGTGAACCAAGTTCTCTTCAGAATCAGTGGCTACAACCCAAGGTCAGCCATCTGATTTTCCAAGCAACAGGAGTCACAGCAGAGTTAGCGTGGAACAGCTAACAAGAACAAAGGAGATAACAGTGGAAGCCACACAGACAAGACTTTACTCCACCAGGAAGCCACCCAACTCACTGGACTTTACAACAACACCGGAAAGGACCTGTTTGTTTTTTTCCAAGCACTGGGTAACATTAACTGACTGGACCTAACCTCTTCTAGCAAAGCATAGCACAGCACTACTAAGCAGCAAAAGTCTTAACTTTGTTAATGTACCTGTTGATTAATGTCTTGTTGAAATGTTTGCTTAGGTTGTGGTCAGTCATACAGTTAATCGAATACTTGTATGTTCACACACATACCTGTAGTACGTCTCAGTTATAGAACCTGCATGCAGCTAACTTCTCCCTTAACCTGGTACCTAGGTAGCTAGGCTAACAAAGAAACTCACACCTTCCCTCCCCCACACACTAGGTGGTTTCAGAGGCCATTTTGAGTAGTTTCTTTGTTTACCGCTATCTTGGGTAGTCTTCTTTGTTCATGTCATGTGGTCACAGCAACCACTTTGAATCGGTGATCTTGCCTTTGTCAGTGTCCCCACAGACACACCCCCATACACACATACACACACATATACACACACACACACACACACACACACATACACACACCTGTATATACTAGATTAGACATTGTGTTTTTACTCTGCTCCATTGTAAATAAATGTCTTTAAGTATAACTACTGGTGTGTTTAATGTTGGACAAGTGTGAATATTGCCAACCTCTACTTAGTAGAACTCCAATCCTTCAACTATAACTTACTGTTGATTTGGTAATTTGGTTATAGTTATTAAGGTAATTTTTAAAGTTCCAGATTAATAGTAATAATTTGAGATTGAAACCACATTGGCTATTTTGCCTATTAGTTTAAGATGGTGCCCCCGAGGACTTTAATTCATTTTAAAGTTATTATTTAATATTAATATTTTTAATATGAATATTTTCTTAATTTATAATAGCCAATAAATTGATAGACAACCGAAGATCCAGATTTATGGTGTCCAGCTCATGAGGCAGAGCTCACACCTAACAAAACCATCAAATTTGCCAATAAAATACAAATCCTTTCAAATTCATCTTATTAGATTTAGCTTTTTAAAAACAACTGAAGAATACAAATTTAGAGACATACTGTACATGCAGTTCTGTTTATGGAAATGCACCAGACAGACCATTTTGGGTTGAGACTTAGTTGATAATTTGGATTGGCAATCCCCTTTACTCCTGATTGTATTCATTAAGTCAAGTCAATTTCATTCTATAGCCCAGTATCACAAACTGCAAATTTGCTTCAGGGGGCTTTACAGTCTGTACAGCATACAACACCCTCTCTTCTTAGACCCTTGAATCAGATAAAGAAACATACACAACACATCCCCCAGCCCCCATCTCCACAATGTCATGTACAGAAAAGAGCAACATATTAAATTTACAGTATGAACAATCATGATGACAAAATTATCGAACAATTTTAAACATACATGACGATTATGATGGATATTTAAGGGACACAAAGAAAACATACAATATGAAATATATCAGTTTAGTTATCATTTATCATTTTAAAGCAGTGGAAAATAGCTACAGCTAAATGGGTAAATGCAGGGATAGAGATAGCATGAGTGTATTGTCAGTAGGTTAAAAGGTGGTTTGGAAGATAGCCTCTCCACACGCACTGCCGGTTTATAATTATAAAAAATATATTCATTAGCGCTGCTTTAAAAAACTTAATCTCTTTCACTGAAATCATATATCTGACACATTATGAAGAGGAGAGGGAGGAGGAAGTGCTGCTTATGGACTCACCCCTCCTCCCTCCCGACTCCCACCTTATTTAACAGGCATCTTCATCAAGGTCCGGGCCCATTAAATACATCATTGGAGCGGTGATTAAAAATGAAACAGACTTAAATGTGGTAATCAATCATTTAATAGGTTAACAGGCTTAAAATATCAGAGCTCTCCCTCAACCTGAGCTCACTGGAGAAAAGAGAGGGAAAGAAGGCGAGAGGAGGAAGGAGAGATACCTGGAAATCATCTGTGACAATTTTTTTTTATACCAATGTAATATTATTGTTATAAAGCATATAAAGGTAGGAGTCAAAGTATTACAATACCACACCGTTTATCATTTACAGTCTACTTGAACTGGCTGTTCTGCTGAAAAAGCGATAATAAGCGGGTATTGGAGCGAGATGCAAAGATATATTCAACTAATTGCACATAACTGGAGCAATTACCATGCAGCTACATGGAACTAAAAGCATGTGAGCTATAGAATGCTCAGTGTGGAGCTTCCTTTGAATGAATGCTTCCTATTAAGAAAAGGTTGTGCTCTGGATTCACATAGCGGTTAAGTGTGTGAACACTGTATTCTCTAGAACGACCTCCCACTGGTGTCGCTCCAGGCTTTCTTTCTTCCCACTATGATGTAAGACTACCAGCAAATATTCTCTTTTTCATTTAGATCGGGAGATTCATATGACAGTTTCTACATGATTCAAAATTTCCAAATTGTCACCTTTCACCATCTGTGCTAAGTGCCACAGATGGGTGCCACAGACTTGTACTGTAAAAGTGTGATGTACGTTTGAATGATATGTTGGAGGAAGAAGTGAGAAAAACACACTCACTGCCAACTAAATGAGTTCCAATTTCCCAACATTAAATGGTATAAAAACCTTGAAAGTTTAGAAAATGCAGGGACCAGATGCATAAAACAGTTGCATGTTCAAGATGAAAACAGTACACCAAAGGAGGAATATGCATGCAGACTCTTGCATCACATTTATAGTCATGTGTAAACTAGAGTTCTGCACAGGTCAGAAACTATGACTTAAACCTAGCCCAGATCTGTGTCCTTAAGACCTGACCCAGCTGAATCTGACTTCTACTATCAAATCTGAGACCTAAATCTGACACGAAACAAAACCTGTGGTCATGTTTTTCCTGTTACCTTCTTCAACAACAATGTGATACGTTTGCTTAGGACTGAAAGAAATACTTCCCAGGGGAAGGTCGGGGTGACCCAGTGGCCTCAAGGTCTGGAGGCTGATCATCCAATCTTGTGCCACATCAAATGGACACACTTTGGGGCAAGGTCCCTTTTGTACAATCTGAAGTACCATCCTTTAGCTGCACTTCTCCAGGCTATGAATTAAACATGGTCCCACCCATGTCCTCTACTGGACGTTCCCCACCGGCCTGTGACAACAATTGGCCTGAAGCCATATGACTGTAGGTCAAACCCTTCTTTGGAGAAGCCCCACATGTGTTTACATATGTTGCTGTTTTATATTTTTTCTGTCTCATATTATTTAAATGTTTTTTGTAATGTGTTTTGTGATGACCCTGATGAAGGCAACAAGCTGAAATATGTCGGACTAATGAAGTTCCTCTGGTTACTTCAAGTGTTTTTAACTCTTTTCCTTTCTCCATGCACCTTGGAAGTAGGTGAAGCTGTGCCAGAAAAATGCACTTTGCTTTGAGATCATCCAATCTTCCCAGTTTAATTCCAGTTAGGAGCCTTTGTTGCAGGGCTGTACCTGCACCTCTCGACTGTCCAAGTCACAATAAATGGATTCTTCCTCTAAAGATCAAATCCATGTAGTATTTGTGAAGATATTTCAGTTTGGACCTATCAGCCAACATCCTGTTAGGTTGGCTAAATATAACATATCTGGAAATGGCAACATGGCAACAATACTAGATGAATAGAGAATCTGGCACAGAGGCCCAACAACACAAAGCACAAGTATCTTAGAATAGACATTGAACCATAAAATACATGCTTAGAAGTAAGCACACAAATTGCAGTCAACTACTATGGGATTTCATGACCATAAATTATCTGCCCCATATGGAAGCCTAGAGGGACTACATTAAAATGATAATGTGAACTTGAAAATGAAAATGTAATAAAACATTGTAGCATTTATGTATTATTGTGTTATTTGAGTTAAAAATTAAAATTAAAACACAATAACACAATTTGCATTTTTACAATGGTCGTCATAAGATAATTTTAAAATGAAAATGGAAAAGCTGTTTAATTTTCAAAGTCACTGACCAGTGGAGAATATTCAAATTTGAAAATTAAAATGCTGCAAAATAAAAAATGTAACCTGATTTTCCATTTGTGCAAGCAATATTCAAGTCACAAATACAATAAAATGCAATTTTCTAATAATCTGAAATGAAAAGGAGAACAGCATTTGACATTTCATTTTCAAAGTTGTAGTCAAAGTCATAGAACCCCCCCTCCCCACTGCCCCATCCCAAACAACATGAAGCTTACTGGATCTACACTCTCCAAACATTGGCTCCTAAGGGACTAAATGATGAACTTCTTAACATGTTTCTATGATTCCTGACACTGAATATTCCAAATATCTTTTGTAAATCATTTTTAGAACATACCCCTCTTCCAAGATTCATCTGAGGGTGTTCCTATCCAGCTGCAGGCAGTTCTGGATATGTATGAATATGGATATATACCTTCTGGTTTCTTTTCTCGGGCAAGTTGATGTTTATGTTGATGTTGCATAAATCTCTGGACATTATATTTATATGATGTGTATTATAAAGGACTAAAATACATTCAAGATTGACATTGAGATTGTATAAATATTTATGAAGCATGTTTTTTATTAACTTTCCAATTCAATTCGTCATTATGTGGATCTTCTATGTATTGAACTATTGAAATTGTGAACTGTTACCTAGTGAATTGACATCAGTTTTATTGTTATCTTCCACTTCACGTGGGACGAGGCGATTGACTCAGCCACTCCTATTTAAGATGGCTCCTTATTGCTGGAAAACCATTTGCCTGATGAAGGTCTAGGACTGGAACGTTGCATTAAATTGTTTGTTGCAAGTCAGAGAGTGTGGGATTTTTTCGATTGCCGCTTTGGATCCACTCATCCTGTTCCTTGGCACCTACCTCACAAAATAGATATTTGAAGTTTTCAAAGACTTAACCTGCCCTACAGGGGACAATAATGCAGTATAATCAAATGCAGTAAGTGAAACAGCACCCCCAGTCTACTGCATGTTACACTTACATGTCACCAGGGTCTTCTGGTGTCAAAATAAAAATGAATTTACTAACAGTTTGAAAATGAAAATGGTATTTGACATTTCAAGACTTAATCTGCTGCACAGTGGTAATATTCAAATGCACTAAGTGAAACAACACCCCCAGTCTATTGACGAGGCAGAGCAGCTATACTCACACATGACCCGTTGTGGCTATTTATAACACCACAGTGTCATGAATTCATCATGCATGCACCTGTAGCACATCATCTGGAGTGATATCCCAATCATCAGCAGCAAATGTCAGAAATAATGATTTAGTTTATAGCACCCACAATGAAATAGACTTTACAGGGTGCTTCATGGTACAATGATAAAATAAGAAGACCATAAACACAAAGGAATAAGATAAAGAAACAGAAGAAAAGACCAAACCAAAAAAAGGCAGATCAGATGAAAGAGAATAATAAAACTGAGCACAAAAGCAATTAACTAAAGTAAAGTTTTAAAATTAGCTTTTGACTGAATTATTATAAAGAGGCGCCTAGACTGTAAAAATCATGCTGCATGTTAAATTTTATCTCTCCTCATTCCCACGTCACAATTTCACAATGAACAATAAATAAGAACTATAAAAGAACTACATAATATGCCTGCACATTCTTACCACACCATTTTTATAATGGTGCATGTATGCGTGGTTTTAAACATCTGGCCCCAGATATCTGGACTCCTCAGGTCATCATAAGTGATAAGACAAGCAATAAGCCCTTGTGCTCTTTATCAAAGCATGTCAATTAGTCCTGTTTCTACCATAGACTGTAAGTAAAGATGGACGTAGCCTCCAAGACGTCACCCACAGGTTTCTGAAGAGTGGTTGTGTAGTAAAAATGGGCAAAGAGGTGGGGCGTCTATGGAGACTTCAGTTCATGCCACTTTGTGGCAAACATACGCTCACCCACCTCTCACTCAGAGAGGCCACACCCTCAATTCTCCATAACTTTAAGCCTTAATAAAATGTAAACAGGTGAGTTATATACACAGTTGTCATGAAGAAGGAAATTAGCTCTAGAGACCAAAAGTGTTTTTGTACCAGGCTGTAAACATGTTTATTTCTGCTGTAAAGTTGGATATTTTAACATGGGAGTCTATGGGGACTGACTCACTGTTGGAGCCAGACTCTAGTGGCCATTAGAGGAACTGGAGGCTGGAGCATCATGTCTCAGCTTTGCAAAGAGAAATCAGGCTTCCAACAATGTAAGGAAAGTAAAGAAAGACAGGAGGAAAAAAAACTGAGAGCAACAGTATGTTACCCACTTTTTGTCAAAGATAAGGAGGTTAAATCAACCTGTTAGCTTAGTCCAGTCAAATAGGCTAAGTTTGCTCCACTAACATCAATTACTTAATATCTTCACTGAAAATTCTGTGTTTACTCTCTGTTCCTCTTTCAGCTGATATTTAATCAGTGCAGGCAAACCTTTAGCACAGCTGTTCATACTAAATCAGTTGCCCCTGCCTGGTGCCAGGCCCAACAGATGCAGCTTCAGGCTCAGCAGCCCTGTCTCCCCAACCCCATACCCCTACCAACAAACCAACCCTACAACCAACTGATGAAGGAGGTGAGCAGCACTGTGTTGGTCACTTGGGATATTTGTATGGGAGCTACAAGAATTTCTTTTTTTTAATATAACAAAATTATGAAAAGTGATTAAATTCTTTTTTAATGATAAGAATTCAAACACTGTAATTATTTATCATTTCATGAAACACAAACTGCCTATAGTCTGCAATACATGCTGGACAGTTTGAAGCACTGAGTGACTTAGTCTGTATTGAAGTGACAGCCAATGATAAAATAATACCTTCAAGTCATCTAGCCGTGACTGTATATGTTTCTGTGGCTGAAATATGGTCATTCGGTGATACGCAACAGTTGATTCAATATTGCTGTATGCAGGGTTCAGTGCTGTTTAATGTTTTCTGTGGTGTGTGCAGTTAATTCAAGTCAACAACATGGTGCTAACTGAATTTAATGATGATAATGATGATGGTTAATGTTAAGAGAACGATTAAATATTACCATTAAAATTACATTGAAACTTTAAAAGCTGGCCTTTTGCACATTTTTCTCATTCAGAATTTTGCATGTATGTCTTCACACTGTTATATTTTCAGGATATGCGTGGCCTGTGGTGGTGCGCCCCAATGCGATATCTTTGCAAAATCCCTGGCGGTGCCCCTGACCATTGTTGCAAGCCAAGCCTGCTCCTTTAAGAAGGTGGCTTTGTGGGTAATATGTGTGTGTGACGTATACGAAAACAAAGCGATACTACGAGAGAGTGAGACGCAACCACAGTGAACGGATGTATGCCGACCGAGAAAATACTGTTATTACTGCTAGACAATATAGAGTCCAGTGTATCACTGAAAGGATATGCATAACGCCTACTGTACCGTTGGAATAAAGTGCCCCGTTCTTCAATGCAGAGTTGGTCCGGACTCTTTGTAAAGCTTGTTACCAGCCAACGAGCCAGGCTAAGCTAAGTGAGTTAGCATATACCAGTGGCCGTCTTACTACGGTTCGAGGCCGGAGACTGGTGGAAGGTAACACCATCCTTATCTCTGTTATAGGGCATTTTGGGACATGTATATTGCTGTCTGTTGGAGGGTGTTCAGATGGATATTAATCTCATGTCTGTGTGTTAAGTATAAAGCTGGAGTCGAGACTGGTTAGCCTGGTTAGCATAAAGACTGGAATTAAGACTGGCCTGATGCTGTCACCTACCAGCATGTCTATAGCTGACTCATTAAAGGAGCTATTTGTAAGTTTTGCTATTGCTACACCGGGAGGAGGCCTAGGGGCCGACCAAGGACACGCTGGAGGGATTATATCTCTCGGCTGGCCTTGGAACGCCTCGGGTTTCTCCCAGAAGAGCTGGTGGAAGTGGCTGGGGAGAGGGCTGTCTGGACTTCTTTGCTGAGGCTGCTGCCCCTGCGACCCGGATCCGGATGAGCAGGAGACGATGAGTACGAGTACGAGCTATTGCTACATTGCTAACATTAGCATTAACAGCTGTTTACTTACCAGTCTTACCAAGAACTTCCACCATCGCCGTGTTTACAATACAAGAGGTTGTAAAATGTCCTACTAGCTACTTCTCCAGAGCAGACTGGCTACAGTGACAAGATGGGCCAGGGCTAGCTGTTTAGCATGCTAACTTCAGTTGAAGAAAAGACGTGATAGAGACAAGAGTTAACACTGGGGTTTGTTTCTACCTCTGGAGACAGCTGTTGGTAAGTAAACGAGCGAGTGAAGTTTGATGCTGAGCTCATGATGTTTCTTCTACACTGGTAAGTAAACAGCTTTTAATGCTAACGTTAGCTATGTAGCAACAGCAAAACTTGCAATTAGCTTGTTTAACGTGTTGTATTTTGTTTATTTAAGCTGTACACAAACAGAAATTTAAAAAAACAAATAAATTGTGATTTTAGGACTATCTTAGAACAATTTTTAGCAAACAACAACAAAGTACATTGTCTGGCAAGGTTCCTGAGTTCTTGTTTTTTTAGTAAGGTTGTTAAGTTTGATAGCATTGTGCCTGTTCAAAGAACAAAACAAAACCTGCGGCTATCTACAGTATCATATCTGCCATCCCATCCTGCAGCTGGACATAGAACACGGAGCAAAATAACAAACTCTTGTTTGTTGAAATATTTCCAATTCCCCCTTAATCCACAAACTCATTTTTACATTTCTGTTTGTGTACAGATTAAACAAACAAGACAAAAATGTTAATTTGTGAGTTTTAGAGGTGGTGGGTGTATTTTTGAACATTTTTAACAGAGCTAAGCTAGCTGTTTCCCGCTATGTCCACTGTTTATGCTAAGATAGGCTAACCAGCCCTGACTCTTGCTTTGTACTAGCACAGATTTGAGACTGAGATCCATCTTTTTATCTTCGTCTTGTAAAAACAATAAAAATAAGCACATTTTCCCACAGTGTAGAGGTATTATGATACGAGAGATAGTGAAACATACGTGTGGATAGCTAGAACATAAGTGACCATAGTTTTATCAACTGCAGCACCTTGTTTTCATCCAGTCAGAAAAGGCTTTGAATGATGTCCCTCAGCCATTGCATTCTCTGTTGGATTCCCTGTTTGCAAAACAAGAATCCACCATGCACACATCATTTCTGTTGATTATAAGGACAAATACACTGTGTGTAAATCATTTACCTCATGTCTTGATCAGTGTTCTTTTCTTTTCAACTAACAGACTGATGACATGTTTCTACATCCTCTGAACACATGCTCCAGACTGAAGCACTCTTGTGGTGAAAAAACCTGTATTTTTAATAATCCCCAAATCAGCTACCATGTATACGCTCTATATGAAGATATAAGTTTATAACATATTTGAAATGCCCACAGTGAAATTTGTATATCCATATAAATTAAAAATATATCTTATAATCATTTTTATATGGTATAACATGTTAATGATACATACTTACTTAAGTTATATATGGAAGTTTATTGAAATAACATACATATAAAAAAATATATGTTTATATTTGTTTTTCTTATTAATTTCTCATTAATTTCAAACTTGTATTTTCCTTTTCTAGGACACTGGTCTCAGACTTTTGGACACTACTGTTTATAATATCCACATATTGACAGGCTTTGGGGATGGATATATATTTATTACCCTAAGGGATAAATAAAGTATCTATCTATGTATCTATGTATCTATCTATCTATCTATCTGTATACTGTATATATTAATTTCTGAATATATGGCAAATGATTTACATGTCAGTTAGCGAATATTATTTCTCCACATTCCTTTCATCATATGCAGCTTTACCAGGCCTCACAGGCTGAAATCTTCACTCGTCACTGAAAGTTGTTAGGCTGCACTAAAGAAGTAAATTTAAATGAATCCACCATGCACTGCTCCCCAATTAATTTACACTGACCTTTCATTAAGACTGACTGAATAATTAAATGAGTTTGCCGTGTTTTTTGCTGAACATTACTGCTGCACATCTAAGAGAGAGGAAAAAGAAATCCTAAAATATAAGTCAGCAGAACAAAACAGAAAGCGTGTAATTCTGAGCAGCTGCTCTGCTGCTGGACTGTAAAACTAAATACACACATGGTGTGTGTGAGCCCTGGCAACAGTTTTGCACGCTACTTGTTGACATTTCTGAGGAGTGACATGTTTTTGTGAAATGAGGTTAGGTAGTAAAAAAAGTGGAGAATAAAACAGTTAACTCAGCCAAAAGTCTTAACATCCAACACCATTAGTCTGCCACAGGAGTAGCCGCCCAGCTGTGCTTGCACAGAAGTGCATTGTGGTGAGAATTGATTTATTCATTAAATTTAGCTAAAGCAATTTGAGAAATCTCTCCAGTTATTGACAACTACCAGCTCATCCGTGTTCCATTAAGAGCTTGCTGTCGCTGCTAGTGATCCAAGATAAACCTGCTCTGTAGGTATTGTAAAAATTTTGGTTCTTCATTCAAATACCAGATATTCAATGCAACCTGGTCAAACTGTCAGAATTAGCTGTTAGCTGTCCTCCCCAAGTGAGACGCTGGCCCTGTGAAACATAGAGAGCTGGTACCTTCTGTTACTGCCATGTATTCCAGCCTGGGGAAGAAATAGGGCGTGAGATAGAGCCACAGAATACTACCAGAGATATATGTTAGGATATGTACCTAGCTGTGTCATGGCCCGGCTCGGAGACCATATCAAATGAAGGAAGGTAGGCATGGATTTAACTAAAACAAACAAATGAGGCTGGCAGATGGATCCAGTGCCAGCCTAACAAAAGAAATACTGAATTAACAACAGAAAATCAAAACTCCAACAAAAGGTGATGTGGTGCAAAGAGGGAGCCTCCTTAGTGCCAGGATGGGGAGGTCTTATATAATGTGGGTGGCGGACAGTGGCCAGCTGCCTCCACTTCCCTGATGACCTCCAGCTCCACCCAAGAAGGAACCTGCATGAACACACAGCACAAAACAACAGCAACACGCACCCAAGCCCTTGTAGAGGCCCTGGGGCTGTCACAGCTGTTACAGAACCACTGTTCTAGACTAAGTCAACTTCCAAACTTCTGTCCTGAGTCTGGCCCATACACTTCCACATCTGGCCAGATTCCGGCTGTATATGGGCCAGATTTGGGCCATGGAAGCAAGAGTATACTGAGCCAGAGGAAAACGTGCATTTATATTGCTATCTGGGTTTGTGTGTTGTGCTTATTAACAAATGGTGAACTAAAATGGTGGCCGTGGTAATAGCTGGCATACCTGCTTAGAATGAGCATGTTAGCATTGTCATTGTTAGCATGTTTAAGTTTGCATTTAGTAAATGTTCAAACAAGAAATCATACCAGTTCAGTCACAGACTTTTTAATTACTGATTCATTCATTTGTTTAAAATTTGAGAGACTAAAAGTTAAATTCAATCTCAGTTAGAAACAACTTAAAGGTCCCATATTTAACACTTCTGTGTTTTATTTGAAGTGTTGATTTCAGGTAAACACTCAGAGAAACCCAATCCTGCAAGGTTTGAATGGTAGGTCCAGGTGGGCGGGGCTTGGGGCATGGCTTAGAGCAGTGACTACTTTGTTGTGACATCACAAAGTTCCAGAAGTCCTGACGGCTGGTTTTAAGGCTCAGTTTCTGAATACAGGCTGTGTGCATTTCTCTGTGGACTGAGGCTTTGATACTTTCACAGTATTAATATAGAACCTAGACCTGCTTTATAATCAAACAACACATGGACATCTACCTTTATACTATATTGGACATATAAGAGACAATCTGTTGACTGTTACTGCATCTCAGTTAGTGCATGTTGAAATTTCGGGCAAACAGACTTAACTTTCTTTTTTGTAATCATTCCTCTGAACACAGAGTTTCTTTTTCATCTGGAGCATAAGAAACTTTTCTCGGACGCCTCCACCAACTCCATCACTGCTCCTTCTGACACCATGTTCTGTTGTCTGTATGTACATTGTAAACATATCTGGAGGCTCAACACAAGTACCTGACAGACAGCTACATCTTGTTTCCTGAGCTTTTATTGTGTCCCCTGAGCAACACAGTGCAACATGCTGAAGGTTCCTACCCACGTGTTTTATCTAGGAACCCTCAGCATGTTGTGCTGTGCTGCTCAGGGGCTTCATTTAGCCTCCAGCCTACAATGTACATACAGACAAGAGAACCATCTCCAGCTCTGGCAAACTCGCTGGTTGATGTAAAACACATCACTACTGGTGCAGCGCAGTAGAGTGGCCACAGACACCAGATTTAAAACTCCAGAGAGATTTACTTGGTGCTGATAGGCTTAATCAGCACTGTGTGAACTCGTTTGGCAACAGCTTGAATGTAACAGACGTTCATTTATTTTTAAATGTCCCACACTCCAGCTTTAAACAATGTTTACAACAGGAAACCTGACAAAGAGAGAAAGGAAAGTGCATGAGTTGCAGAATGTCACTACATGTTTTGTGCATGAATTTTTTGAACATGCAAGTTTTTGCACAGTCTTGTTGTTGTCTTTGCACACTTGGCACCTCTTCCCCTTTTCCCTCCAGCAAAAACCCATGATGATGACTTTATTAGTTTGAACAGTATAGATGTTTGTGTTTTTGCACATCCTGATCCCCCACACACACACACACATGCACACACACACACACACACACACACACACACACTTACTTTAGGTATTGTTGGGGTGGGTTCGTCCCCCTCCTGGATGCTCCTCACCGTGGCTGTAGTGGCTGGGGTTCTTGGCAGGTGCCTTCTTTCAGTCTGGGTGTCACAACTGGTCTCCCAAGCTCATGGAAGAAGAGCAAAAGATTGGAAGCTTTCCAGTCTGAGAAGATCTCAGTTCAGATGACAAACACATGTTGTAAAAGATGTTTTAAAAGATTGCCAAAGGCCAGCGCGCTGTTATGGCATCCCCAAGCAGCATGCATCTCCACAACAGTAAGAGACCAGGGCTGTGGTATTTGTAAGGGCACACTTTAAAGGCCTTGTTCTTTATTGACAGCTGTTCTACAGGGACCTTTTCCTAAGAGTTCCAACCATCGTAAGCTTCTGCTTCAGCAGCTGGTGCAGGAGGTTAATAGGTTGTTGCAGGTAACGTTGTGGCCCATTAGACCCTGGATCATGTCAGGAACCACCTGTATGCCCTGGTTTCTCTCTAATGCTCCTCCAATAGGCTTGGGAGTGTAAACCTACGTGTTCCATACATAGCTTGAGTTTGCATCAAGCTGCCCTGATCTTTAGGTATTACATGCCTTCAAAACCAGTAAAATATGGCATAGCATGCTGGTTATTCCTAGGTCTCGGATGGTGACTAAAGGTGACCAGGCATTTTCTGTTCGAGCCCCCAAACTGCAGAACAGTCTACCAACTGAGATCAGACAGGCAGCATCATTAGTGTCTTTTAAAACTCTTCTTAAAACATTATTTCATCGGAAAGCTTTTATGAATGTTTGATATGTTGTTGTGTTTTATTTTTCATGTGTTTAGTTTTATGTGTTTTTTTCTTTTGTTTTTAATTTCTTTTTCTTTCTGTAAAGGACCTTTTAACATTATTAAGAACAGTGCTACTTAAATAATGTCTATTATTATTATTATTATTACGACCTCTTAATGGCACCAGCATTTTGTCCACTGTGACATTAGGACCTGGGTTTAGAGTAGTGGCAGCTGCTCTGCCCACTTTCCTCGCACTTCCTACGAGCTGCCAGCTTATCTCTATCCTGTCTGCCAGCTCTCTTCTTCCAATTATCAAACCTGATGACCCTTGAGAAAATACGAAGGCTCTCCAAAGACATGATGGCTCAGAATATTGGCCCTGCCAGCGTCCCACAGGCTGGCTGTCGATTCTTCTTTGGACTTGTAAACCTCAACCAGGATGACAATCCCCAAATAAGCATTAAATGTCATCCAGTTCTTTCCACTCCTGCCCCAAAACATGCCTCCCTTCTAAATGAGTCATTTCGAGGACAATTTTCTGGAATGACCAGCTCAAAAGCAGACTTCATATCTGTGACATGAGTCGCTGTCGTCCTCATGGGCCCCGTCGCTGCCTTTATTATGTTTGCAGCTGTTATTGTTCCCTGACGCATGTTCGGAGATGAGGACCATTGAGGACAATACCCTTCATCACTCGACAATTTATCATCATGAGAAGAACTGATCTCGAGATCGTCTTTGCTCTCAGACGCATTTTCCTCTGCTTCACCGTCCTGATCAAGGATGTGTTCCACAGCCTCCTGGGCTGTCATTATTCTGCTCATCCTGCTCTTCTTTTCAACCTCTGAGGGAATACATATGCAGAATGTTGGTAGGACTACATGCAGGGACCCTTTCATATTTGTTGCACATCCTCCCTGAGTGTGGGCAGGGTTTTCCAGTGGGAAATCCAAGGTTCCTGTCTTAGGTAGAATGATATCTAACTTTTCTCGCACTTTCAGTTGTGTGTAGTTCTGTGTGTGTGTGTGTCTGTCTGTTTGTGCATGTGTGCGTGTGGTTAGGAAGGATTAGGCAATCGCATTGTCTCATCTTTGAAAAGAAAACAAATTTCTATTTAGTTTCTATCTAAATTTGATATTTTACCCTTTGTATCCTCCGCTCTCACTGTCGGTTTGTTTGTAATATAAACATGTTGAATTATTCATTTTGTGTTTACATGACCAATGCACTAATTAATCCCAGCAGAAAAGAACGCTCCAAAAAAGATTTAAAAATATTTCTCCTTTATTTTTAAAGGTTCCATATTGTATAGAGTGAAATTTCTGTCTTTTTTGGATTATTAAGCAGGTCTACTTGCTATCTAAAGACTGTGAAAGTATGAAAGTGCTCATTCCACAGAGAAATGCACACAGCCTGATACTGAGCCTTAAAGCCAGCCTTCAGGACCTCAGTAACTTTGTGATGTCACAAGCAACCACAACCACACCACAGCTCACCACGACCCACCATCCAACCTTGTGAGTGTTTACCTGATATCTGCTATATGTGGATTATACAAATCTCTAAGGACTCTTGGTTAGTGTTTTGTTTGACCTCTCCAACAGTCCTGTCAGCTTTCTCTGTTCTATTTAACACTACTCTTCTACTGCTCATTGGATTACTTTTCATGTTGTTACACTTGGTCTGAAAAGCTCTCACTCACTGTAAACTGTAAACGCTGTAAACGCCACAGAAGGCAATGCCGTAAGTAAGTCATTTAATAGGTGTACTTAAGTTAATGTTAAGAATATTATTTACATAAAAAAGTGTTTTTTTTTTATTCTTTTGTGATAAAATTGTCTTTTGAAACCATATGACCCCCTTCTCTCGGCGGACCTGGTTGGATGACTGGCTCTAATTAGCCAGTAAGTTTAGCCGTCACGAGTGTAGCTCACTAACAGGCATAGTAGCGGGCAATAATTGTGTCATGATAATAATGTAATTACAATGCCTAGTAATCTATTGAGTTACAGAGAGCAGTCAGCAAGCCAGCAGCAACATTAGCTAATTGTTTTTGTGTTCAGGCAGGAGAATTCAGCTCAGAGCTTCCTGAGCTTCAGACACAGACCACACAGATTACAGTGTCAGCTAGGGCAGAACAGAGGCCCGGGAGAGAGGCCCAGGGGTGACACCTGGAGCCAGGGGTAGAAGTAGAGACAGGGGAAGAGTTCAAGGTGGAGCTGGAGGTAGGAGAGAGGAGTGAGGCCTGGAGAAGAGCAGGGAGAAGTGGAAGCTCTCCAAGAACAGAGAGGGGCACATACAGAGGTTAGTTTAGGCAACCATCATACTCGCCTCATTGGTTTAAGAACAGCTACAAGATATTAAAAAAATCATAATAAAGAAAGAAACATGCAGCTGCTTCTGAGTACACTGGATGCACAATATGATGTACATTTATGCACAGGATTTTCTGCAGGAACTTCTTTAAGATATGAAACTGGAGGAGGGAACCTGGTTTAGTTTTTGATGCAGTCATGATGCACCGACACTGGCCTACCTGGAGGAACATGGTGCACATGTGAAAACTGGAGGGACATGGCAACCGCTCCCCTGGCAGCACGCTCCCCTGGCTGGCCTCGATGCACACCGGCACTTGTTCCGATGACTGACCAACGCAATTACGGGTGAGTTGGCCCCTGCGCTGTGGCCAGGACCCAACTACCACACGTCTCCCTGTACTGTGCACATTCAGTGTCACTACCTTCCTGTTTTCCCAACATAAGTTGAGTGTGTGTGTGTGTGCACTTGCTGTGCACATTCATGCACCGTATGATATCTTCACCATCAGTGAGTTATTTTGCCTCCTGTTCCTGCTCTGCTCACGTTTAGGGACTTTAACAGTGTGTAATTATCGTCCCTGCTCTCTCACAGCAGCAGGTGTGTTACGTGAGTGGAGTGTGATGTTTTCACCTTGACCATTCAGACCAGGCTTGGAGCAGGAGAGGGCCACAGTGCCGTTAATGTAAGCTGTCCGTTTCATTTCTTTACATTAATGTAATAAATATGCAAATGTCAATTAGATGGTAATATGTGTAAAACATTTATCGAAAATCAATTCTAATAATCATCCACTTATAGTGATCAATTTGAACCGAACAAACGTGATCACCTGAGCAGTTTCCACTGTACATAGAGTGGTTGACATACCCTAACCCCTTCTAACATGGGCTGGACAAGGTCTTAGATTGATGGTGCTCCAAGCCTCAGGGAGAAGTCAAAATCTTCTGGGATCCTTAGGTCTTTACTGCATGGTTCCTCTCTCTCTCTCTCTCTCTCTCTCTCTCTCTCTCTTGGGTTTTCCTGATGAACATACATCAAGATGTGTTTCTGGAAAGATTCCAGGCTGTAGATCTGCAAATGATCAATGGGCATACACATCAGAGCTGGGCAGAAACTGGTTGTCATTACCTTTGTTCTTTTTGCCAAAAATCCAACATATATGAAGCAAACAAAGTTAATACACCACAATAAAAATAATATACTAATATAATATACTGAACTAGTATTCAGTTGAAGTTCAGATACTTGGAGATATTTTTCAACCATGATTAATCACTGACAGGCATTGATTGCCAACATGTCAGAGGATTCCCATCCAAAGGTCCATAAATAAATAAATGATGCGCACACACTCAACTCACAACGGCTCTCTAAGTATTGGCGAGTATTGGAGTTTTTTAAATGAAATACAAGAAATATGACTAATTTCTTTGCATTCTTACCATGACCATGGCTGCCATGGGTGTTACCACCAAAAGTGGCGCAATGCTATTCAGTCTGCAGTAGTCAGTTATTTACATTCAAAACTGTGTATCTTCTTTTGTCCTCCTGTCATGATCTCCTTTGCCAGACTCTTGGCATCACGCCACATGTCCAGACTGTGAAATGTGAGTCCTTGTATTTTCCCTTGTCTGTTTCAGAAAAAATGAAAATAAATTGGTTTAGATACATTTATCCATGAAAATAGCCAGACTGTGGTGCAGGTTACTCACTCGTGTGCATCAGTACAAATCTCTTTGAGGTTAAACTCACTCAGGAGAAGATCCCTGGCCCTGACAAAGGCCTCTCTCCCATTAGGACAGACTTCCTCTGAGTCTCTCACTTATCAGCTGTGATAATTGAGACAATGTCCTTGTTGTCATTGTCCATTGCAGGAAAACACATAAAAAAAACACAACAGACATGATTAGATATAATTTTAATGAGATCTATGGCAATGAAAAGCAACTAGGTGACAATTTCAAACATATTTACAGATCAATAAGTTAAAAATCTGTTACCAAGGGCCACAGCACAGCTGGATTATCACTGCTCTCTGCTCCTCCCAAAACTCTTTGATGGAACCCATTAACCCCGTCAGGAGGACCGACACTCCGCTACCAAGTCGATGGCAAAATTCAGAAAATGTGACGGTACTTATTTCTCCACAGTTCCATAGGTACCAAAGGTGCCGCAGATGCCGTAGGTACTGGAGATGTTCTTTCAGGACTATTGAGAGCTTTATGATAGAACTACGTGTCCTAGTCTGACATCAAAGGCAAAGAGAAGAAGAAGGCGGGCAGAGTAAACAATAACAACAATACACAGAATGACAGCTACAAGTGCAGCAACAGGTCGACCGCGACTTGTGGGGAAAAAAAAGTGAAAACACACCATGGCTGGTGTGTGGAGATATTTTGTATTTGAGTTCTAGATGACTTTTTCTCTAGCGCCACCAGCAGGTCAAAGTTTTCATTTAAAAAAATATCTGAACATGTACACGATGCATTGGGACAAAGTGTTGTACATACATTCAGTTGACATCTGTTGTTTTGTAGTAGAGTGAAAATCAACTGTCAGACGGATCATCATCAAATTTGGTTTACACATTCATTTTCCTCACAGAAATAATTGTAATCATTTTGACTTTTCAGCCAGCGCCACCATCAGGTCAACATGTTCAGTTGTACAACATGCAGAAGTGGAAAAATGACTTCCCATGTAGCAAAGTTAAACTTGTGGCCCAAACATGGCCCATATACTTTCACATCTGGGCCGATTCTGGCTGTAATCGTTTGGTACTGACTGACAGCCACAAGATTTTCTCTGTGTGCACCACAATTGGTCCAGATGTGGATTTAGCATCTGACGATCACGCTGTATATGGGCCAGATTCGGGCCATGGAAGCAGGAGTATACTGAGCCAGAAGAAAACAAGCATGTGGCCCAAGTATGGGCCGTATTTACTTTTTGGGTTTGTGTTTATTGCTAATTAACTGATGGTGAAATAAAATGATGAATATGGTAATACCTGGCATACTTGCTTAGAATAAGCATCTTGGCATTGTCATTGTTGGCATGCAGCACGTTTTTTTAAAGTTTCAAGAATATTCAAACAAGAAGTCATACCAGTTCATTTAACATCTAATAAGTATGTAATCACAGAACGATGAAATAATAATGACCAAAATAATTAAATAAAAAAAAATTCAAAATAAACTTTTGTTGCAAACTTCTTCAGACAGACAATACTGAGTACATTTTAACTTATTTGTTTTAAGTAAACATAAAGGTTCCTTATTTGACACTTCCTGTCTTTTATTTGAAGTTCCTCTCTCAGGCTTCTCTCGGGAGCTCTCATAACAACAGGTCAGTGAGCCAATCAGAGGAGAGTTTCTGGATATATATATATATATACAGTATATATAGCCATATATATATAGAGCAAGCAAGGATATAGCAAGTATAGAACATGTGAGTTACACTTTCTTGCTCTTGAAGAAAGTTTTTTTAAAATCTGTTAACAGCATCTAGAAATCTCTAGAAAACCTGACACTTCTGTTTTGAATCTTCATCTGTGATAGTGTGTTCTCACCGTTCTTGGTAATTTGCCCAGGCTCAGAGTCTTGTGTGTGGGTGTGTGTGTGTGTGTGTGTGTGTGTGTGTGTGTGTGTGTGTGTGTGTGTGTGAGAGAGAGAGTGACTTTGTCTTAGTGTGATTATGTAAATGCAATTAGAGTCTCTTTATCTGTTCAAAGGCACCAGGATGAAAGCGAGGCAGACATGACCTGCTACACATCCCATCTTCTGTCTTGTGTTCAGCACAAGAATACCAATGTTCCCACATTAACCCAGGGAGACAGTGGGTGAGAACTGAAAAAAAACACATGGAGGAAGAAGCAGCAGCAAGTTAGTGCCATGATAATGGAAGGCAAGAAAGGAGTGTGTATTGGTAGAGGAAAATAAAGGCCACTAATTTCTGGAGTCCAATCAATATCATGGAAGGGAGGTAAAGAGAATGCTAATGAGTGATATATATGGAGGCAGGATGTGTTCTGCATGAGGATCGTGTACATCACATCTACCATGAGAGAGGGCTTTCAACGTACTGATGAACTAAACTCCACTTTACTGCTGCTGCTGTTTGGTTTTAATGTGCTTCAGCGTCTTTAGTCTCTCGCCATAAATCTAAACCTCCGATGTACATCTTCATTTGGTTACATGACGTGAATAAATTGGCTCCAAAACTCTGAATCCCACAACGTCTCAGATTTCTTCAGTGATTCAAATATGTCTGGTGTTGTTTCTCAGTAGCCGCATTTCCCACTCCAATTTTGCACAAAATAGAAGCGATTGTTATTTTAGAAATGTCGACAAAACACGGTTGTGAATGGTCTAGTTTCCATGGAGTGATGTAATCAGATTATCAAAATAATCTGGCGGGCATTGCTGGTGGGCCAGTCATTGTCCGCGGGCAGCCAGTTGCCGACCACTAGCCTATGTTGTTAATGTTCGTTTGTCACTCTCTCACTTAAGGCTGTACTGTGCTGGATAATTGGCATCATCCATTTCAAGTGCTTCACAATTACAGTCTCAACCCTCAGGCATGTGGCTTGTAACATCCAATCATATTCATGCAGGTGTACAACATGGTCATCTTAACCTGGCATTCGCCTTCCATCCACCAACCTCCTCCTTACGTGGTGTTTTTCATATGTTGTTAGGGGGATTAGCTCTCTCTCAGATTCTTTGTGCCTTATTCATATTTTCTTTAAATCCCTCCCCTTGACATTGTCAAAAATAAACATAAGAAAGATGTGAAAATAGAGCCACAGTGACCATGTACTGAATGATCTTAAGAATCCATCTGTAAAGCAGGAGGACATTAGTCCGGGCTCTAGGCCAATCTACTGATAAGCTTCAGTCTTTATTATAACTGAATATTTGATATCAGTAAAAAATTTCTGACTATTGCAGGTTTTTGATCCAGAGACCTCCAGGCAGACAGAGGCATTGCAGATTTGATCATCTACACCTGTTTCCAATCACTTTACATGGCCCTGCTGTTGCTGTCAGTCCACCCTGATTATGTACTCCCCCTGTTGGCCTTGGTCCGTGCCAGATTGTCTTAGTTACTCCTAGTGTGTTCATTGCTTTCCTGCATTCCCCTCATGTTTACCTCGTTGTTTGTGACTTTGTCTTCTTCTTTGGGTTTTGGATTTTTGCCTGCCGCCTGCCTGTTATTGTTTGCCAACATCACACTGACTTCATGTGTATGACTTTTTGGCCCTTTAGTAAAGACACATTCTTTTTGAACCTCACCTGGTCTCCCGGGAGTTTCTCTGCCTCTGTGTCCTCACCAGAAATGTGCAGGTCTGAATGAAAAATAGGCCAATAAGTTAATTTAATTATAGTCCAGTCTGCTCCCTGTGAGTGCCGCTGTTAATGGAGAAGATGTTTGATAGAGCAGATACATTATTTCTTGGCTGCAAAAGTTTAGATAAATTAAATATAAATGCATTTGCGTTACAGTACTGACTGGGGGCATTTTCTGCATAGCATCATCAGATATGAGACACTTTGATTTGCGCAAATCCAATCATCAATTTGAATATACATTTTTTTTTTTTTTAAATCTGAGCCCCTGCACACGTCTGGCTTTCTTGTCTGTTTATCTGCACCCGAGCACAGCCACCAGCTGTGACTTCTGAGAGGCTTGAGAACCATAATATTTCTGCCCCACCCTTGATTCCAAGTGGCAAAACTTCACATGAATTAGATCTGATGCGGTTTGCCCGACATTAAGGGTCTGACTCTCCAAACTAATCAGGCTGCATGAATCTGACTCACGTAACCAGGTCGCTTAACCCGGTGTGTTTTTGAAGTAGCAGCTGAAGACGTAACTTTTTCTTGCTGATCCAGAATAAACACGTTGTTATGCTGCAGTTAGTTAAGCTTTCCGTTTTCACACAACTAGTTTGGTGTTTTACAACCAAAATGATGCATGTAGACAAAGCTCTGCGTCTTGCTTACAGCTGGACTAACTGTGAAAGAATGGATGATGAAGTCTGTGTCCAGATCAGTTTGTGGACTGAAGGAAACACATGTGCGTGTTCCAAACTGTAAATGCCACAGTTGACACTTTACTCTAAGCCGCCTTGGTTATAATGCAGAATACAGGAGCAAGTACATCAAATACGATTTTCATGTATTGTGTTTCTCAAAGTGGACATTAGTTGTTTGTTTTTTTTTTCTGGTTGGTGAAGAGGAGGATAAAGCCTTGATATGGAGACAGTGCTGATGCATTTAAAATGCTCCCCAATCTATAATGTACATGAAAGCTGTCTTTTGTTCTCCTTTTTTATATGAGTGAACTCACAGGGAAAGGCCTGCCCCTGCTCTCAAAAAAATCCGATTACCCTCCCTTTGCAAAAATAAAGGTTATAATACCCTCCCCCCTTTTATGCTTCCACGCCAGCGACAGCCAGGAGGTATTATGCTTTTGGGTTGTCCTTCCGTCTATCCGCACCCGTCTCATTCTCCTGGACGCAATATCTCAGTGACACCTTGAGGGAACTTCTTTAAATTTAGCGCAAGGATTCACTAGGATTCAAGAATTAACTGATTAGAATTTGGTGGTTAAAGGTCAAAGGTCACTGTGACATCACAAAACATGTTTCTGGCCAAAAAACGTATGAATTCATTCACTAATTATGACACAATTTCACTCGATTAAATTCAATAAAATGAAGTGATGACGTTTTATATCCATAATGTTCTGCAAAAACACCTTTTATTATTATCATTATTATTATTATTATTATTATCATTATTATTATTATTATTATTCAACGCTGTAAGAAGGGGAGACTGTGACCAGATTGGTTGGTGGAGGAAACAACCACAAGGTGGTAACTGTACTTGATTTGTTTCATTGAGTTGTATATTTACACATCCAGCTGACACAGAGCAAAGTTAGCTTTCATTTAAAGTTGTGTTTGTTTCTACCTGATGAAGTCCAACAGTCACCCTCTTTTAGTGACCGTTTGGTCTCCAGCAATGAAACATCTGGCTCTTTAGCTGCTAAATGATCCACTATGTTCACCAGCTCGTCTCTAACCGTGTCTGGATGCTGGGAAGATCGTTTACAGGTTGATAAGCCCAATACACCATAACATAAGACTGAAATAAAACAGGTTCTGGTCTGCAGAACCAAAACAATGAGCTGAAAGATATTCCATCTACTGTATATATATATATATATATATATATATATACGTACGTGTGTGTGTGTGTGTGTGTGTGTGTGTGTGTGTGTGTGTGTATGATGTCAGACTTCGTGTGCAGCTTAAAAAATGAGTTTAACCTATATGCACTAATTTCAGAATAAAAGTTGAGTTAGAGCAGTGTCCTCTGTGAATAGATTTTTTTTCCCAGGCTGCCTCAGTGAGCACTGAGCTGTGTATTCTGAGATCTCACTGTGGCAGCATTCAGTGCTTGGTTAACTATATGAGTAATGACTGAAAAAAGACTAATTTATCAAATCAGCTTCAACTCATTGACTTCCTGCTTCACGTCTTTAAGACAGGAATGAGCTACGGTACAGCTTTTCTTCCCATTTCATATCTGAGGAACATTAGTGAGACAAACAACGCACTGCAGTTTATGATTGGCTATATATCAGAAACGCTGCAGTTTGTCCTTTCTGTCAGTATTTCTTTGTTATAAACAGCACTGCTACAGCCAGATGAGGCTTGTATATTTAAATGCCATCTTTTCACTATATGTTTTTGGATGAGTCTGCCTGCTTTTGAAAAGGTTTCATAAACACGATGTCTCATGGACCTTTTCTCTCCCATAGATGAATCCTTTACAATAAATAACAGTGGAACACAAATGAGCATTTGTTACTCAGTGATATTAGATCTGCCTGCTGCCCTGTTGTTTAGCATTCACTCTCAGACATGCCAGGCGCTGATTTAATACAATAAGGTTTCTGAGTAATGAGAAATGTGTGAAAAAGTTAAATATTGAATAGCTTTCAAAAGACGTGTGTGGTGCAGCACGTAGATGTTCAGCTGGGCTGAGATGTGGGTTCTCATTTATAACCGTTGCATATGCACAAACAGGGCTTGAAAGAGGCGCATGCCACTTCCCATGCAAAAGTTGGGATCTATGAAAAGGAACTAGATGGGAGAATGTGTTCACCTGTACGGGAACTCTGACCAATGCGTCACATTTTTGGGTACGCCATTTTTGGCTTTCGTGCGCATGTGCACTTTTAGTATGGATCCTGCTTTATAAATGAGTCCCCTGGGGACTTTGAAGGCCATAACATATGATTCATGGGAATGTCAAAGCATTCAGTGAACCCTAGTGCCTGTATTCATGATGCTTCTCCACTAATTCAGTCAGTTTTTTTATGCCTCAGTGCCGGCGACAGCCAGAGCCAAAGGCATATTGTTTTTGGGTTGTCCATCTGTCCATCCTATTCTCATGGACGCCATCTCTCAGTAACACCTCGAGAGAACTTCTTCAAATTTGACACAAACATTCACTAGGAAGTATGAAATGTTTAGATTTTGGTGATCAAAAGTCAAAGGTGATGGTGATCTCACAGAACCTGGTTTTGGCCTCGTGAACACGATATCTCAGTAACACACTGAGGGATTTTCTTCAGATTTGGTAAAGATGTTCATCTAGACTCAAGGACGAACTGATTAGATTTTGTTGTTTAAAGGTCAGTGTGACCGTACAAAACACTTTTTAACCATTAAGGCTTGGCTGTAATCGCAGCGGCCCAGGTTAACCTTTGACCCCCAGGCCTGCATGTCATCCCCTCTCTCTCGCCCCAACTTTCCTCTGTCTCTCTCACTGCATCTACTATAAATGCATAAAACGTATGAAAAAAATCACTTAAAAAAAGACTTCACTCAACAATTATGACAAAATTTCACACAAATGGTTCATATTTTATATTTTATATATGTATAGGATGAACAGGGATGTTACCTGACACTCGTCTGAGTGGTGGAGGCAGACAACCACAAGGAGGTGATTCTAGTTTTCTTACCCATTTTTAGTTTGATTTAAACTGTAATATACTCATAGCTACAGTCTATTCAGATAACTCAAAAAGTCATTACTGTAAACTGCATAAAATACAGAAGGACCTCGTTCAGTCAGTCCTAAAACTGAATCAAACAGGAAGGAAAGACAATCACTTCCTAATTTTTATTAATTTCATTTTGTATTGTCTTTTCTGTCATACACTTCCTGTTTTTCTTGTTGTTGTATCTTTGTTTGGTTTTTGCTGCCGGCCTCCATAGCCACATCCGCCTTCCAGCTAACAGCGGTCTCACTGAAACGCACGGCAGTGGATGACTCGTGGCTTATTTAACAAGGCGACGTCTCTGAACGAGCTCGGCTGGCAGAATAGATGAGGAGCTCTTGAGAAAATGAGCACAGAGGAAATGTAAAATGGAAGGGAGTCGGTGGGCTGTACTCCCCCTCTCCCCTTCCACACCCTCCACCTCTCCTGGCTTTAGGCAGAAGGAGGTGCTGGCGCTGGCACTCGCACCTCGAAGGGCGCTCTCTCTCTCTGAGGAGACTTCATTTTGTCCCCGCTGGATACGAGGGTACGGCCAAAGTGACATGCCGGGAAATTCACTGTGACAGCAGCAGCAGCAGCAGCTATGGGGGCAGGCTGGTGGTGCATGCATTGCAAATACTTGAGGATTGTATGTGTGTTTCGGGGGGGGGGGGTTAGAAGGTTATGTATGTTTGTGTGCTGGATGCCGCACAAGTGTGAGTAAATTCCTGATCACTTTTGTGTTTGCAGGTGTGTGTGTGTGTGTGTGTGTGTGTGTGTGTGTGTGTGTGTGTGTGTTTAGTTGTGGTAGAAAGTGTGAGGAACATCCTGAACATAAGCAGCACATTGATGACGAAGTTGGAGCCAAGGGCAAAGCACAGGCCAGCAAATGTCAGTCAAGCCTCCATGGAGCATGTGAACCTCCATTCAGCCAGGAGGAGCCCCCAAACTACGTGGCAAAGGTGGAGTGTGTGTGTGTGTGTGTGTGTGTGTGTGTCTGGGGGGGGTCGAAGTGGTCGATGGCACCGAATCCAGGGTGATCCAGCCATTAACCATTAAGCGTTCAAGATGAAAGTTGGGCTTGGGCCAACTTCTTTATTAAGGCCCTATTCAGACCTGGTATTAACATCCGTCACAGCTCTAAGTTCAGATGTGAACGGACCCCAAGACGCATTGAGGACGCATTTGAGATCCGATCACTCGGACCATGTTCAGAGGAGGTCTGGACCACATGTAGCCACATTCTTTTAGCAGTGTGAACACAAATGCACACACAAGCACATTGACAACGAAGCCGCCTGTCGATTTGCAAAAAAAAAAAAAAAAACCACACACTCAGCTAGTTATTTTGCATATAAAGCAGGAAGTGGTCACTGGAGAACGTGAGTGGAGACACACATTTATAAAAGGCGGGTTCAGTGATGTGTATCTGTTTATGATCAGGTGTGGCTTACATTACGTTTACCTGTGAATCTTTTTGACATGCTTTGTTTGTGTAGTTATGGTTAGGGGTTGTTGGGTGTCAGGGTATGGATTGAGGTGTGTGTGTTGTGGTGTGTGTGTGTGTGTGTGTGTGTAGGTGGTGTGTGTGTGTGTGTGTGTGTGTGTGTGAGTGGTGTGTGGTGGTGAGAGTTCGTGAGTGTGTATGTCTGGTTAAATCATGTCTAGTGTGCTTAGATTACTTCTATCTGTGTCTGTGTTCACATTTGAAACATCAGGATTGTGGCAGGAATTAGGATCGAACGTTGTTTGTACCATTATGTGTGTCAAGTGCAAGCTTGAAAAATGTGTGTAAAATTGCGGGCTGGTTTATTATTTCCTGAAAGCACACGCTCTGTCTGACACGTGTGTGCTGTTGTTCATAGGTTCTTTTCTTCATCATCCTTTACTCTGAGCGCAGATAAAAAACTAACAGCTGAGACACACCTCCTCCAACCTTTCCACAGTCACGTCGTCCATTTCTCAACACAACTTAAACGGAGAGAGAAAACACCGACCTGCCACCAAGGTGCACATCTTCTGCACTCAGTCAATATAATGCAGTGCTGCATTTGGCTCATACACAGTCTACATGTCCTGCCATCATTGGCTGACCTTTCTGAGGGAGATGTGGCTTCTAGATCGTGGCAAAGTTAAGTTAATGTTTTCAATAAAGCCTGCGGGCTTTCTGCGGCAACAAAGAAACAGAGTGGAGGAGACAGTGTTGACTATTTATTTGGTACTAATGGTTTTGATAATGGTGGAGGGGAGTATTTTGGGGTGAACCTGAAGCTGTCTTTGGAAAAAACTCTCAGTCCACCTAACTGGCACTTACAGCACTCTTGATAATCGGTGTTTTTCCGTGCCCCCCCCCCCCCCCCCCCCCCTCTGTGTTTCTCTGTCACACTGTCCTCAGTGTAGATGTCATTATGATTGTATTTTTGCAGGGTTACTGCTCGGCTAGATAACATATCTTGTTACACGAGGGAAGCTCAGGGGAGTTGCTAGAAAGAATGTATGGGGAGGATTAAGAGAGCTTTCTGAGGCTGACCATCTTTCCCCGTGTTGTCAGGCAGGAACTGGAATGATTTGTTAGCTCGCTCCGCGCCTCCTCAGTTAGCCGTGCAGCTCATACTGAAGAAATGCCCTCTCAAGTGCGGGTGGATATTTTAGTTATTTCTCCAAAGCGATAAGCAGGGGTCAGCAGAATCCAGATCACATGTGCTGGGGCATTGCCTTGGACTGCACTCACACCCAAGGGAGGTGTGCTGGTCTCAGGGCTGGTCTCGTTTTTTTTTTTGTTTTTTTTTTTTTGTGGGTTTGGGATTTTTCCTTCTTTCTCGCCACAGGCTAAATCCACTTGGGTAAGTTTAGGGAACCATGGTGATAAAGGTTAAAAGATATGTCATCACTAAATCACATATATGTTGGGTTATGACCCCAGCATAGCAGGCCCAGCACTGAGACCTCCACCCCTTCACTTCCTGCGCTGTCACTGAACATTACCATTGGACTCAGGCTGAATAGTTCCATATGAATGTTATTCCCATGAGACTGGTTCAACAAGGTCACTAATAATTAAGACTCTGTAATTATGCAGCAATGCAACCTTGTCCCCCATATAGTGGAGCAGATGAGTTCGTGTATAGAGGTTATTGTGTATTTTATGACTAAAGCATGAAGCTTTCTCCAGTGTTTCTAAGTTTATTTTCAGACGTGGAGGCATTTCAGATTTGACATCTGGGACAGGGCAGCAAATGTAAGGCTCGAATTTATTTATTTTTTTCCACTTTTCCACAGGCATAAAGGCGTTATACATGAATTATGTTTTATTTTCTATGCTCTTATCACACATAGACTTGCACATACCTGCTGTAAAACTCTTTGAAACATGAGTAGCTTTAGTAATGAGTGTGGTTCAGGAGCCGGTTTCACAAAGATATTTCAGACTGGTCTGTAGTTTTGGTCCGGTCTTCATTTTGCTCAAAGATTAGACTAATGCAAGTCAGACCGTTTCACAAAAACAAAGACCAACTAATTCTAAGCCAAAAAAATAGAACCCAGGCTAACTCAGGCCTAAGACCAAAGTTACCATGGTAACAATCAGTGACACCTGTGCTGACCATTCACAGAGTTACAGTAGTTTCCCTGTGACAGTGAAGGACAGACGTCTCTGCTTGGACCAGCTGACTCTGACTCCCCTGTCTGATCACCTGGCTCCCTCTCTCCTGCTCTGCTGTCTCATTCAGACCGTCCAAAGAAAACTAAACACCAAGAGCACTACTTTATTCTGAAGCCTACGTTAGAGCGTTTGTTGACATGTAGCTTGCCGGTAGCTGGTACGTAGGCTGTATCTTTAAATAGCAACCAGCTAGCAACCGGTCAACCATTAGCATACAAAAACCACTGTCATGAAGTAAAACTTTTTTTTCTTTTGACTAATGTTACCCAAGTGATCACTAGACACATTATTGGCCTAATGTTTTCTGTGTTCTCCTCTTGGCTGTCATTGGCCTCTGTCTGTCCCTCTCGGGGGGCTGCTGGTGGGCTGCTGTCAGCGCCAGCGCTGGCCGGTGGGTGGGGGAGCCCCAGTTACACCACTGTTGACTCAACAGTTGGATGCGGTGACTCGGTATGCCATTTTTTTTTTATTTTGAAAAAGCTCTTAATTTGCCCAGAATTCATTGTACCACAGGCCAGCTTAATATAGTCAAGAACTAAACTGCTTTGTGCAACAGATTTAGACTCAGTCTATCTGAAGTCAGACTGTCTGTTATATCTAAGCTGCAGTCAAAGTCCATCTTTGTGAAACTGGCCCCTGAGCTAACTAGCATGCTAGCCTCTGATTGGAATATTATTCTAATGAGCTAAATTTCTACATAATGTCTTTTGGTTCTTTTAACTTTTTTAAAGTTTTAGGGTTTTTAATTACTGGTCCAGTTCGTCTGCCCTGTATACTTTCATACAGACCCCCTATGTTAATTGGTTTTATTAATAGACTCTCTGAGGTCCTCTGTCTTGTTATACCCAAATATGATTGTCATCCTTGCTGTCCCTCAAATCCCTGTTCCTGTGATTTCCTTGATCTTATTGAATCTTTTAGCTACCCTGACCTAGAAACATATGTAAAGATGAAGAAAGTCATGAACAAAATCATCAGTATGTATCCTAATCAATGCATCAGTGACATTTTGACTGAATGTAATATTTACCAGCTACATTTACTAGATGTTTAAAGGTATATGGTTTGATAACATGTGTTTGTTTGAGTCAGTACATGATCACAAGTTCTGAGACGTACTATCCAGTATTTGTAGTGGGATCCGGTTTAAATACTACCAATATTTCAGCAGATATAACTTCATTAATGAGGGTAAATTACTCAGGGACTAAGGGTTTTTTACATTCTACATAACTGGCATAATAAACTGCCTGAGGCAAATCCTTGGAGGCAAAATACCCAGACACACATTCTATTTCTTGCTTACACAAGGGTTTACTCACGAAAACCCATTTTAGGAAAAAAAAAAGATCTTGATTTAGGCCTATTAGTGTTGTAGAATTAAAAGTTCTTACAGCAACATCTGTTTTCCCAGTGTTACCTGAGGGTCTGACTCTTTCAGAAAACACAATTACTTCCATCCCCTAATTTACATGAGATACTCATGGAATATTAACTACGTACCTCGGCAAGAACAGCAGCTCTCACTCAGAGTGAGCCGTTAGTGTCACTCAGCTTCAAGCCCAACTGAAGCCATTCACTATGTGTTATGCTCTGTTAGGATGGTCTCTCTGATGTGAGTCAGATTCTGGGTCGGTTGGACAGATCAATCAGAGTCACCTATGGAAGTGTTTCTTATATTTCTGTACAAGAATATATCTTGGTCTTATAGATTCAATTCTCAGTCTTTGTCCATGCTGGTCATTATGCACACTGTAGCTATTGGAATGGCCAGTAAAATGTGAAAAGCTATTGAATAAATATAATAAAACAGATAATTATGTCACTCACCAGACAACCACGTTATGATGATGTGCTTGTTTTTCTGTATTTCTAGAAAGAAACAAAATAAAGAAATTAAACAGGAAGTCCCTTTTGTGTCCAAGTGTGCATTATAGTGAATTAAAACCGTCTGGACTCTGAGGCCTGTCAGCCACTTTTCAGGTAGCTGGTCACACCTTGACATTTTTATATATTTCACTAAAAACACTGATCCCAAAGTGCTACATGTGCTTATATTCAGTACAAACTCGACACCAATAATCTGAGAGCAGTAAAAATGTCACTGATCTATCATTTTTCAATCAACTATAAACATACATTTTTCAAAACGCTTTTTTCAGAGGTACATTATAAAAAGACTTTTGAGCTCTGAACTTCGTAAACGTCAGTACTGGCTGCACACAGGTGATTAAACCATTCAGAAGAGCCAGAGGTCGACACAATGAATACATGATGACACACTGTTAATAGTGCCCCTCCCCACTGTCAAACGCCTGTGATTCTGGAATGTCATCGTGGCCTCTCTGCCCCCCCACACCATCAGTTTGAAAGTCAGTGTGAACTGCAGCGGGAGAAGAGACAATAAAAGCCTTTGTACAGTTTATTGAAAGTGCTGTGATCAAACCCAACAATACAATGGATACAATTTAGATGAATGTAAAGTGCAATCACATGAAATTACTGAAATAAAACAAAATTGGAGCAACATCTGGCAGAAGAATTTCCTTCGGGATGAATGAAATTCTATCCTATCTTGTAATTGTCAGTCCTGATCAGGATGCCAAGCTTCACAACACTTTCTCCCTAATTGAAGGCAAAGGTAGACATCGCATGCTTCACACTTCCATCAGCTTTTTGTTTGCTTTCCAATATGCTTCCTGCAATATGTGCAGGTCTTGTGTTCAGTGGTAGCCTTAATCCTGCAGTCACTGGCAGGGTCAGCCACAGGAACTGCTGCACAAACACCACTGTCTGTCTTAGTGGGGGTCTTCTGCGTGTCCTGTCTCAGCTGTACAGTGAACTCCTTGTGGGGCAATCTGTCCTGTTGCCTGGACGTGGGTTAGAACATTGGACGGAGACTTTGGATTAAAAGTCAGCTGTTGGGATCATTATGGTTTTGATATTGTGATGATGTAAAAAGAGAGTGTTTATTGTGCATTGGCATTTTTATACTTTGTATATTTTTTTTTTAATATATGTATCTTATACAAAATTAAATAATGTATCAGTGAGAGGGTGACTGTTAACATTAGTGCACACAAATAAGAGAAGGGAGCACAGACTGAGAGAGGAAATTGGAAAGAATGAACATTTTTAATTACACTATCTAACTTTAGCTCACGGGTGATGATTTGACTTTGCTGGCTGCAGTATGTACAACATGATATGGTTTTACAATCTGCTGCATTGCAGCCACGTCAGCAACACATTCTCACTCCCAACTCCTCACATACAGACACTTGGCTGGGGCCCCTTTGGTGTCACTTTTTAATGCACTATGTAACCCTTTACAGTCATTTCATGCAGGAAAACTCCTCCAACCTGAACAACCTGGTTACAATAATAATAATGGTTCGATTCAGGCAAAGATCGTGATTTGGGTTAAAATACGTACTTCTTCAACTTTAGACGATCTTTGTTGTCATGATTACAATAATAAACATGCAGACCACACCGACAGCGGCATACCAACCTTTATTGCCATGGTTACTATTAATAATGGTCATGGCTTGGTTAGGTTTAGAAAAAGAAAAAATACTTATTTTAACCCATTTGGGTTAAAATAAGTATTTCTTCAACCTTAAACAATCTTTGTTGTCATGGTTACAATAATAACAACATGGTTTACTTTGTCGAACAGTCATGGAAAAACGAAACAGCATAAACTGGTGCTTTCACATGGGAACCGCTCCGCTATGTCATATTCATCCACCGCAACCTCCTCCTGACGTGGACTTTGTCTCTCTTTTTACTACGTCACCGCACTTTTCCCTTTGCTCCTGTCATAATTACCACGACCACTAGATGCCGCCCAACAATAAAATGTAACTATGGGCCATAATAACCTGCTGCACATACGAACTATGGGTTTGTTTTTTTAGAGCAGAAGTGCTACATCTATTAACAGCAGTAGCCAGGAGGTGGTTTGGATGGACGATACAAAGCATGTGACTGTCACACAAAAGACCAGGATTCACATCCAGTCTGGTTGTAGTTACTTTTCATACAGAATGTGTTCGCTGTTGCAGTTTAGTGTTTTAGTGTCCTGTAAGACTACCCTGCATGTAGAAAAATTACGCTGAAAGGACCCTGGCCAAGCGTTTGAGAACATGCTGGCTTTAGCTGCTTGATGACAGAAGTTTTAGCTGTAGAGAGTGATATATGATGTTTTGACTCATCAAAGACATTCTCAGTGGGATCGAGTCAGAGCTCAAAGCAGCAACGTTCTTCCTCTGAGGAGAGGTTGCAGTCGTCGTCGGCCAAATCCAGAATCTTTTCCAGCAGCAGAGAAAACGTCTGTGCACCATCCTCCTTCGTCAGTGTAAAAACAAGCACGTGATCTGGTTTGCAGGAGGCAAACTGGGGCCTTTTCAGACCTTTTCATGCCTCCTAATGACCCAATAACAACTGCTGAATTACCCTGCTGGTGTTATATGAATAGCTCTATGTGCAAATTGGTGGGCAATCAACTGCTTATTTATGATTCAGAGACTTAAGTGTGCTTGTTGTTCTTTTTATTCCCTACTCATAGGTATACAAAATAAAATCTTATTCTGACTAAATACATTTTAAAGTCTGTTGAAGGTTTCAATGGATGTTTCATCCTGCCAGTGGGATTTCAGGCTCCAGAGAGCTCAATCAGTGATTTATTCAGTTATTTACTGAGGTGGATTTTTTTTTACCTATACCAAAGTATAATAATGCTTAAGTATTGAATTGTTGAATTGTAACACAGAGGCCCACTTAGACAAGGGTTTCCTAAATGGTTTGCAATGATCCAGTTGTATTTCAGCACTGATTATAAATGAATCAGTCTGTAAGAAAAATGAATTCAGGCTACACACTTCACTGTCAGGATGCAGAATCCAACTGCTGGTTTGCTGTCACCACTACATCTATTACTGTGGCTGGCACTGACAGTTGTGTTCATGTTGTTGCAACTGCCACAATTATATCTGCAGAGGTGACAGTAAACACATATTTGAAAAAGAAAGTGGAAAATTTTTTTAACCGGTTTAATTATTTCTGTTGTTATCTTTAGAGCAGAAGATTTTTCTACTTTTATATCTCTTTCTGAAAACACTTTCCCTGTCTAATGATATCTTAGTCAAATAATAAAAAGTTTACAACATTAAAAAAAATGAAATTAAAGAAGGAAAACATCTCTTTTTTTGGGCTTTATCACGACGTGTGCTAAATACAGAAAAATCGGTGGATTGGAGATGTTTCTCATGGAGTCTCACACACTTTCATGTCATATGAAAACTTTGACACAATGCCAGAAATTATCCTGAGGATTTGTCAAATTCTCATCAGACCCACTGACTGAATATTGAATTTAGTTTCTGGCAAGTCATTGTCCCTAAGCCACTGGAAATGTGTGGGTGAGGGCAAGATCCATCTGGGTGAAACTGCTCATCTTAGCTGGGAGGGTGGCAAAGGACAGAGTGATGCTGCTAACTCCAGTAACTTCTAAAACAATGCCAAGAAGAGATGTGTTGCTGTTGAATATTTAACAGATTGTTGCATTGTTAGCTAATTCGGAAGTGGTTTGACCACATCACTCTGCAGCAGTAATATTTTTATTATCACTTTTTTTTTGGAGAAACTAAACCGAGTACAGAGGTGGGTAGTTCAAGAGACCTGAGTTTTTAAGCAAACTTTGGAGAGCACTTTCGTTGGCATGTATGGTCGACTCATGAACAGATGTTAACCAGCTCCAGTGATTCCTTTAAGCCAGAGATTTTCAAAGTGGGAGGCGGGCCTCACCAGAGAGACTCCAAACAGTTTAAGGGGAGGCTCAGTTAATGGACAGGGAAAAAAATATTACAAATTATTGCATTAGTTTTCAAAAGGAGATCATGTGAATTATGTGTTTGATTCGGTTAAAGAGATAGTTCAAAGATACAATAGTTTAGTTTACCAGAGTCACAAACTAAGAAAGGCCTCAGGACAGACCTTTTTTATGTATTTGGTTTTGTCTCAAGTTACATCAAACAGCAGTGTTAGGCTCTTGGCTCAATTGTTGAGTGTCTATGGGATCAAATAACATAATCATGATCCCATAGGCATTTAGCAATTGAGCAAAACAAAGCAAGCGAACAAAGCTATTTCCAATGTTTGTCATCTCCATTTATGGACAGTTTGACTGTGGCCTGATGAAGATCTGAACTTGTAACTCTTTCAGCTTCATGAAAAGGAACAATTATTGACTGTAAGTCTTTTCTACAGGCCTGGTCCACATCAGCAGATCCTCTTGTGAATAGTAAACTCCGAATGTTAGCTCTGATCCACACCTCCAATCTGGTTTCACTGACTGCACTCCAGATTGACTCCTAACCTCAGTTAGTTTTTGTTGATGCTTTTAGCTGAGGTGTTCACATACTTTTTTTCAACCTACACTATGACTGAATGAGTGATGCTTTCAATATGGACAAGAACAATAGGATGATTTGTATGTTGTTAGTTAAAATATATTATATAATATATAGACAACCACTGTCACTGGCAATGAAAGGGAAACAAAAAAAAAGTGTTTTTAACAGAATTTTTCCTGTATATTTTACAGATTTTTCCTGTATTTTTAAAATACATTAAAATATTAATAAAATTACAAAATTAGACTGTGATTTTACATGTCAAATGTAAAATAATATGAAAACACCGTAACTGTGAATAACCATAAAATTTCCATTTTTTTTTAAAGAAAATCACATTTTTTTCACATAAAAATACTGTTAAAATACATTTGCAAATTTATCATAATTTCACAAGTATTTCTTTGTTATTTAAGAGATTAAACTGTTCAATTCAAGTTTAATACTGTAAAAAGATTATAAAATGAATAAAATTACTGACAATTAACAGTAAAAGAAGTATTTGCTCTGTAATTTTACTGAGATTTGTTTGTTGATTTACAAAAATCAAAAAAGTTGAATAAATGTGTTTTTGTCAATGTATAACATGTATAAGAAGTGGTATAACTATCATTGACATTTTTCAGATTTTTTCACCATTATATTTTTAAGGTAAAGTCAATGTTTGGAAAGCGGGTTGTAATAAATATATGCATTTTAAATTTGAGTACACACCCTGGACAGAAAGGCGCCTTATTCAAATATTAAAGTTTGAATCTTTGCCGTCCAATCAGAGCATTGCACTCGGCTCCTCCTCCTCGGGACAGTTGTGTGTGTGAGCTATGCAACAGTCTGTGCTCTCCTCCAGAAGTCCGTCAGCTAACTTGCTCCTCCAGAACTTTCTGTCTTCGGCTGCCAGGGAAAGGTAGTTAAACAAGGTAAACATTTTTTATGAGTGGAATTATTTCGATTATGTTCTTTATGTGAAATGATGTAGATTATGTGTTTTCAATTGCTACTAGCTAACGTTGCCAGTGAAGGGCAAATTGATAAGCATTTTAGCTGTGTCCAGATACGTTACCATCTAGGGCTAAACACGTCTCACTCACCAAGTTCTACTAATCAACTCACACGGCTAATTCTATTAACACCCAGCTTACCAGCGGACTTACCCCACTGTCCACGAACAAACCACCCTTTGGTGTTAGGTTCATAGAACGTAACATTATCAGCAGTCTGTTGGACAATCTTTTTTTTCTCAAGCCACATTTGGGCGGCCACGTTGCTGGGCAGAGGTTGAAATTTACTGTGGAAGTCAATGTATATCATGCTTGCGGCTATTACAGACTCCCGCTTTTTTCTTCTCTTTGAAGTGACATCGCCTGTGTAGTGGCTGTTGAGTGTTTTGAGAAAATGCCTGATTTTGAAGCCCCGGAATAATAACACCTCACCCCAATACCAACCGCTACCCTGTTACTAAAAATACGTACAGCCTCTCCTCCTCCATCCGGATACAGACCATGTAACACCCCCAACGCCCCCCCACATATCCAAGGCAAGCGCGGCCTGCCCAGGGACATTACTGTATCTAAGTGCCAAAGTTCATATTTACCTTAGTTAGTTATACTTTCATTTGTTGATGACTTATAATGTTATGGTGTGTTTGACCCAGTGTTAAAGATGTACTCCCTGTGCATTCGTGGAACATCTGTCATTTCAAGTCAGTAAATTCATACTTATATATATATATGATATATGTCACTACTCTACAGTTGCATATTTATTATTATATTATATATACCCCCTCAGCCTGCAAAGACACTGCCCTCCTCCCTATGTTCAGTTAATTTGAGGTATTTATTTGAGCTGCTTTTCTTTCTGTTATTTGTATGCATTGAAGTCCTGTATGATTCAGAGGGCTGAGGGCTTGTTTTAATGTTGGAGGCCAGAATCTCACTTGACTGCCAGCTCACTCCCGGGGTCGTTTGTGACTGATGATAAAGAGGGGACTGCCTGTTCCTGCCCTCAGTGAGAGTTGATTTAACCCATTTTGTGACTGCCAAAGTGAAACCTATGAAACCCTAATCTAATACCCAGTTGGTGTTTTTTTTGTTGTTTTTTTGTTCTTTTCTTGCAGTGCTGCTGACTGCTGTTCTGCTGGGGTTTTATTTTTATGTATTCTATTTCTGTGCTAGTTTTTAAGAGGGTTCTTTAATTTCCATCTGCCCACACTAATGCTTCTTTCTGTGTTCTAGGCCAGACGTTCATCCAGGAAGCGGGGTCATGGATTTGTTCAAGCCTAGTAAACTGAGTAACCACTCCATGTACTGTGTTGTGTTGTTTGTTGTGTTTGCACTTTGCACTAGAGTGAGAACAGAAAGAAAAATCCAAATGTGCATTATTAACTGTTTGGCCATTTGTTCTAAACATGAAATTTCTAATTTCATAAGATAAATTACTAAATATGTTTGCAAATCAATATTAAGAATGACAATGTCAAACAATTTTGATAAAAACAAAAGTAACATAAAAAATTCAAGTTTCAACGGTTGTGTTTCATCTGTCCCACCGCTGTGTGACAGAAACAATTTCAGTTTAAAGTCAGGTTTTACCAAAATAGTTCCACATTCTTGCAACATAACACCTGGTATCGACAGACCACACGGGAGTCGCTGATCACAAAGAAAAATAGTTTCTGTCTGGAACATTATTTTCTTTTATAATGATGTTTATCTGAAAAGTGTTTCATTCGTCACTGCTCTCCCCTACAGCTGCTGGATAGTTCAAGAGGCCGAGGAACATGGACACACCATCAAATACACAAAACCAAGAGACCTTGGCACGTGGAGCATTCGTAGCAAATACACAGAGCCGGCCTGTGTGTGTGTGTGTAGCTGTCACAGTTAACAGAGCTGGACTGACTGCCTGTTTTTAGAAGGCTTGTAATGTCACACACTTGCTAATAAAATGTATCATGGCATGTTTGTGCCAGTAAGATACTGCGAGTAGCACAGTGGTGATTTGGACATTGAGTTAAAAGAAACTAATAACCACGTTTGTTGCACACAGTACGGCGCAGGTAGTATATTGTCTGTGTGTGACAGAGACTCACCTGCATTCCTCACACAGTGGGTCACCGGGGTCAGAGTTTAGAGTCGAGACATGAAGTCTATGGGTTTCTCGTGGCTATAAATTCACTCTCATACACACCCGGTTATCTCAAAGGCCAACCATTTAGACCCCCAGGTGTCGTAAATCTTGCTCCTAGGCTCTCCGACAAGCCAGACACCGGGATTACAATTCCACATCCATCGCTCACACTAAAGCCCCTAATTCCCCGTTACACAAAGCAGAAACAACCCTCCCCTGCAAGTGCTCCAAAAAGTCATGGGATGAAAAAAAAAAAAGTACTTTAGAAAGTATTTTGTAAAGGAGCCAACAGCCTGCAGTGACTTTGCAGTGCTTTGATGAATAGAAGCTGCTGCAGCACAGCTTCACACATCATCCCAGTGAATCCTACTCAAAGCTGTCCCTGATGTGCCTATTAACACTGTTAATTACCAGTAATTAGCTTACCCCCACACCTGAGCATATGCCCCACTGACACACAGCACTCCTTCACCGTGATGGAGGGAACGGAGAGGAACCTACGATGGCAGCAGCTTAAAACTTTTTGTTCACTGCTAGTGTAGCTTGCTTGTTTTGCGCTCATTTTACAGATGTCTTAATTTATTTGTTCATTTGTGTAAATAATGTTTTTTTTGTTTTATTTTTGTATTTATTTGAATATTATTGACCAATTTCTTTATGTCTCAGGTGGCCCTTTTTTATTAATTATTCATATGATGCTTATTTCAAGGAACGTTCAAGAATATTGAGCCATTCTTTATTTTTTTTATTTATTTGGACAAACAATTTCTCTTGCTTTTCTCTCAGTTACTATATTAAAATCCATACTCACAACATTCAATCAAAATGCATTATTAGCAAATAGAGTTTGAATTCATGATGTGACACTGCTTCTCCATCCTGGACACCACATCAGGCTGAACACTTCTTAAACACCACAGCCAGTGACGAAAGACGGTTGAGTGTATGCTTGCCACGAACCACATGCACTGAAGTCTCGGCTCCGCCTCTTTGCCCATTTTTGGATTAGCTGGGATTTAGGGGCGGAGTCAGACACTGGAAATTTCAAAACCATTCTTCAGAAAACTGTGGGTGATGTCACAGAGACTACGTCCGTCTGTCTTTACAGTCTGTGGCCTTAACAAATATTAGGTGGACACAGACTGAAGAGTCAAACATTAAACCTAGCTTAAAGGATAGTTTCACACTTTTAAAGCCGTTACAGTGTACGTGATGAGAAATGAACATACTCAACGGTTGTCATTCGCTTCGTTTACCCATCCGTCCACCCCAACCCACTCATCAATGGTCTTGCGACATCTTTTTTTTAAACTTTAATCCAGGAAAATAAAAGTAGTATGGAGCATGTTGCAGTCCCAGAGCTGTGGGAAGTTACTCGGTTTTGAAGTGACATCATGTGAGGTAGCGACTGTGTGACCGGAAAATTGTAGCTGTCACTGTAGCCTGACTGTACTGTTGATGACTGAATTGCATTGTGGGTAATGTGGGAACCAGGTTTAGAGGAAGTAAAAGAATGTTTGTTTGTGCTAAATTTGAAGAAGTTCTGTCAAGGTATTACTGAGATATCACGTCCACAAGAATGGGACGGACGTACAGGCGGACAAACTGAAAACAATAATGCAATGCCTAACAATGCCTAAAAACAATACAAAACAACACTAGAGGTCACATGTAAGGTACAAGTCAAATGAGGCTGTTGTAAGTATTTGAAGTTTTCCTCATTAGGAATGAGGCAGCAGTCCTTTGACACACCATAGTATAGCTCTTCCCTGGGTAATGGTGGTACAAACTTGTATACATATGCTTATCCTGCTACACCATTTCTCATTTGGCTTGATTTAAATAAAATGAGCTAATAATAGGTTATTGGTCCCAAAGAAAAAATAGACAGTCTTTTTTGTTTTCCAGTGGTACTGACACCTCAAAATGTTTTTTAGTTAGTTATCCTCCTTCATCTTGTGGTGTTACTTAAAACAGATGGTAACTTTTAGACTCAGACGGCCAAATTTTGCACATATCCAATGCCAATAGTTGTTTTTTCTTTTTTTTTTTCTCCATGTTCTAGACATCACTTTTAAGCCCTCCTACGCCTACATGAGGAACACACCACATGTGCTTACAATTAATTTTCAATCAACCCACTAAAGAAATATCTAACGAGAGAGAAATAATTATCTGAAAATGACTTTCACATTCAGGGTTAAAATCTGTTTTATGCACATAAGCTGCAAGAGCTTTACCCAACCACTTCATTACTGCACCAGTTATACACACTTACACATATGCATGCACATGGATAATTACTCTTTCACACACACACACACACACACACACACACACACACACACACACACACACACACTCCTGCACACATTTGAGCCCAGCCACACACTCATGGGCAGCCAGAGAAACAAATTTTTTATTTTATTTTTTTTATTGAGAAGGTAGCAGAGGAGGTTGCTAGGAAACCATTGTTGAATTGCGTGCAGCGTTAGCGTGTTAGCACTGGTTGCCTTGCCTCTAGGTATGGCTGGGATTTGAGATTTCACTGGTGAGGTGCAAGCGGCTGAGAAGATAAGGCCGGAGAAAGCGGCGCTTAGTGCTGGGGAATAGCTGGGATCAAGCTGAAGGGAGAAAACAGTCGGCGAGCTTGATCATATTCTGCCTGTCCAGATGTGTTTTTTTTTTTTTTTTTCCCTCCGCTGCTTTCAGCTTCATGTGAGTGTCTGCATTCACTGCAGCCCCAGCACAGATAGCCTTCCTTCACTAAAGCCGAAGAAATAATTAGACAAACCTCAGGGGATTTGTGGAAGTGTAAAGAAGAAATTGGTGGTTTTGGAATGTGGTCGAAGAGGTGAATAATGTTTGCCAAGATGCACACACACACACACACACACACACACGCACAACATACACAGACTACAAAGGCATGGAGGAGCAACTACACAAAAAGTGAATTTAAGGAAAGTTAAAGGTTTTCAGCTGGCAGTGTAAATTGAGAAACAGATTGTTGTGATGCCTCTTTAGGTTGATTATCTTACCTCAAAAAGTCACTGACATAGACCATAACACTTGAATAATGCAAAAATACACTCTTCTTTTGGAAGGTCTGCAGGGAACATTGAAAATGGAATATATCAATAAACAATATGCTTTTTGGGGCCTTCTTGTTTAAAACAAGACTGTAATTTTTCTGCTGAGCAGTATGAACAGCGCGCTCTGCAGCCACAAGTGGTGAAATTACAACTTTGAGTCAGAGCTGTAACAGGCACTGGAACCGAGAGGAAAGGAAACATGTCTTCAAGTGAAGTAAAAACACTTTAAATTTGATATAGATATAGTGTATAAAACACAGCCTGAGTGAGGAACTTCACCCTTTTTACACCAGAATTAGCAGGTATAAGCAGGCTTTTTAAACGCGGGCTGAACCCGCAAAAAAAGGCTATTGACTCCTTTTACACTGCCAGGTGGATTTGTCTGAGAGGACACACACAACTGCAGTTGCAGAGCCCATACACAGACTCAGGGGTGAAAGAGTGAGCTTCTAGCTGCTGTGCAAACTGGTAAAACGGATTTGTCGCGTCACATCGCCTGGTGGGTGCTCCTGTAAGTGTCGGAGCTTCTGTGGGAGACACTTCGGTTTGGTTATTGTGTGTTTTTCAAACTCTGAAAGACAGCGGGAAAAAAGGTGAAGGAAAAGTGCGTTCACCCAGTGCTGGAGCTGTGTCTACTGCCAAGTCATTTGACTCAGGAGTGAATGTTTATTGTTGCTTTTTCCATTGCCAACAAAAGCCCAATGTTAGCGGGTCTTAGTGGGTTTTTTTGACCAGTGGAAAAGGGGCTCTGATCACATTAAGTCAGATACTTTGCTTATTTAGCTCCATCAGTTGCACAGCTACAACAGCTCATGTAGACAAAACACAGCCTATCAATTACCATCATCTCAATACAAACCAGCAATTCCTCTGTCCACCCGTGTCAAGTCACTATATCTGACATCTGGTCACCAGAGACTGTCCTCCTGTATAAAGCCAGCCCATAGGTCGTCTGTGCAGCAGGTTGTTATGACCCATATTTACATTTTGTTGCTAGGCGACATCCAGTGATCGTAGTAATTATGACAGGACCAAAGTTCTGTGACGTAGTATAAAGAGAGACAAAGTCCACATCAGGAGGAGGTTGTGGTGGATGAATATGACACAGGAGAGCGCTGTTTAATTCCCATGTTGAAATAGCAGATTATGTCGTTTCTGTTATCCATGACATTTGTCAAAGTTAACCACATTGTTATTATTGTAACCACGACAACAAAGATCGTCTAATGTTGAGGAAGTCCTTATTTTACCCCAAATCACCATCTTTCCCTAACCCAAACCAAGCCGTGACAGTTATTATAGTAGCCATGGAGGTAGGTAAGTAACCCGCTCTCGATACAGTCAGCATGCTTATTATTGTAACCACGACAACAAAGATCGTCTAATGTTGAGGAAGTCCTTATTTTACCCCAAATCACCATCTTTCCCTAACCCAAACCAAGCCGTGACAGTTATTATAGTAACCATGGAGGTAGGTAAGTAAACCGCTCTCGATACAGTCAGCATGATTATTATTGTAACCATGACAACCAAGATCCGGTGTGCGGTCCTATTTCAGGAGACGCTCCTATGGGTCGTATCAGAGGGTTGAACAAAACGACCTGTGTGGTTGCTCAGGTTGAAGGACTGGTTGGATTACCATGACCGGAAACATTAGGCTCAACATTACACTACACAGATTTGATTTGACAGTGACCAAACAATCAAACAATTTTACAGACACACAAATGACATGACGCATTTTAAATTTAGCAGGAAACACGAGATACGGAACAAGAACGGGAGAGCCGGACTGGAGTCTACCATTCATCACACAGGGATTTATTAGTTTAATGCTTTTTCCTTATTTCTCCTGAGAGTAATAATCCAGTTTCATCCAGTATTTTTTCAAAGGCTAAAGTCATCCTACGCATACAGCATAACAACATGAAAAAGTCAAAGGAGGGATCTATATTAAGTCACGTCTCCAAACAAAACATCAATGTGCAAACCCAGCCTCCTTGACATTAAAATGTCAGAAAGTTATATTATGGTCTTAACTATATTGTATTTTGGCTTTGTAGGGCAAGTAGCCTTTCCTAATGGGATATATTGACTTCAGCGCTAATGATGTTATTAAATTAACATCCAGTTTCCTACTAATTACACGAAAATAGATCATGTGAGTAACAGAGTCATGGGTTAGAGCAAGCTCTGGTTCTTTAATACAGATATTAAAGGTCATAGTCAATACTGAGCACACAGAACCCGAGTATAGGGGGGAGCCGACACATGACACACTAATGATATTAAGATCATGTGATGATGGTTACGAAAGCTGAACTCAGGATAAAAATGTAATTTATACATTTTCCCGTGGAGCCACCGAGGCACATTTGGAGATTTAGATGTAAAAAAACCACAAGACTATGTGCCCACATCAAGATGCAGACTCTGTAACACACTCACAGACAGAGAGAGTTTGGCACAACACAATATCCCATTTCATGGCTTGGCTGGGAAAAGCCTCAAAAACAGGCAATGTGTGAAAACTCAGCCTTTTCCACCTCACAAGCGTATCTGCTTGTGCCTGTACTCTGAAATGTTTAACACCCCATGTAACAATGTAAATTGGACACCCTTTGGGGGTGGCAGCGGCAGGGAGAGAGTGTGGAGTGATGGATTTGAAGTGTGTGTGTGTGTGTGAGAGAGAGAGAGAGAGAGAGAGACGGAGAGGATGGGGTCAGGAGAGAGAACAGCAGGGTATTTACATACCAAAGGCAGCGACTGTTGCAGTAAACAGTTCCTTTCCATCTCCCTCAAGCCCCAGGGAAAAACCTCAGAGATTGTTGGCTTCCCATTTTTTGGGTTTTTTGGGTTTTTTTGTTTGTTTGTTTGTTTGTTTTTTTGCAGACACCTCTCCTAATTGAGAGCCCTTTTTGGTGGGTTTAGGCCTGGCCATCCGGGAACAGAATGCGAGCTTTCCTCTGAGCCTCTACTCAGACCCTGGCTATCTGAATCCACCAATTACCACTTCCACTGTTTGCCCCTCTCCCTCTATTTTTCATTTTTCTCTCCATTTAGCCTCCTTGTTTTTATTCCCGCTCTCGCTACTTCCTCTTTCTTCTTCGCTTCACCTCTTTGTGTCCATACACCACCCTTTTCCTGATTCTCCCCTTTACCTCCCATTCCTCTTTCATTTTGCACCTCCCTCCATTTCCTCCCAATTTTCTTCCTCATTTTCTCTCATTGCCTCTGTCATTTTCACCAAACCGCTATCCCGCTGTTGTGTAGGTGGTGGAGCCCCATCTGCACCCCATTAGGCTCGGAGACAGGGCTTTTCTGTGGCAACGCGACGAGGGAATGGTATGGCAATGACCTCCGTCGGTAGGGATTAAGGGGAGAGAGCGATGTAAACATCTCCTGAAAAGAAAAGGACTCCACTCACCAGCTCACCTCAGCACCGGTGATTCAGCACATAGAGTCAGACTGGTACATTGGCCTGCTGATATAGTATTGGACTTAATCAAAAATCTGATATTTGTCAGTCAGTGCTGTCCAGCCTGGAAAGGATATAGATTAATTTTGGAGCTTCACCACCAGCCAAGCCAGAGGAATCAATCTGGTGTGGTGTGGGAGGATTTCACTCAGCAGCTTCAGGAGTGGCAAGCCGTAAAAGCTGCTATGTAACCTGCTCAGTTCGCCTTAAAGGACTACATCTATTTTATGGGAGTTCTAAAATGTCAGATGAAAAAAACCTGAGGCTTATGTATAAAGGCCTTACTTATGTTCCAATTTGTTTGCCGTGATAGTTTATAGCTTCTCTTTTAAGTGAGATTTATTGCACCGCACACTGATATGCAGTGCATGCTGATTATTTTTTTGACACAACTTCACAACTGTTTATTAAATACTAACAGGAGACCTTATGGAGCCGGGAGAAGTTGTCACCTCAATGTGTCTGGAGATATTTTTAAGTGCTATACAAAGGCAACTGGACCTGCTTGCGATTCTTGAAGACAGCAGCTTAAAGTTATTATACATAACTTTTCCACATTAAAATGTGTAAAAATGACAAAACCTATGTTTTAGATTATTTATTGTATATATTATTATTATTATTCTACATTATCCCTAATGTTTCCATCCATTGTTAAACCAGAGAAATCTGTGATTGTAATCATGGTACAATAGTAACAGTACGTGTCATTCGGTCGCCTGTCAATGACATCATATCCTCTATGATCATGTGTCAGTGTTGTGGTTTCCTGCCAGAAGCTTAAAATAGGCTTTTATCCAGTTCTAAGCCACATACACTTTTTACACCATGGTGGTTTTCAGCTCTACATTTCAACCAGATGAAGGACTTTAGTCGTCGGACGTCTGGATCTGAAGTTATCAGAGAAACAAGCTGAGGAAATGTTAGACAGCTCAGCTCCCAGCTGCCCAGAGATGTCCTGTGTCCGCGGAACTGTGTTGGTGATTTTAAAAGGTAAACTGCTTTCTGGGTGTTTCTACTGGTTTTAATCCCATGGTGTGTTTGTTATGGAGAGGAGGACACCTCTGTGGAAAATCCAGCTGCTGGTAAAAACCTGCTGAACGTCTGCTTCATAAATCAATCTCAGCTCCAGCTCTTCCCTGAGTCTCTGTCTTCTGTACAGCGTCGCTCAAACACTGACTGAATGTCAAACTGTTTTATTCAGTGTTTTTAACTGTTAGAATCACCGGGTGTGTTTGATTTCCTGAACCACTGACACTGAAGGAATCCAAACAATGGGAGTTGTTGTCTTCATATATATACTGTGTATATGGTGGTGAAGACAGCAACTCCCATGATCCCATGCTATTTCACAAAGTCCCTATCTTTTGTTATTATCTTCACTGAGAGACCCCCAGAAGCAGAAGTTACAGGCCTCTGCGTTTAACACCCATTCACAACATGATGCCCACCAGTCAGTTAGATATGAAGACTTTCGGATGAGAGGTGGAACGTCTTCAAGAACCTCAAACAAGTCCAGTAGCCTTTGTGTAGCTCTTACAAATCACCTCAACCTGGTTGTGAAGACACTTTGTGGTAATAAGTTGTTCCCCTAAATGTAGTGTCACAGGAAGAAATGTGGCATCTCAATTTCTTTTGGCCTTAAGCTTGGCTGGTCTCCATGTGCTGAGCAGTGGTGGAATGAGAGAGCAGGAAAGTAGAGGAAAACAAGAGACAGAACAGAACATATATTTAGAGAAAGACTCAGATTAGATATCGATTCTCAAGGCCAGAACTGATATTTTGTATTAAAGCTACTGTTATTTTGGGCTGATATTCAATACTGTAAGATCCAACCGTATTATACCAGAAAAAAAGATTAAAATTCTGAAGCTCTGCCGGCTGCATTGTTCTAAAAATACGCATACAGTATACAGTAGGTTGAATGAGAGAAAGGCTCAGGATTACAATCACCTTATTAGGTTATGCCGTATCTTAGTATATCTGGAAATTTTCCTCTGAAGACTGGACAGTAGAAAATGTGACTGGATCAGCAAAAACAGGACAGTTCATCTCCTGGAGAATGCGAATACCTAAAACAAACACACAATCAAGGTAGTAAATAAGTCAAATTTTAATTATATAGCCCAATATCACAACTTTAACTCAAAGGGTTTAACAATGTGTACAGCATGCAACACCTTCTGTCCTTAGGCCCTTCAATCAGATAAGGAAAAATTCCTCTTTAATGGGAAAAAAAGGGAGAAACTTCAGAAAGTGACTGAGGAACGATCCTTCTTCCAGGATGGATAGACGTGTAGTAGATGTTGTTTACAGAATAGAGTGACATAGAAGATTTACAATATGAACAATCACAATGACAAAATTATATATTGTAACATTGATGAAGAAAATGATCCAGAAGGACATTGGCCATCCAGGTGCTGCCAAACGGATCTGATCCACATGACCTTCCCTCCACCATGAGACCTGGAAAGAGGACAGACTACACAAACACACGAGAAACAAACAAAGCACATCGTTCACATGTCAAGGAGAAGGAAACAGACACACAAAAGAAGAGAGAGACGAGGAGGAGGCCGGGACTCGTGGAGGATGAAGATCCAAAACACCTGGAACAACAGGAGCCAGGAGAGAGAGAGAGAGAGGTCCAAGGATGGCAGATGGTCCAGCAGAGAGAGACTGAGTGAAAAGAGACGCCAGGGAGGAGAAAATAGAGGGACATAGAAAGACAGAGAGAGAGTGAGGCAAACAGCTTGGATACTAATGCTTTAATAAACTGAGGGTTGGAGATATGCAGTGGTTTACAGTAATCTCATCAGCAGGACAACATGGACTGTACTTTATGTAGCTGGTTTAATGAATTCAGTGACACTGAGACCAACCCACCGGTGGGAGAATGGTAACAGGTAAAAGTCCTGAAGTTATAAAAGAATAATAAACTAAGTCAAACTTCAGGCATAAAGATGACTTTTTAAGTTTGGATTTAAATGCCTTAACAGAGTCAGACAGTCTGATGTCAGGAGGGAGGTTGTTGCAGAGGAAGGGGGCCTGATAGAAAAAGGCTCTACAGCCTGCAGACTTCTTTGTAACTCTGGGGACAGACAGCAGCCCTGTTTTCTGAGAGTGAAAACCACAGGATGGAATATAAGGTTTTAAAGAGATCAGACAGGTACGAAGGGGCACGGCCATTAAGGATCCTCAAAACCACCTTAAAGTCTGATCTGTCATGGATAAGGAGGCAATGAAGGGGAGCTAAAATAGGTGAAAAGTGGTCAAAGTTTGATTTAGTTAAAATTCTAGCTGCAGCAGTTCAGTGCTGACACATGGCAGGCATTACAAAAAATATTACAATACTAAAATCTGGATGACACAAAGGAGGGGATTAGGGTTTTATCTTCTGCCATTGATAGAAAAGATTGGATTTTAGGTTAAGTTGCATACGCGAAAGGTGGTTGTGATGATGACTTCAATGTACTGATCAAAAGAGACAGCAGGATCAAATCTAACACCAAGATTCTTGGCTGTCATACTTTGAGAAGTAAAACAGGTGTTGAGTTACTGTCACTTGCTATGTTTTATCTCATTTTAGGAGCAGGAAATTTTGTGACAGCTATCTTTTCACAACAGAAAAGCAGGCCTATAAATGAAGGTAGGAAGATACAGCTGGGTATCATCAGCGTAGCAGTGAAAACGAATTTCATGATTGAGTGTAATTGAGGTGAAATATAAAGAGAGAACGAGGTACTCCATATTTAGTACCAGATATTCTCATGAGTAATCACACTGTAATCAAACAAGACAACTCTTTCAAGTACTTGTGAAAAGAGTGGAAGGTCAAAGACTGGTCTTATTAAGATACCCTGGATCAAGGTGTAGTTTCTCTCGTAAAAAAAATTGACCACAGCAGTTTGAAGTTGGTGGGTATAGTGCCAGTTGCAAGTAATAAAATAACAAGATTCATCATCGTAAGTCCCAGAATTGGCCAGAAATCTTTGAACAGTTTTGCCAGGCAGTAGGATTACAGCCGGACCAGTGTAGCCACCAGCTTGGATTCAAGAGATGTGTGTCATGGTTTGCCATGGCAGACACTTTTTGTTAGCTTGTTTGGACTTTTGTCACTTCCTGTTTTACTTTGTAATTGTTTTCCTTGTGTGTCTCAATGTTTTTACTTCCTGTCTTGGTCCTGTTTCTGTGTGGTGATGGTCTGCCCCGCCCTAATGTGTTTCACCTGTGTTCAATCACCCTTGCCTCCCTTGTGTCTATATAGTCTTTGTGCTCCCCTTTGTCTGTGCTGGTTCGTCTGTTGATCTCTGGGTTTTCCTCGGTCTGTTCATGTTGCCTGTTCATGTCTCCTGTTGTCATCCCCTGTGGTTCCCTGTGCTTGTGTTGTAAGTTCTTTTGTTTATTAAACATTCTGCACTGTCTCCCCTGTTGTTGGCTGCATTTTGGGTCCAGCCTTACCCGCATAGTGACTGACCTTGACGATGGGATTCAACAGAATGCTCAACTGTTTCTGCAGAAGTAGTTGAAAATGGGGAACACATTGTTGTATCTAACCTAATCTGTTCTACTGCAGAAGAAAATCTACAAAGTCATGAGCCATAAAGCGCAGGCAGCAAAGACACCTTCTTTTGAGTAATTTTGGCTAAGGTGTCAAAAATAAATCTAGGGTTATTGAGACAGAAAGTGACTGAAATATGCTACTCTAACAGTGGACAGAGAACACTTATAAATCAGTACTTTAACTCGCAACTATTATCTCTATTTATTTTCGCCATTTGTACTCAAATCTCCTGCAGACATGCTTATGTGCATATGTTTACTCAGTGAAGCAGGGTGTAGACCTCTTTGACCATCTAGTTTTGTAAAGGAAGCAGCTGAATTGAGACAAGATCACTGGGACAGTTTTCAACAGGGTCTATTGCTGCAGTGAAAGGAACCATGTGTGTGTGTGTGTATGTGTATGTATGTATGTGTATATATATATATATATATATATATTTATATATAATTTTGTTTTTTTTTTTTTGTTTTCTTTCTTTTTTTCCCCTTTTTCTGTGACCCCTTAGGGAGTCACTCCTCCCCCACAGCTAACCAGCTCGGGTGAGTGTTGTGATGTGATGTTCGATGTATGCCACAATCTGATATCCATTGCGTTGAATATTGACTATTGACTTTTGAGCGTTTAGCTGATGTAATCAAATTGTCACCTTCTGCTCAGCTGGATCATCACTCAGAGAGCAGAGAAACAGCAGCACTGTTAGAGGTTGTGTCTCATACTGTTACTGTGTGTTACTGTCATATAATGTACAGCAGTAATGCAGACAAACGTGCTCCTCTCACTACAGTGTTGTGCCAGTTCACACTTAATAAGAACTAGTTCAAAGTTCATAGTTCATTTTTTTTTTTAATAAATAAACGCCGATATTCTTTTTCAATAGAACTTCCTTCTACCCATCCATCACCAGCCCCAAATCATTGCCACTCCCAAACTGAATAAATTATTGTATACCATTGAAGAATCAGACATTTAAAATCCATATGTAAATACACTGTTGCTCATAAAGTTGGAATAAAATATTTTTTACCTCTTTCCATGAAATGATTGTGACAATGTGATTTATTCTTGACAGATAAAATGTATATATTCTCAAAACTTTAGTAGTCAATCTCTTCCAAAGTGATTACTGATGCATTTAAATAGGAATAAACAGAGGATTGTGTCTGAAAACAAAATTATTCCAACTTTATTGGCAGCAGTGTATAATCTGTCTGAGTCTTCACTTGTTTGTTCATAAAACTGCTTCAAATGCTCAAACAAACTGGCTTCAGCAGTAGTAGATGGGTCTGTGCTGTACAGCTAGCACCAGCCAAGCTGGGCCGTGTCTATGGAGTCACCATGCGGCATTCACGTTCATCATTTGTAAACTGATTCGTTCAGTTCAGTTCACACTGGATTTAGTAGGTAATATTTGCATACAAGTGAATATATACTAGTATATATTAAAAGTGACTGAATGCATAACAATCAATAAAGATTCATCAAGTCCTTGCTTCTTTCCTCAAAATGAATTTATTTCAATTTCAGTTCACTCAACTTCTGATGGTTTGAATATGATGTGTACTTTCACGCTTTCTTTTTTATCCCATTATCAGTTGTACATTGAAAAACTGATCCCAATAGGAATGCATAGGAACAATAAACAATAAAAAATAAAACATGAGTACGCAAAATAAAAACCCAATAAGCCAATATCCAATAAAAATACCCATTTTTTAAAATCAGTTTTAGAAAATTACTGGAAGCCAAAAGAGGCATCCCATAGTGGTAAAATGATACTTAACCTGTCGCCATCAAAAGGATGTCAGAATCATCAGGATAACATCAATGAGAAGTCTGAAGCAGAAGCAGTCTCCTGGCAACTTGCCAAGTCAACTACCTCTGCTGGTCGAGTTGGCAACCTCTGGGAACATCTGGTAATGTGAGGTATGTTTTTCAAAACACTGTGTTCTGGATTAGTGTCACCATGCTGGGTGAATGTGCATCTGTCTGTCTGTCCAACATTTTTTATTTAATGCACAGAGAACTGGGGCCTTACTTTAGAAAGGCCTTTATGTCTATATATTATACATTTTCAGTGAAAAGCCTCTCTGTAATTCACTGAAGCGAGTGTCCGAGCACAAATATCCAGAAATAAAATGCCTTAAAATCCTCAGTAATAGCGAGCAGCTAGCCTAATCACCAGGCTTAAGACAAAGACAGCAGAGCAAGAGGATTAGTTTGTCACTAGCCTATATTATATATGCTTTCTAGCAAGCTGATAACAATATTATTGTTTTATTGTGCTGGAAAGTCAAATATTGTATAAAATACAGTTTATAGTCAAACTATAATAACAGTATATCATGCTCAGTCAACTAGTCCTCCAACCCTTTTCAACCCTCTGATACGACCCATAGGCGTGTCTGCTGAAATAGCGCTCCTACAGCGACGCGGACTGTAATGACAGCAGCATACCTACCTTTGTCGCCATAGTTACAACAGTAATGGTCATGGCTTGGTTACGTTTAGGAAAACTTCCTCAATATTACAAGGTCTTTGTTGTCATGGTTACAATAAAAACAGCTAGTTCTTGTGCCCCTCTTGGCCTATAAGGCCGTAAGGGGCACAGAGCACGCTGTGGCCTGCCTGCTGCATCTCCTCCTCCAACACCTGGATTCCCCAGGCGCTCACGTCAGGATCCTCTTCACGGATTTCAGATCCGCATTTAACACCATCCAGAGGCATCTGCTGATCCAGAAACTACAACGCCTCAACATCCCCTCTCACCTGATCCATCTCCTCCACAACTTCCTCTCCGACAGACAGCAGACCGTCCGGGTAGGCACAACAACCATACTCACCACCGACACCAGAGCACCGCAGGGTTGTGTGCTGAATCCATTCCTCAACACCCTATACACACATGACTGCACCAGCCCCTCACCTACCACCATGTACCTTAAATATGCAGATGACACAGCCATTCTCGGTCTCCTCACAGATAATCATTCAGTCCAGGAATACCATAACTCGGTCTCTCACTTCACTGAGTGGTGTGAGCAAAACCACCTTAATTTCAATGTCAATAAAACAGAAGAAATGGTCTTTGGCACCTTGGCACCCCAGAACCCCACCATCATAAACAACCACACAGTAGAAATAGCTGACCGTTTCAAAAACCTTGGACTCACAATGGACAGTAAACTCAGTTTTGATCATCACACAACGGATATCCAAAAAAAGAAGTAATGAGAGAATGTCAGCCATCTGCAAACTAAAAGGACTATATTTTGCCCCCCATCTCGTCTTACTGTTAAGTATAGTATAGCATAGTATATAAAAGCATTGTTCAGCCCATTTCGCTCTGCTGCTCCACATGTTTCTTCAATGTGTTCAATGTCAAAAACCGGATCAAACTCACACATATAACCAACCCTGCTACCAAAATAATAGATCTCCCCACTCCCAGCCTCTCAGAGCAAAACTGCAAGGCCATCACATGCATCACAAATACAATATCACAAGATTCCACCCACCCACTCAAATGCCACTTCACCTCATGGTTCTGCCCTCCAGACGGAGGTACAGAACCATGAGGTGCAACAGGGCCAGACTTAGTAAAATCCTGATACACAGCAACAGGTGCAGAATAGTGTGTCACACAACTCTTTTCACACAATAGGTTTTATTCACAAAAGGTTTCAGACTATTTTGCCTTGACTCTTGCCTAGACTGAAACTATAGACTGTTACTGAGGAAACCAGCAGTCGTTCTTACAGACAGGGGCATTCAGTTAAGATAAGCTGTCAAAGTAAAAAAAAAAACATTGATAAAGTTACAGATATGCTGAATTATTAAATTCCAGTTTTAAAATCTACATGTCTTAGAACAACCACATTTTTCCAATTTTTAATTCACATTTCAGCAGTTCAGGTCCAGTGAATAAATTTAAATTTAAAACAAAGCTAAGTGTTACACTACCCAGGGTAATCAAACAGTGTAGGCCCCCAAAAACTGAAAAACTAGTGGGTTAACTAGAGATTAACTAGTGGGTTAATTTAAAGCTTTTCTGCAGTAATGTAAGTAAATGAAGCCTTGGAAGTTCATGCAAACAGTTCCTACAGTTGGCCCAACTTTTGTTGATGGCACCATACAAACCATCTGTCTGGCTGAAAATGGCAAGAATATTCTGGCAAAGCAACATATGTTGGGACGAACTTTCTGAACATTCTGTTGAATGGGTCAAAATTTTATTAAATTTAGTTAAACAAAATTATTTCATGATTCTTTTTTTTTTTTAAATATTCAATTGTTTATTTGTTCTATGTTTTAATTTCACAGTACATTGAGACATTGCACCATGTAAAAAAGTTGCTGTATACGGAGAGAAGGAAGGCAGTAACTGAAACTGAAACACTGTCATATAAAATGAAACCCACCACTTAATGAGAAATTTGGGCATATTCACATCTAGCTGGTCAACGTGTCAATCATCAATATCAGTGACAGAAGGAGGGTGTGTTTTTCTTTCTCTTTCATTCATCCTTTTGTGGTTGACTGTTCAGAAATGTTTTATGGAGGCATGTGGTCAGGAGGGGCAGTAAGGTTCTCACTGCTGGTAGCCACAGGGTGGTACTCAGCTTCAGTGTTGTGCAAGTTCACACGTCACAAGAGCTCACTGAAAGTTCACCTTTACAATGATAAACAATGTTTATTTCTTCTTATTATTTATTTATTTATTTTTTATTCTTTTTGAGTAGAACTTCTTCCGACCCATCCATCCTCTGCCCCCTGTCAGTGGAACTTCACAAATGCAATGAATTACTGCAAATTGCTATAGAGTCACAGAGATCACTTATAAAAGCCATGAAAAAATAATGTGTGTGTGAGAGAATGTCTTTATAAGTGTGGAAGCAATCACTTCAGGGGGTCACATCAGGACAGAATTTGATGTTCAGTTGAGAGTGTGAATAAAAGAGATGCAGATTCCAGGTGTAGGGTTTTAGGCTGTTTATCTAGTAGTTTGTAAAGATGTGTTTGTGTGTGTTGTTCTGCAACAATAGAACACAACAGTACAAGCTGATTAGGGTCCAGCAGGAACAGCAAGGTGAGCTAAGCTATCTACGCAGGTAACAGCTAGCATACAGGGCTGAAGACTGATAGCACTTTGTGAATACTGAAGGATGCTCAATACATGTAAACTGCCCGACATATGAATGAGTCACTGTTAGTCACTAATTGGCAATCATGCAGCTCAAACAGTAAATATCAACCTCAATGTACAGAAACAGTAGCTAGCAGAATACAGTAACACACCACTCACCTACTATTACAAGCTAGCTGCTAGCTCTAATTCACGTCATGTGGGAAACAACAATTAACTAAAGCTAAGCTAAAAAAACAGTAACATAAACACGTGAATGTTTGACTCACATTTCTGTGGACACACACTTAAAAGACCGTGGTCCAAGGCAGACAGGATCCAGCTGTCGCCTGCTCTTCTCACTCACTGATGCATTCAGGGGCACACAAAGTGTGGGCACACTGACTTCACATGCACAGAGCGTAATCAGGTACAGGAGATATGGGGAAAAACATGCATAGAGGCAAGGCCCTTTTTTTACAGTGAGTATATGTTTAATGTGTAACTGCTGTGACTGCTTTGACTTACTGTAGGTGTATGTTCATGTTCAACTGGATTCAGCGGCACCAGCAGTTGCCTTGTCTGAATTGCCAACACTAGACAACGGACGCAAATCCTTGGGTGTGGCCGTAAACCCCCCCCCCAAAAAAAAAAAACAGTTCTTCTTCGTCTTCTTGGTGGTTGGAAAACAAGAGCTTTTTGGTTCGTTACTGCCTCCTTCTGTTGTGTGAGCATTGTTCACTCTCACCAGAGGTAATGACGCTCACAATCAGTGGCTGCAAACGGGTCCGTCCAGTTCACCATGTGGTTTACACAAATTTAGCAAGTTCATGGACAACAATGCTCAGCTTTGATGCTCTGCGAAAAAATACAAATGATGAACTGAATGTACATTTATGTGCACCGTTCCTGCAAAGCATCTGGCCTTCACTGCTCACAATAGCAGGAGAGTGGAGTGGAGTGAATAGATGATATTACTGGGTTGCGGCCTGGTCATTGGGAACACAGATCGCTCAAGGGAACGCTAGCACAACTGTAGACTAAGTGTTATGTCTTGATTGCATCATCTAGGTAGGTACTGGTTTCAAATCATGTCAGTACAGTTTGAAAATCAAATCAAAATCGACAAATTTCTGTTGATTGCCAAACTTCAACGGCATTTTGAGTTTTTATTTAGAGGTTTTGAATTTAGGCATCTGACAATACCAAATGTTTATTATGTGGCTGTCGGAGCTGCCTCTCAGTTTGCACGAGTGTCCACTTAACAATCCGAGTGATGCCATATGTCCAGTAGCTGTGGCATTTTATCAGGCTGCTCAGTATGCAAGGCAGCTCTCTCATAGCAACACAGCCTGGTGGATCCTATAATTCACCTGGCTGTGCTTTTAGAGACCTAGGGAAATATATCCATTTACAGACTAAAAGGCAATGGCTGCATTTCCATTTAAATTTATAGCTCATTCTCATTGATCAACATAGTTTACTACTGCACTCTGGAAAATAGAGGCAAGGAGAAGGCGAAAAAAAAAAAAAAGGAAAAAGAAGAGTCGATTAAAGTAAACAGTGAGAAAGCAGACAGAAACTGAGACACAGTGTGTGATTGCTGAGAAAAGTAGAACAAGAGGAAACAAGAAAGAATGAAAGTGTGTCTGGTGAAGAAAAGTGAGGGTTGTTTAGAGAGAAAAGGCTCAGTGTGGTCTTACAGATGTTTTTCAGTGTTCCTGACATAATGGTGCTGTAAATCCATCACTATGGTCCATAGCACTTTTACCTCCGCCAACTGATTGGAGCCACTATGGTCGCATGAAAGAGGCGTAAAGATGTATAGTGTCATCACAGTGAATGATGTGTTGTCCTTCACAACAAACAACACTAGAACCCAATATGGGTTACTCCATGCGTGGAGATGTAAATCCCAAAAGGCACTTAATGCTGAACAACTGCAGTAAAAGGTCCCTTCAGGAAGGCTTTTACAACTGCTTACAGCTCAGAGGGGAACAGAATAAGACAAGACAGCTCTCACATATGATGGAAAGTGGCAACAACATCCAGCAAATTCTCCCTTGTCCTGAAAGGGGAATCCCATGTGCGTCCAGTCCAGCTAGGTGATGCAATTGTTCTACTATGTCCTAGGTCTGCCTGGGCATTTCATCGTTGTCTGCCCTATACCTGCAACATGCCCACAGAGGCAGCCAGAATCCATCCATCAGATGTCTGAATCATATGAACTGGGCCCAGACATTCACTTGGACTCATGGATGAACAGATTAGATTTTGGTGGTCAAAAGTCAAGGTCTAGGTGACCTCACAAAATACAGTTTATATCTCGAGAACTCCTCGAGGGAATCCATTCAGATTTGGCACAAATGTTTACTTGGACTCCAGGAAGAACTGATTAGACTTTGGTGGTCAAAGGTCTCGGTGACCTCACAAATAATTGTTTTTGCCTTGTGAACGTAATATCTCCGTAATGCCTTGAGGTAGGCATACAACGACAAGGCAGTAATTCTAGTTTTACTCTGTTACAAGGAGATTGTCAGTGTTCTTGTGGACAAATGGCATTATCTCAGTCTTTCAGTTATTAGGCATAGACTTTGACTACAGGCGAATTGAGACTAATTAAATAAATTCCAATTATACTGCATCTTAAAAACCTTTTTTAAAAAAACTGCTGTATATTTAAGAATATCCAGTTTAGATTATTTTTCCAATAAATACCTCAATTTTATGATCAGATTACACAATAACACGAAATAACACGAAATCATTACTAACATATTGACATTTGCCATTTTGTTTTGTTATGACTGTATTCTGACTGACCATATCCCAATATTTGAGCACCAAAGAGTTACATTTTTCAAAATAACTGCCAAAATCTTTCTTCTGTGTTTCTTTCTTGCTGTACAAAAAGCAGTGACCCCGAAACTGGACCATGAAAATGTGCTCAGTAAATTCCATGGTGGCCTGCACATAAATATAGGTATTTCATGTCATTTCATTTTCATTCACTAAAAAAAGAAGTCAAGGCATCACCATTTTTTTGGGTCTACTGCAGATTTTCTGGCTACATATGGCTTCAACATGCTGACTGACATGACATGACATGACATGACTGACTGCCAAGATTTACCCTCTGTTCCTACCTGATTTAAGATGCCATATTAGTAATTTCATAGTGCATGTTGTACTTGGGCTGACTCAACTTGCCAAATTCTATATAGTGTTGTAGTTCTGATATAATTTCAGAACTTTCAGGGAAAATATAACACACCAAACCGTTTGATCATCAAATCAGTTCTGCATAGTGTTGTCGGATCTACAAAGGCCATTGGCCTGAGAGGAGAATTTGAAGAAATTAAAAGCAGCAGTGAGTCAGACCTGTCACAAAAAATAGCTCAGCGCATGTCATATCTAGGTTCATGACGTCTGGGGTTGCCAGATCTCCATTGTCCTCACCTCCCTCTTCTCTTATTTTCTCCTTTCATGAATAATCTATATGAACTGTGAGTGGAGGCCTGCAGGCACGAGGTCTGGCCATGTCCTTGGAGGGAAACACAGCTCTGGCAGAAGACCTTAACACAGCCACAGCTTTGGCTTTTCTGCTCTGCTGGAAGACAACAGGCAAACAATAGCTCCATCAAAGTTTGTACCCTTGACCCTGTTCCGAACGGCTGCAGGGGATGAAAGGGTGTCTTGTGTGTGTTTGTGTGTGTGCATGCATGTATCTTGTTTGTTGTAAGATGTGGTTGTTTTATAGCTGATACTGATATTTTTGGACTTGTGCTGCCAGAATAAAATCTTTAACCAAACTTCAACAATAAACGTCAGGTTTGACATCATCCTTAGACTCAAACAAAGAGGGCTTCTATAAAACCGCTAAGCACAGGGGGGAATCCTACAATACGACAATACACTGCAATAATAGCTACTGTAAGAAAGTTAAGTTTGATTGTGAGAAAGGCATCAACAAAATGTTGCAGAAGTAGAAGAGTCAGTTTGCAGGAAGAATGTAGACATACACAGAACAAGAGGTAACACACTCAGAAACGACTTCATTGCAAGGTAAATGCTGGAAAGCAATAAATATAAACTGCTGATGTCTATCAGAGGATTTGGTTGTTCCTTAATGCAATTTTTCTTTTTTTTTCTTTTTTTTTTTAACTGCATCTGCGCCTGTTTGGCATTTTTTGGCACGGATGCAGGAGGAGAGGTGCAGCTTAGGCTGTGGTGATTACGCGGTGCAGTGTAATGTTGGTGTTAAAATCTGCAAAGACCTCTTCCTCATGCAAACACACACACGGGGCAGTTTTTGTGGCTTTTCTTGGCAGAGGTCCTCCTCCTCCAAAAAAAAGTGCAGCCTTTGATTTTCATCATAAAAATGCATCTTGAGACCAAGATAGATTACCAACAATATCATCCAAGAGTATAATCCTGGGGCTTGAGGTTGTGCAGATATGTCAATACGGCTGTGATGAGTGAGCTGCCTATAGCAACTTGTATAATGTCTAATCTTCTCTGTGTAGTTTACTAAACACTTGTACAGCAGAAGTGATAGGTGCGTTACATTTACAATCTTTGACTTGAGAGAGGGGCTGTGCTTGGATGACACTGACACCGCAGCATGACGTAATTATTCAAATCTGTGGACACGGTGACAGGAGCAGTAAATATTGTTCTGTGTATATCTAAATTATTGTATTGTGTATTTCTCTGAACTCTTTGCTGACAGATTCCAGGATTAACAGTAAAATTATTTGGTGTTACAGTCAAGACATTTTTAGTGAAAGCAAAAGTCCAAACTGTCATGTGAAGAGGATTATCACAGCGGGGTTTTCCCTTTTTCCATTTGCAGTCATGTCTATAAATATTTGCAGTTGCAGTTGCACATCCACATCAGTAACAGCACATAATGATGCATCTTATATGCCGCCAACAAATAAAAGCAGAATACTGATAAATTTGATAATCTGTGTGAACCTTGGACCGGCAAAACCGTCAACAGCCGATCTCTTACCTGCAATTATCTCCCCAACCTCAACCCTGGACCTGACTGGACCTGTTAATATAAGACCTGACCTGACCATAATTCAATATAGGCTCAAAGCTCAGGTCACGGCAAAAGGTCATATGTGATAACAAGAAATAATACACATTCACCGCCTCTCTAAAATCCAACTTCATGCACTGCTGGAACAGCAGCATAGACACATTCATTAACTATTAAACTGATGAGACGTCAGGATTTAATGTTAAGTGACCATGTGCATTTTTCTGCATACTAACCATCAAATATCCAATAACGTCTGTTTCATTTTTATTTTATTTTATTTTTTTATTTTTCTCTGGTTGATATGTTGGTCGCAAAATATATAATAAATGAGTGTTTTTCAAATATGCTGATGAGGAGAAGAACCACAGAGTTCAAATTCATTTGCCTGTAATTTTTTGCACTATTATAGCCAGATCCAACAATATTCCAGTCGCTGCTGCACCAACATTATTTCTACCACTGACAGCATAATTTGGGCTATGTGTGTTAATATGAATTTACATCTCCCAATATATTCATATTTTTTTTTAGAGGACCTGAATCTCTCTCCCTCTGATGCTGCTTTTAAAGGAACTGAGAGGAGCTCATGTGATTGGTCATTGCTGAAGCTCACCTGACTCCACTTGCTGACTGACTCTGTATTCCTCCTACTAATAATTATTCAGCTTCCATGTTGCACACATTTACGCAAATTATACAGCTGTGTGAGAAGCACTAGTCGTTGGCATTTAAAGGGAGTTTGAATGTTTTGTAGGTAGCCTGGGATGCATCACACCTGCAGCTACCAGCGCTGTCAGTCCAGCTTCACCGGCAGATGGATTCCATTCAAATGACTGAGTAGGCTTCTGTGTTTTTTTATTTTTATTTTGCTGTGAACGAGGCCTTATCCTGAGGGAATCATTAAAATGGCCCACATGCAGTAATAATTCTGAACATAGAGGTTTTGAATTGTAACCCAGACCCCAAAATGACGATACTTAGCGGGCTAAATTTGAAGGAAATGCATATAAAATTGTACACAAGACATCTAGAAAATAACTGTCTGATGGAATGACGCAGTCATAAAACTCTTATGACTCACTCGGTGTGAGCCCAAAAATGGCTGAAGAAGTGCTTGAATGAGCAGATGCTATATAGAATACACTCAACACAGCACTTTATTAGGAACATCATATTAATATACTGTAGGGCTTCCCGTTGCTCTCAGTCTCAGTTCTTCATGACATTGATTCCACAAGATTCCTCTGAAACTCTGCTCCATGTTCACATCATTTCTGCAGATTCACTGGCCGCACATTCATGCTGCCAATCTCCTGTTCTACCACATCACAAAGGTGTTGCACTGGATTCTGGTCTGGAGAGGGGAGCCATTAGAAGAAGGTGAACTGCAGCCATGAAGGGATGAACATGGTCAGCAACAATACTCAGACAGACTTAGACATTCAGACCATGATTGATTGGTATTAAGAAGAAAACATTCCCCCACACCATCACACCACCACCACCAGCCTGGACTGTTGACACAAGGCAGGTTGGCTCCATGGATTCATGATGCTGGTGCCAAACTCTGACCCTACCATCTCCTGCCTCAGCACAGATCCAGATCCATCAGACCAGGTCTTCAACTGTCCAGTGTTGGTGAGTCTGTGTCCACTGCAGCCTCAGGTTTCTGTTCTAGGTGACAGGAAGTGGAGCCTGACATGGTCTTCTGCTGTTGTGGTCCATCCACCTCAAGGTTGGACAAGTTGTGGATTCTTCTCACTACGGTTATAAAGAGTGGTTATTTGAGTGACCGTAGCTTTTCTGTCAGCTCAAACCAGTCCATTTCCAATGAGAACTACTCATTGGATGAGTTGTGTTTTTGGCTCTATTATGAGGAAAAACTCTGGAGACTGAACTTGAAAATCTCAAGAGATCAGCACTTTCAGAAGTACTCCAGCCAGATGCCATGGTCAAATCACTGAACTGACAGTTCTTCCCCATTCTGATGTTTGGAGACTGTCCTCTTGAATAAAACGAGCCCATAGGTCGTCTGTGCAGCAGGTTATTATGACCCATATTTACGTTTTGTTGCTAGGTGACACCTAGTGGTCGTAGTAAAATTTCAAATCAAATTTACCAGAATGATAACTAAACTGTGTGGTGTGAATGTAAGAGAGTATCAATCATGTCTGAAGTGTATGGATGAGTGTTGACATGGTGTGATGCATGTTGGATGGTGCAGCAAACCAAACAAAGAAAGAAGGGCTGAGGGGGATGCAGCGGGCCAGGCCGGGAGAGAAAGTGTGATTGCATGAAGACATGAAGAGCTGTCCCTTATGCCTTCTGGAAGCCCGGCCCAGCTAGGTAAGAAGAGACGACACTCCCAGCTCCACCTACTATCTAACTCCCAGCATCTGCAAAAGTAGCACAACAAACCAAGCTGGCGGGCAGAGTGGCAGGGGTTGTCACTTTTCAGCAATCTTATTTAATACACTCTTGTATATTGATGTTAACTTGCACAAGATCCATACAACCTGCAGAGAGTCCTCTATCCTAGACAATCAAACCATCCCCTGGCAACCTAGGTACCAACCTAGGAAGCATTTTAAGAGGGAAGGTGGTCAGGTTGGACAAGAAGATGCTGTAGGGAAGGAAAACACAGGTTAAGTTTAACAGACATGGCTCAGGACATGGCGTCAGCCACCGTATTCTCAGTTCCCTTTACATGCAGTATGTCCAAATGAAATGGCTGGAGGAAAAGACACCAATGCATAAGTAGAGAGTGTAGAGAGGTTAGTGGGTTAGGATCAGTGACGTGGTGAGTATAAAGAGAGACAAAGTCCACATCAGGAGGAGGCTGTGGTGGATGGATGAATATGAAGCAGGAGAGCGGTGTTTGATTCCCATGTGGATGTAGATGTTTATGTTATTTCTATTATCCATGACCTTTCAACAAAGTTAACCACGTTGTTAGGTAGGAAGGTAGGTACGCTGCTCTTGATACATTCGGCATGTTTATTATTGTAACCATGACAACCAAGGTCTGGTACGCCTGCTGCTGTTGTCGTTGGATTCTTTGATGTTGTTGGATGTTTGACATGAACATGAACTCAAGCTCATGCCCTGTATCTGCATGGTTTTATAAATTGCATTGCTGCCACACGATCGGTTGATTTGATAATTGCATGAAGAAGCAGGTGTGAGGAGAAAATGTGAGTTCAAGGGGTTACTCTAACCCTTACATGTATAGTCCACGGTGATTTGCACACTGATGTCTTTACCCGAGCAAATCACCTCTATCTGACTTTCTCCCTCTGTCTGTTCCTTATTCTGGCCCATGCAGCAGACGCTGTTAGTGAACACACTCTGGAGGCTGTTTCTCTAATTACAACACTCAAACCAACCAGCCCTAAACTATTACTGCACAAGCACAAACACACACACACACACACACACACACACACACAGCAGCATCACCAACTGTCACCCCACCATCCACCTTCCGTTAACATAGCCATTTGTAAGCAGCTCTTGGCCAATTACCCCCGCATGCTGCTTTTCACAATCTTATTTGAAAAAAATCAGCCTCGCCTCTCTTACTGTCATCAGTGACGGTGGTTGTGGCCACTGTCTTCAGGTCAAGATCATCAGCTTGGCTCAGTAAACACCCTGTAGTGGGCAAAGCAGTTTGGAAGGAGAAAAGGCCTTGAGGACAGAAATACAATCATGTGGACGGAGTACAGTACATGTCTGTTTAAATGTGTGTGTTTGTGTTCATATGTTATACTAAGTGCAGCTGGATATGATGCCCAGAGGGATTGTCCTCATGAAACACCAGAACAAAGAAATAAAATGCATCCCAGCCTCATCACAGGCGCTGGTTATCCAAGTTATGAGCTGAATATAATGTAAATTCACAAATTAAAGCCGGTATTAAAAAAATAATTAAGGTTCCTCCAGTTTTAAACGCTGTAGAAATCCTCTGTTATGATTCATATATTGTTTAACATATGGTTTTTGCACACAGAGAATAAAAAAAGAGAAAGTAAAAACTGGGTCTGAAGCTAATCTACTCTGACTCCCTCGTTGAGACATCTGTATCACGCCTTAAGCCCCGCCCACCACCTGCTTGCTCCAGGTGGACAGGTGAAAGAGCAGAGAGCATCAAGATGGTGAGAGGAGGAAACATCAGAGAGACTCAGCCACATGTTTGAGCCTCAGTCAGACCCAGACTCAGATGAGGAGTCTGAGACCAGAACCAGAGACTAGCAGACGGATCAGAACGGTTAGCGTAGGTAGCATCTTTTATTTGTTTATGTTGTTTGGTAGCTTGTAACTGGCAGTGGCTGACACAGTGTGCTAATGCTAACTCTCTCTCTCTCTCTCTCTCTGTACTGATAAGGTTTCAGGTTTATTAAGCCCCGCCCTCTGTCTCCACCAGTTGACAGGATTGGTTCCTTAGGTTTGTGACGTATGAAACCCTGGCTGTCTGAATCTGTTTTTATGAGACTGTCATTGGTTCACTGCAGTTCAAGGTGGAAACACTCAGTCATGGTGTTGATGATTATTTCACTCATCATAGGTCTTGTATTATATAAAAAACATATGGATGATAACAAAGTTAAAAACTTCATCAGAGGGGTTCTTAAATAGAATAAAAGATAATAGTTATGACCAGAACATGCACATGTCATGTGATGAACAAGGAACCAACTTCATGACAAATGAGCAAACTTCCCTCGCTGATGAAGACTGAGATGAAGACCAATATAAGATCTGGAAAAAGCCAGTTAGTGGACCACTATGTTTTCAGACGGAAAAACATATATTTTTTTAATTCACTGATCAATTCCAAATGCTGCTTCTTTGCTGCAGCATTGTTACCTTTGTTAAATTACTGTTAATGGAGCACAGCACTTTCTGCTGATTTTCAAATTAAAAGCCTACCAAGAACAAGGTGAATTATGCTCTTCTAAGGCACTGCATGGCTTTGAATTTGAGAAAGCTGCGCGGGGAGTGTTAAGGTAATGACAGTAATTGAACAGCAATCACAAAAAGGCAAAGTAGAGGTGGCTGGAAACAATATTTCTAATGGAAAAGAGAAAGTATTTGCAGCAGAAAGATGAGTATAACATGACTATTGTGTGCTGATGGAAGTAAGGCTGTATATTGTACAGAGTTTATTAAGAAGACAGATAAACATGAATCAAGTTTTGAGTTTATATGACACATCAGAAAACAGAGAGGCCTCAAATTGTGATAAAAATGTGTTAAAAATCAGTTAAGAGTCAACTGAGGTGTTTGTCTTTTTGTAGTGGGAATTGAATTTTCAGAACTATACACATATTTCAATTTAATGAATTATTTCTCAAACCCACTTTCCAAAACTTTTTGTTTTTTCCAACAAACTTTAGCCAACAACAAAGCCATGTACGTATCTTTAACGAAGCCATTTAATCCGAACATTAATCACCTCTCATTTAAGACCAACTCCTCTACGTTCTCTCTCTCTCTCTCTCTCTCTATCATCCAGCCAAGCAGCTGCAATATCTAAAAGGGATATAAACATGAATCACAGCAGGAGCAGTGGGTGTCCATAGAAATGAATTGTGGTGGCGCTGGGTGGGGCCGGAGAGCGGCGCAGAGTGATTTGAACTCATAATCGTAATGCACGTCGCCTTGAAGCAGACTTTATGAATATGCTCAAAGAGTCAGAGTGGCTGGCTGGCACCGGGTCAGATCTGATTTGCATATTGTTTACGGCCACTAGCTTAATTTGAAGCAGAGGTTTGAGCCTGCGATAACACCACGGTCTTATCTACAGAGTTGGCTAAGTGGCTGCAAGAGTAAACTTCTCAAAGTGATATGCTCCAGCAGGCTGACAAGGAGCAGAGGCCCTGTTGATTTCAGCTCAGCGCTTTGTGTGGAAAACACTTAGAAGATGTGCACGGTACAGTGTTTTGGAAGACGATGTAAACATACAGTTTCTTTAAATGTTATCATCCATCATTTGACCACAAAGAGCACATCACAACATCGTGTGGAGTAAACACAGTTAAGGTCACATTTGTACTTGGAAAACAAGAATTTTTAAATCCACATTTTCAGGGGTCAATATAAATCTTTACAGGCAAACTTATGGTACAGGGTAAGTCGAGCAAGATGGCTACTGTGAAGATATGTTAGGGAATAAAAGGATCAACTGATTGTTATAATTTATGTTTTCCACTTTTTGCTATTAAGATTTTCTACTGTAAATTAAGTTTCCCAGATAGCAGAATAAATCCAGCGCATACCTGGGCCACATGCTTGTTTTCTTTTGGCCCAGTATAAACTTGGTTCCACGGCCCAAATCTGGCCCATATACGGCATGATTGTAAGATGCTACTTCCATATCTGGACCAATTTTGGCGCACATACACAGAAAATCTTCAGCTGGACTCTATATGGGCAAGGCTTGGGCCGAGGAATTAGGAATATGTTGGGCCAGAGCTTTCATGTTGCTACCTGGGTTTGATCTGAGGTGAAACGCTGACTATGAATATAATCCACCAACAGGAAGCGACAGGAAATAAGTGGTCAGGTTAGCTGACAGGATAAGTCTAGTGATATTCTACTGTTTTCTTTTTATAAACAAATCTCAAATGTAAACAAATTTGAAGAACAAAAGCAACAGTGAAGGGATCTTACTGTCAGCATTGTATTCCTCTGTGCCATACAGCTCCAGTTTTATCAAGAATATATTAAAAACACCTCATTGAGCCATGTTTGACTTCAGTCTGGGTATTTCAAAGTCAAACACATGAAAAGCTGGCCTGAGGTCAAGGGGCCATTCCACTGTTAGGCCATATAAAATGAAACTTTCTTCCTTTACAAAACAACCCCATCTGTGCATACAGTTTATTACAACCCAATATGAGGTTTTCTTGTTGGCAAACCTCTGGCAGCCATAGTTATAGGGTTTGTTGTACTGAGGAAGCAAATGATGAGGTCAGCAGCGTATAGAGCAACGAAGTCCACATTAGGAGGAAGGTGGAGTCAATGGATGAGGATGAGGATGGTTTCCTGTGTGAACATGTCAACATTGTTTCTTTTATTTCTTACCTTTCTAAAACCTTGACTGTGTGTTTATTAATGTAACAACGATGACAAAGGTTCTCTAACCTTATGGAAGTATTTGTTTTCACCTAATCCACAATCTTTCCTTTGTATGACTTGGGTCATGAGCTGCATACTGCACCGTAGAAGTTGCGTATTTTGCCATATTTTTGGTGAAAATGAGTATGAACCATAGTGATCATACAGGTGAACAGGGTGAAGTCTGGGAGTCAGCAGTATATGGTGATATACTGTAGGTGCAGTGGACAAGAAACTCAAACTGCGGTTTCAGATTGTTTCAGACGTTTTCCTAATCTGTTTAAGTCCATTGAAATATGGAGGACTGAAACTGCCAAAATCAATCACAAATAAATGACTCAATGAATAAATTAATAATCCATTAAATGCACCAAAAATAATATTAAAAGTAAATACAGGCATTACAGTAAATACTGTTTTAATTTGCTTTTGTATTTATTTACCATTGTGTTAATCCCCCTCTTTATTTACTTTCCTTTCCTTAAATTATTTATTTACTTATTTATTATTTATGTATCTATCCAATTTGCCCCTTGCCCTTCATTTGCATAATGAAGCAGAAGTGCATAAAGAAATGTAAAAAAAAGCAAATACAGAAAAAAATAAGTTTTCTGGAAATAAATGTGTGTGTGTGTGTGGGGGGGGGGGGGGGGGGTACAAAGAGTAAATAATAAATGGTTAGATAAATACAATTGTAAATAAATAAATAAAATAGAAATTCAAATGGGAAAGTAAAAAAACAAGGGGATTAATTGGTAATTAAATATAGAAGCAAATCAAAACAGAAATATCAGTTTATGTCACATTTTAATATTTAACTAATGCCTGTATTAATGTGTAAAGTATTTGTTTTTGTTTTTTGTGCATTTTATGAAAGCTGCAGAAGAATAGCAGATATCTCAAAACTAAAACAAAAAAAAATGCTACAGATGTCTAAGATGATGAATTTTGGAAAGCAAATATAGAGGAATAGTTTCACATTTTGGGCTAATTCGTGTTCAACTAATTCTTAAAGTTAGATGATAAGAAGTATGGAGCTGGAGCCAGAATACTGTCATATAAGACAGCGTTAAGACAGTGTTGGTGGATATTCTAATTGTCTCCAGCTCTATACTAACAAGTCCTCCAAACTGAACAACCATATAGGTCTTTTTTTTAACCCTCTGATACGACCCATAGGAGTGTCTCCTGAACTTTGTTGTCATGGTTACTATAATAACAGTCATGGCTTGGTTAGGTTTAGATAAAGACTGTGGTTTGGGTTAAAATAGGTACTTCCTCAACATTAGATGATCTTTGTTGTCAGGGTTACGATAATAACAGCATGGTTAACTGCGTCCAACAGTCATGGATAATAGAAACAACCTAAACTGCTACAAAATGGGAATCAATTTGGCGACCACATTTATCCACCACAACCTCGTGACGTGGACTTTGTCTCTCTTTATACTACATCACTGCACTTCTCCCTTTGCTCCTTTGTTGTCATGGTTTCAATAATAAGTATGTTGTTAACTTTGTCGGTCATGAATAATAGAAACAACATAAACTGCTACTTTCATGTGACACATCCATCCACCACAACCTCCTCCTGACGTGGACTTTGTCTCTCTTTATACTACGTCACCGCACTTTTCCCTTTGCTCCTGTCATAATTACTACGACCACTAGATGTCGCCTAGCAACAAAACGTAACTATGGTTCATAATAACCTGCTGCACAGAGATCTACACCTACTTCTGTACATCGACGGCTGTTCCATCTCCCCATCCCCGGAAGTCAGCAAACTGGGTGTCATCTTGGACCCAACTCCCTCATTCCAGGCACATGTCAAGTCCGTCACTAAATCTGCTTTCTTCCACCTCAAAAACATCTCTCGACTCCGGCCATCACTCTCTGACTTTGTCGCAGAGACCCTCATCCACACCTTCGTCAACACCCGTCTGGATTACTGCAATGGAGTCCTGTTCAGGGTTCCCAGCAAAACCCTGGACAGGCTCCTGTATGTCCAGAACTCAGCTGCCAGGGTTCTCACCTGCACTAAGCTCTGGCAGCACATTGGCCCCCCCCCCCCCCCCCCCCCCCCCATTCAGCTTCACTGGCTTCCAGTCAAAGCCCGCATCCAGTACAAAATCCTTCTGACTGTTTGCTCTATGACAAGAAGGTTCACTTCATCAGCCAAGCCCCCCAAACCCCCCATTCACTGTCACTCCCTCACTATTTTCCTTCCCTCATGCTGTCATTCCCTCTGCTCTCTGTCTCTTTCCTCTACCCTCTTGTCTCCGTCCCGCCCACCTTTCTCCTCTTTTCCCCTTCATCTTTCTTAGCCTCTCTCGTTCACATTTCTTTCTGTTCCCTCCTCCTCCATGTTCCTCGCCTGCTCCCTCTCCTTTTTATCATGCATCAACTGCTGCACCTGATGAGCACGTCAGTCAAGGCCCAGCTAATGAAGTCCCTCTCCTTCGCCATTAGAGTGAAATAACTAATCTCTTTGTCTCTCTCTCTCTCTCTTTCTCTCTCTCTCTCTCTCCTATCTCTCTCATCTAACCAAACCACTTTCTCTCCTCTCTCCCCACCCACCTCCTCTTTAATCCATCCACTTCACTCCTTCCTTCCCTTTTCTGTTTTTCTCCTCCCCAGCGTCTCTCTCTCTCTCTCCAACATTGTCGAGATAAATAAGAGGGAAGGCTTGCTGAGGTTTAGGCTACCCAGTATATGAAGAGAGAAGAAAAAGGGAAGAGAGGTGGGCTGGTGGTGGTGAGGACGATGTAGCATACAAACAACGCACACTATATATACTATTTATACATACACTATTATCAAACTCCAATAATCAATGATTTTGCGTTTTTTAAAATGCTATTTGATGGTTAAAAGTAGGTTTTGCTCGTCCACTCCTAAATGCAACATACATGTGTATGCTGTGATATATGGCCATTCGTCTATAGTTAATACCAATGTGTAATTATAAGATAATTGCTCTTAGCTTTTCTTAACACGTAACCCATTTACATCATTAAAATAATCACATCAAGCTAATCTATTAGCTGAATATGGTACTTAAGTGAAGATAATGCTCATTTAACCTTGTACAAATTGCATTTATGAGTGTAACACTTCATTACAGAGACAGATATAGTAAATGGCAAAGAGTTCACGGACACCACTGTTCATATACTGATGTGTGCTTTTGGTCTAGGACTGTTTCAGTGTATTGGCCCTGTCCATTATTTAAAGTGAACTTTTGCACCTTCAGCTTGTCAATGTGCTCATTTTTCACACTTTATTTACAGGTTATTTACACAGTCATGAATGACTTAGCTGAGCATGTCATATACTGTTATTTCATGACTACCTATCAGACAACCAATAATTGTCACTGTATGTCATCAGTAAGATACATTTTCTAACATTTATGCAAATAAACGTTTGGCCTATATGTATACATGTATTTGGTCACATTTTTAACACAGATATCTGTGTATAAACATCCAGAGAGGATAATGAGACATTCAGAACATAAAGTTTTTCTTTTGCTCAACATCCATGTATTTTATCTCTTAGTGTTTTTATGGCTCTGTGCCGGCAACAACCAGAGCCGGAGGCGTATTGTTTACAGGTTTTCCATCCGTCCGTCCCGTTCTTGTGGACATAATGTCTCAGTAACGCCTTGACGGAACTTCTTCAAATTTGGCAAAAAACGTCCACTAGGACTCAAGGATGAACTGATTAGATTTTTTTTTGCTAAAGGTCGGAGGTCAAGGTCACAATGATCTCACGTTCTTGTGAATGCAATATATCAGGAACACCCAGAGGGAATTTCATCCCTTCTGACACAATGTGACCTCACAAAACAGATTTTTGGACAGAACTCACAAATTCATTCAATAATTATAACTCAAACGTCTGTAAGGAAAAAATTAAGTGATGACATTTCATATCCAAATGGTCAAAGGTCAACTTCACTGTGACATTATAAGGTTCTGGAAAAACACTTCTGGTCATTATTCAACACTGTAGATCAGGAAAGAGAGACTGTGACTAGATTTCCTACAACTTGGCTGCAGGAGGTTGGTGGAGAAAACAACCGTGAGGCCCGTAACTCTAGTTTAATTGTATTTGGGATGAACATGTTCTGAGTTTTAAAACTGCAGTTCCCATCATGCTGCTGGATAATACAAACAGGAAGTATACTGTTGCCAAGGAGTCAGTAAGGAGTGTGATCTTTACCTTGTGCCAAGTTTGTGTTTAGCCCGTATTTGTTTACATTTTGGTGAATCTGCACCAATAAAAGTCACACTTAGCATTAGCTTAAGGTGCTAATAGGTTCTGTTTACGCCGTCGCCATGGATGTCTAAACATGATGATTATGAGCAATCGTCTGAAGTTATTAGAAGAGTATCGTTCACATGATTTCTGAGCTGATTTGGTTTATCGGCAGAGATGCCAAGATGTGAAAAGAGTGAGTCAGGCTTCATATCACAATCACATCTGTTTGTTCAGAACTCAGAAGTTCTGAAGAGTTACGACTCTAAGAAGATGCAGATAGAGTTTTGATGAAACTTGCATCAATCAGTTTTAAGAGATTACTGAAACTTTAATGTTGCAGTATGCAATTATATAGTAGACAGTGATCTTCCAACTTTGTGCCAGCAGTTCGTGTTTGTCTCTTTCCTCACAAAGCCGGTCTTCCTGGTTAGGTGCGAAAGAACTTGACGATTTCTGACCTCAACCTCATCCAAAGCTTTTGCAACGAAGTGCAACTGGAACACCATCATAATCATTAAGATATAGAACAATCAAATATGGGTGTAATATTTGCAAGTCCACAGACTTTTGGCCACACAGTGCATCATGCATACAGGTCAAAGACAGACAAATTCAGTTATTGTCTCACCGGGGAAACAAAGCTACGCCATACTGGAGTGAAAATGTGATGACAACAGATGTAGAGAGTTGAAAACAAGCAGTGTAATAAAATATGGTGATTTGTAAGGAAAGCAGCCAGCCCTGCAGCCCAGTCACTGACGGGGAGGTGGACATGGGCAGAGGCTTTTCCAATAACTCCTTGTTCAACAGACAAAATCCCTCACCTGCACGGCCGCCCTGCATTGACCCTGCGTGAACACCGCCTCGATCCGCTCTGCCGACACACCAGCCCGTTGTCTCCCAGCGTCCCCCCACTCCACCCTCATCCCTGCTGACATTTTTAGCAGAACCCCACCCGTAATTCGCATTTATGCAAAGTGGGTCCACCACATTAATGCCAGGATCACTTAGCTGAGTGCTACGGTTATGCTAATGTGCCATCTGAAACCTGACAGATTAATTAAATTTTTTAGCTCCCCCTTCCCAAGAATGGCACGGCACATGCAAAGGGTAGACTCGTCCACTTAATGAATCTGTTTAAAATCCAATAAAGACTTTTCATAGCTCATCGAGCCTCCGTCCCCACGCAGCACCATTAGCTGGCAGCCTCACATTCACATCAAGACTTATTTAGGTAAACGACAAGTTGGCTTTGGAGGTGTTTGCACAAAACACAAACCACCAGGGTCAGAGAAGGACTTAAGACTACACAGTGCAGTCACAGTCAGTGCTGAAGATACAAGCCAACGTTTATGGTCTGGTAAACCATGTCAATATCTAATAATGATAATGATGATAATCTTTGTAGAGCACTTTTCAAAGTTACGAAGTGCTTCACACTGGGCATCAAAATCAAAGAGATAAAAAGATAAAAGAAAGAAAGAAAGATAAAAAGATAGAACCAATTCACTGATGTAAGAAAAAAAACATATATATAAAAGGAATTAAATCTGAATAAAAAGACAAATAAAATAAAGTGAAACTAAAATAAAAAAAAAGTAAAGGCTCTCAGATAAAAGTATGTTTTAGAAGAAGTTACTGACTACTACTGATTTCCTCAGGCAGGTCATTCCAGAGCCTCGGGGCCCCCGACCCGCCCGGGTCTCTGGGACAGATAAAAAACCTCTGCCTGAGGAGCTCAGACTGTGTGCTTTTTCATATGGCACTAAAAGGCAATAGATGTTTCTAAAAGGTCATAAAATAAAAATTGTATTCAGCAGGATGAAATTGTGGTTGACTGTTGTCTATTCAGGATTGAATTTTAGACCAAATCCATTTTGGATTTTATCTTTCATTATCTCGACCAGTGGGTTCTTACCTATCCTATAATTAAGTGAGTATAATTGTCCCTGCTTTCTCTTTTGTTTAGCTGACATATGTAATTCATGAAGAGTCTTTGAGAGACTCTTTTTTTCCCTAAATCTTCTGACACTCTCGCTGCCTGGCACAGAATATCTGAAGGTCTCAAGACGCTTCAAAAAAGGTGCTTGTCAGATCATCGAACAGCATCTCAAACCCTCGACGTCAGAACCTGTGGACGGTTTTGTCCCGGCTACCAGTGGTAAGTTATGATCCTTTGTTGGTTAGCATTGGTAAGGGAGACCAGGGATGGTCGTAACACGTGTCGGTTGTAACTCATCCAATTTCTCCAATCAGGAACAAGGTAGTAATCACCTGATCTGTACCTGCTCAATTCAGTCCTTAGTAGTTCTCTGTGGCAGTTTTTTTTTTTTTTCACTTCATGTATTTTTGTAATAGCACTGCCTTTTCAAACTTAAATCATGTTTGTTGCGAGTCTATGTAGATATTTTTCATGCTAATGTTTTAGCCGTTAGCTGAAAGGTAAGCTAGCTCAGGGCTACAGGAGACACACATAGACACAGACACACACGAATGTTCAACTGTTGAAGCTGGTGAACATTTGCACATTTGTTCAGTTTTATTATTATGTTCAAATGTCTTATCACAACTATGACTGACCGTAACTAACATACTTGGCTCACATATACACACACACACACACACACACACACACACACACACACACACCAGTTATGTTAAAGAATCATTCAAGTGTTGAATAAAAATCTTTCAATATCAAGTCTTTATCATAATCTTTATGTCATGATGTTATATTTCACCCCAGTGTATGGTACAACTATAACCAGACATTTTCTGTTTGTGTTGCTGAGACAACACCTACACCATTTAACAGCAGACACATCTAAGTAGTTTGTATCAAGTTTGAACGCTCTGGCTCAAAAGATACAGACAGAAATGTCAAAAATGTTATGACCATCGCTGCTTTCCTCTACATGAACCTTTGACTTCCTGTGGATACCTCTCCCTCTTCACATCAATAAGGCAGAATGTTCCCCCCTCCCTCTCTGAATGAGAAACGTTAGGGGACAAAAACTGGTCCCAGTAGCAGGAACAAATATTCAATGGCATCATGCTATTATTAAATCATGCTGTAAGTTCACACAGATAGTGATAACCAGCACTGAAAGGCTCAATTATGATACCATGCTACTGTAACCACTTCAGTATGGGCATCATTGTTTTGTATTATTTGAGTTTTCATGTGTGGACCCCAAAGCAGGTTACTTAAGGATGTAATCCCTTCTTCCTGTAGACACAGCCACTTGCCTTCAGCTGAGGGCATTAGCGCTCAGCAAACATGTTTAATAAAAGCTCCAAATAGTTCAACTCTCGACAGCAGATACAGGATCCGCATTTCAAAAGGGTTTTGTTGTTGCAGCCACGACCGGAGCGTCTGCCAAACACTGTTGGCTGGAGACAAAAAGTGCTGCCTGGTGGACACACGCCTTTTTCTCAAGTAAACAACATCTGTGGCCCCGGCCAGCTGGTGGGTTCTGGCCAGGTGAGGCTGAGAGGACCGGAGCCCCGCTGACGTCACCTACAGTGAGAGAGAGAGAGGGAGAGAGACAGAGACAGATCCTTACATACAAGCTGTGGAGCTAAATGTCTGTCTGTCCACAGATCTGTCTGTCTTTCTGCAAACAGACGGGTCCACATGACAAGATTATTCATGATATAAGATTCAGGCGTGTGATGCGGGTGTGCATAGTGTGCATGAGCGTTTGGACCGTTGGACCTGTGCATACTGATGCAGAGAAGGATATGATGTGAACAAGTGGTTTTAGAACTTTATATGCACATTTTGGCGCCTTTAACTGCCATGATCACTGGAAGTTACATATTTGATCAAATATCTTTAAATGCTACAGAATGTTTAAGGCTAAAAGGATACAGTTTATTTAAGTGAAGTGTCCCTTTCAAAGATGGATGCAGTACATTGCAACTTCTGTCAGCTATCAGATGATAACACAAGTAGTAAATACCAAGATAATTTAAAAAAAACCATAATCCTGATAATTCCTCATTACACCTGGCATCTAATGTTGAGCCACAGGAGGTGGGTCTGCAAAGTGTGATGGGTGTTTACAACACACAGCCTTATTTGCGCAAACAACCCTTCTAATTGCCACACTGATTGTGTCCTGTCAGACTGATTTTTTACATGTTTTATTTTCTCTTTTATTGCAACACTTATTGCTTTGCCATCTCAGCATTTAACTTGGTGATTAAACTGTTATTATCACTGATAGGAACATGCCTGGGAGACCTCTAAGATCTTATCAGATGTCGGAACCACACAATTCTCATCAAAACTCCAGACTCTCCCGTCAAGCACACAGACTGTCCTCCTGTAAAAAACGAGCCCATAGGTCGTCTGTGCAGCAGGTTATTGTGACCCATAATTACGTTTTGTTGCTAGGCAATATCTAGTGGTCGTAGTAATTATGACAGGAGCAAAGGGGAAAGTGCGGTGACGTAGTATAAAGAGAGACAAAGTCCACGTCAGGAGGAGGTTGTGGTGGATGGATGATGACGTTGGAAGCAGTTTACGTTGTTTCTATTATCCATGAATGATGGTTGTAGTTAACCATGTTGTTATTATTGTAACCATGACAGCAAAGATCATCTAATGTTGAGAAAGTACTTATTTTAATCCAAATCACCATCTTCTCCTAAACCTAACCAAGGCATGACTGTTAATATACTGACCGTGGCAATGAAGGTCTGTTATGCCACTGTCAGTACAGTCCACGAGTTTATGATTGTAACCATGACAACCGAGGTCCAGTATGGCCTGCTGCTGTAGGGGCGCTATTTCAGGAGACTCTTCTATGGGTGGTATGAGTGGTTGGAATAAACGGCCTATATGGTTGTTCAGGTTGGAGGAGTGATTTCAAGCACATGGTGGCTGGGCCTTTATCTATTGGTCCTGGTCTGGCTCAACCCAAAGAAGTAGCATCAAACTGCCACCCACCCACAGAAATATAAGAAGTTCCTTGGTGTGTTGAACCATGGCTGCAACAGTTCAGGGTAGGTAGTGGATCAGTTTTGCAAAAAGCTCATAAGAAAATGACCTTAAGCTGCTTTTGTGAATTACTATTTGGTTATTTAGACCTGTTTTGTCCTACTCTCATGAGAAAAGTGTTCTATTATTTCAGCCTGATGTGACTTTTTAATTAAACATAAGCTGATGTGAATACATTAAGAACAAGGATGATGTATTTATATGCACATCAGTGACACATTCAAAAAAATAATCAAGAAAAACCAAAGGCACCTCAGTCTTTAGGCAAATACATCAAAAACATGCCTGTGTTCTGTGTGGTGCCCTTGCTCGTGGCTGTATATGGGGCCTACAGTAGGTCAGGCTCAGGGGCCAGAGAGGACCGGAGCAGGTCCCTTAGTAGGTTTAGTTTATTTCCCCTGTGAGGAAACTAGTCCTTATCATTTGACCCAGTCTATCTTTAACTGGGGAGTGAGCAGCCAAGTCTCCAGTGCCTGGGGACCGCCTCCAGCTCTAGGGCCGCTGCCTTGGTCAAGGGCAAGGGCAGCTCTCCTGAACAGGGCATTAAAGTATTTCTAGACATGGCAATGGGGTGAAAAGAGGAAGGGCAGGGCCTCGGGTTGGAGGGGCACAAGTAGTAAATCTGTCACAAGTGTCTTCTGTTGGTTGTTTTAGTCCAAATTGGTATCAGGGAGGGCATTCTTTCTTCATACAGATGATAAACAAGGACACTTTAAAGTCTTTCTTGAAATTAAAGTTCAGTCTAATAGGATTTTTTCACATTCCCATCAGCTCTGGTTGTACTTTGTGTCCAGTAATAATTAGACCAGTGGTTCCAAACCTTTTCCAACTCATATCCCACCTGAAAATCTCAAAAATATCGGTGGCCCAAATCTGACCCCATATGGAATTCAAATAAGTTCTCAGAGCACTTTTTATTCTAATGATAACGATTGAACATTCAGGACTGAATTGAAAACAGAGGAAACTCAATTTTTAATTTAGTTTGACAGGGAAGAGATCACTTGTCGATTCACCACCTGTCACTTGTCTCTCTTTCCTTTGAATTCCTCCTGTTGTTGACCAGCTATCCATTTTGATTCTCCAGTTTTTGCCATGGATTTGATCTTTCAGACTGAGATAGTGAACAAGGGTTATGGTTAGTTATGTGGTCCGGTGGCAAAGTGGTCTGGCCGGCGACAACATAAAACTTCCTTTTGACTTATCACAGTGATACCCATTAATATGAGAAAAAAATAAAAGGTGAGTTTTGAATTTTCTTTATGTTTTTAAAGATCATTTTATTTTACATTTAAAAATATTATTTATATATATATATTACATCTTTACATCAATTACATCTTTTCACTAAAAATGTACTCTGTCAGCCCACTTGCAATACCTTTGTGGCCCATCAGTGGGTCCAGGTTGGGAATGACTGAATTGGTGAATACTAGCATGCTAGCACAGCATGAGAATGTTACTATGCCTAACATCGCTGTAGGCTCTTATTTTGCACATAGCTGGACATGCTAGATAAGTAAACCATAAACAGGAACACAGGATAAGAACATGAAAAGGAATTGTATTTTTTCTTTACTTAAGTACATCTTTAAATATGACCTTCCTTTAAGCTCATGCGCTTCCTCTTCCTCCTTCAGCTAAACGCTCCCAGGTCAATAAAGATCTCAGATATTAGAAGGGAAAGAAACAAAAAGACAAAAGCACTTATTGAGCTTTTCGGGTCATTGAAAAAAACTTGGTAAAGTTGGGTAGTTACTTTATTCTCTTCCAGAGCTCATTATAATTTAAAATATAACAGCTGTAGATTTAGCTAAGTCAGCCCATCAAACGCTCCAGTGATGGTGTGTGTCAGAGCCTGCGGTTCTGTCCATCAAACCCACTTTATATTAAAAGTCCAATGAGAAAATGCTAAACATAAATCAGCTCTCTAATGCTGTGCATACAAGTGGAGAATTGCACTTCAAGCATGTGAGAATTTCAAACTAACTTCGGAGGTGCTCATGTGATGGGAGGAACTTGGTAGAAAAGCATGACCTTCAGTGTAAAGATAGTAAATGAAGTCAGCTCCAGACAGAATGTAGGATTCAATATTAAATCCATTTCTTTGGAAAGTAAAGATTAAAAACATCACCAATATTTTTTCACTTGAGTTTTTACTCAATTTAAAGTAAAAACATCAGGAATGCAACTCGACTGAAGCTTCTGTTAATCTTCTTTTATGGCTTGAAGTGAAAATACAAGTAAAATAGATAAACTAATGATCCAGCGCACCCACAGTGAAAAGTCACATCACTGGGAGCATCCACGGTTTGACACATCATTGCAAATGTCCAGCTATGATCAGCTAATGATGTTCCCATCAGCCCCGGCTGTACTTTGTGTTTAGTGATAATTAGCCACTGTTGGCATGCTAACAGAGTGGGAGCATGTTGCTATGCCAGAGCCTGGCCAACACAGTCTCTTTGTTTGTCCCCAACAGGGCCAGCCTTCACATTTTTGGGGTGAAGCTTTTCTGTGGGATGGTCACTCCAAATGTTTTCAGTGTCACAATCAGCTCACAGCGTCCACATGAAAAGGTCAGAGTGTGCCAATGATTTACAATTAAAGGCCGCATATTTGACACCTCTCCATCTCAATGTAGTTTTAGATGTCCCCTCTCAGGCTTCTCTCTGGAGCTCTAGTAACAACAGGTCTCTGAGCCAATCAGAAGAGAGGAGGCTCTGAGCCTCTCTTTCTGAGTGATCCAGTAAAAATATAGAAGATTTCAGGTAAAACACTCAGAGAACCAAATCCTGAAGGGTTGGATGGTGGGTTCTAGTGGGCGGGGCTTGGGCCTGGACTGAGCGCTTTGATACATTCACAGTATTAATGAATGAATGAATGAATTAACTAATTAATACTGTGAAACTAATTAATCAACCTAGAACTGCTTTATAATCAAACAACACATGGACACCTACCTTTATACTATGTGGACCTTTAAAATTTCTTAAAGTTAAGGAACTTGCATAACAAGTTGCAGCAGAGACTGAGATATTCTGAGTTTTAATCTCCATTTGGCTAAATCCAAAACAATAGATGCTAATCTTCCCATAATGTCATGTGATAGCTGAAATGAGAAATTTTATCACATTTGTTTTTTTCAAATCCTGGCTCATGTACCATTACCACTGTCTGTAGAATGCTTTCTGTGTGTACTGCAGGTATCAGCTGATACAAATAAAATAATTCGATGCTCAGGCCCAGAATTTCTACCACCACCTTCTGGTCCAGAGGTGCAAAGTCGCAACCATAGACCTTATATAAAGATGGACGTAGCCTCTGTGACGTCACCCGCAATATTATGAAGTGTAGCTTTGAAGAGCAGACTGAGCTGCTCCTCCGTCGCCATCTTGCCAGTACCTCACTCTTGCCCTAACTCCCAGATAATTGAAAAATAGTCAAAGAGGTGGGGCCTGTGTGGAGCTCAGACTTCGGTTCATTGCAGTTTCTGACAAGCATACGCTCACCCACCTCTCACTCAAAGAGGCCACACCCTCAATTCTACATAACTTTAAGCCTTAATAAAATGTAAACAGGTGAGTTATATAAACAGTTGTCATGAGCGAAGAAATGAACTAAAAAACTAAAACAGTTTTTGTACCAGGCTGTAAACATTTTGATTTCTGCTGTAAAGTTGGACATTTGAACATGGGAGTCTGTGGGGATTGACTCACTGTTGGAACCAGCCTCAAGAGGCCTTTTGAAGAACTGCAATTTTTAGCACTTGCGTGTTGGCATCATTCTTCAGCCCCAGAGGTTTCCACTTGGTCCCAACATATCGGAACTTTCTCATAGGACCTTCTCAACATTTTTGTAAAACATTTGACCATTTCAATGGCAAAAACCCTATTGAAACAGAACTTAGACAGCTGGAGAAACACCTCATCAGGCTGGTGGGGCACCAGCTCCCCATGATCGGGTTGACCAGGTTCCATTGCCTTTTTCTACAGGACTGTACCACCACTGTTAGTCGGACTTGTTATTTTTCCCTTCGCCTTCGCTCTTGCTCTCTATAATGTAGGCTGTTTGCCCCTCCCACTTCTCCCCCCACCCCCTGCTCTCTTTCCCTCCTTCCTCTGTCTCTCTCTCTGCCTGCTTGGCCCCTTGTGAACTGTGTACAAATATAGATTAGTTTAGAAATTCATTAGTGCAGTCGTTATCTGTCATTGGCGTGCGCAACACCATAACAAGCCCCGAGGGGTGGGTTTTTGTGTGTTTGTGTGTGTGTGTGTGTGTGTGTGTGTGTGTGTGTGTTTGTTTGAGGGGGGCAAGCTGCTTGCATTGGTGGCGAGATAAGCAATGACTTCCCTTTTTTTTCAATGTGTCAAAGAGAAAAAGAAATGGAGAAGAAGAAAGTTAATAAAGAGAGAGAACAACAGAGGGAGCGATAGAGAGAGTGATAGATAAATATAGAGGGAGATGACACAGGAGGAGGGTGGTGGATGGGGGGGGGGGGCTGTTGAGGTTAGGAAAACAGCAGGAGATGCCAACAGCATTTTGAACATCTGTTTATGCTCTGCAGATTTCAGAGTACATACACACATATATACCCCGGACAGCATTTCCCAACATGCCACAGTGTCGCAAGGCAGAGCATGCCAGCAGGCCAGCTGTTTCCGCATTGATATGTTTGGTTGTGTATTACCTACTGTGTGCATGTGTGTGTGTGTGTGTGTGTGTGTGTGTGTGTGTGAGGGACAGAGTGCATCATCCACCAACATATGTCACCAACATGGTGAAAGAGAAAGCCAACGGCTCTTCTTTATTACTGCTTTCATCAGGGCGGCGAGTTTGATCCTCACTTGTTATGACAGGATGTTCGATAGCCTCTCTAGACTGTCGTACACAACACACAAAGATAGAAACAGCACTATGTGATGTGTGTGTGTGTGTGTGTGTGAGGAAGAAATTCTGGGTTTGGATCAACCTGCTGTCGCTTCAGTCAAAGACAAGCAGAGACTGAGCTGAATGCTGATGATGCAAAGCTGATCCTGCCTTTACTTAAAGTGGTCCAACAAAGACATTTTGTTGTTTCTTCCCCCACCAAGTAATCACAGTTTGCTTTTGAAGTGGCTGAAATGCAATAACTGCTCTAATGCAAATGTTTGAGCACAAAAGCATTCAGCTGGAGAAAACACAATGTGCATTAATATTTCATAGCGAGACAGCAGAACATCATAGAGAACGGGCGCACCGCACACCATATCAAGCTATTCAAAAGCTCAATCCTCAATTATGTATAATTATTTCTAGACGGTTGGTCCATGCTTTGTTGATGTTCTTCCTGCAGTTTAGAGGTAATTAATCATCATCTAAATATTTTGTTTTTCTTTTTTCTGCGGACTGGACTCTAAGGGTTGTGAGCAAACTCTTAATTGGGCCTCAAGGAGAGGAGAAAAATTACATTTCTGGAGCTTGCACTCCATGGCACCAACTTCAGTTGATTGCACAGGCATGATTGTAAAGGGACTTATTAAGTTCCAAAGTGCTTCAATGCTTGTTTCCACCACCAGAACTGCAAAAAAAAAAAAATGTTGTATAACAATTAATTTAAGCTCATTAAGAAATCAAGACGCCAAATTAATTGTATGTTTGAAGTAATATCCAAGTGAAAACTTGCATGTGTGGCGCAGCAACAAGCACAATGTGACTTTTGTTGCAGGCTTGTAGCAGAGTCAAATGTATTTGTAGAGTGAATATTTAATGTTTTAGAGGAGAACTACGAGGAACCAAAAACAGAAAGAGGATGATGCTCAATTAAAGTTGTTTACCACATTTGTGCGTCTGATTCGGCATAGAAGTGGAACAGACTGTAGAGACTTTGAAATTATTTCCTTAAAATCAAGTAATTTCTGCTTCACCTCAACAATTTTAAACCAACAGTGTCTCTATAATCATGATTACTTTTGGAATGTATGAACCCTGTATGTTGCTGCACGATTCTGTTGTGCATGTGTTTTGCTCTCTGGTGATCTGAGTCTCTCTAAGAGCTGTTTAAAGGGGCTGTTTGTAACATGGTTTCTTGTCGTGAGCAGGTCGTGGTGATTGTGGCTGGACAACATTGCGTTTACAAGTCAAGAGCTTATAATACGTCCTCTGAGCAGCATTACATTGTCAAGGCAGATTGGAGGCTACTGAAAGTGACGACATGGGCCGGGGCTAGCTGGTTAGCATGCTAACTTCAGTAGAAGAAAAAACGTGTTAGAGAGAAGTGTTAACATTAGTGTTGCTTACCTCTGGAGACAGCTGTTGGCAAGTAAAGGAATCGAGTCTGATGCTGAACTCACAACGTTCCTTCTAGACTGGTCAGTGAACAGCTGGTAATGCTAGGGCTAACTTGTTTGGTTTTACTTGAGATGACATTATTCACATAACAGGACATGATGTGTGTGAAAATACAGGACAAATTGCATCCCATAATGATTCAATACAGGACACAGTTTTATTTTCAAATACGGGACGATCTTGTATTATACAAGACAATGTATATGCAATGCTAGTTAATGCTAATGTTAGCTATGTAGCAAAAACTTAAAAATAGCCCCTTAAACAAGTGAGCAAATACATCTTACCTGGATGATCCAGGGTCATCCAAAGCATCATCCTTCCTATCTGGGGAAAAAGAAGTGATATTCATTTCCTTAGGGAGGAAGTTTTTACACTTGGTACACTTTCTAATGTAATTACAGCATATTTCAAATGGAACAATCCTGTTGAAATCCTCCATTCTCAAGCACTCTTT